>NW_003526945.1:327367-437453 GCF_000181795.1 Trichinella spiralis | reverse complement strand
ACTGGACTAAAATGAAGGAAATCGACTTGCTCAAAACAACGAAATATTGCACAAGTGTTGGCAGTTGCAAAGCATACTTCATTATAATGTCGAAAATCTTTCCTATACCAAAATTCAACCATCGTCGATCCGTTTCAACGGAGTTTCAGATGGGCTGCTTCCCTGTGTATTAAGATAGGCACATGGAAAGTTTGGAGATCATTTATTCGACACGTACGCGTTTGTTTGCCGTGGAACTTTCCAGAAACTATTACTTTTTCAGATTTTAGCAATATATAACAAAAAAAGCGAAATTTGTGACAAAAGCCGACTTTCGAAAATCGCAAAAACAGCAAAGGCTATAGCCTTGCTTTTTTGAAAAGTCGAAAATTTTAAGTTATTCCGAAAATGATTTAAATTGATCAGAAAAAATAAATTAAACACTACAAACCTGGTCAGACGTTGTACAAAAGCGTATTTGATGAGATATTGACAAAAACCTCACATAATTTGCGATTTTAATCCGTGCGATAGAAAAGGAAACGAAACCTGAAATCTTGATAATAAAGAATAGAATTCCATTTTATTAATATTTATGCAAAAACTGCAACCTATTCCTCCAAGAAATGTCTCTGATTCTAATAACATTTATACCTGTAATTCATTTTTTGTAATACAGTAATCGTTAATTTTAAAAAAATTTATTTACGCAGTTTTATTCATTGCAAACGATATAGAAATAAGGACTTATTAAAAGAAACAGAATGAATTACACTTTTCATCTAATATTGCATTATTTTTCTCAATCAATGATACGTGTACAAACAAGCAATTCTATCAAATACCTTATTAAATCATCAATTGAGAATAATTCTTAGTATCTGTAATTAATAATTCTACAATACTCCTTCCATATATGAAGAAAGAATTCATTAATACATTGCACTTTCCCTGAGGCACCCTTTTGTTGAACATAGCTTGTATGCAAATATGTCGAAAAATTACAATAAATACTAATCAAAGGCGGATTGGTTTTTCATAAATTGTTAATTTATTTTATTTTAACCCTTTGAAATTAATTATTTTGACAAAATACAACATTTAACGCTCATTTGCATAAGCGTAACATCATTATGATGAACAAAGCGAAAATGCGATCAAACAACGACATGTGTGGTATCAATGAGATGCTCAATGAATAATTAAGATCATGAACAGCGCAATATTCAATGATATGATTATTTTTTCGAAAAAATCAAACGTACAGTGAGCATACGATAAGACAGTCAGGTGTTAATAAATATTGGCGATAACAGCTTGAAAAATTCCCTTCCACTGGTCGATTAAATGAGATAAGTCAGTTGAAAACTAACAAATGGAATATTTTATGCACATCTTAACCCGTATTGAAACAACTTTTTTCAATTTATTCGAAATGGGCCGAAAATTAAGGAAATTCGACTTGCCCAAACAAAGAAACATTGCACAACACTAGGCAGTTTCAACGATTACTTCTTTATAATATCTGAAAACTTTCCTATTCTGAAATTCGACTATCGTTGATCTGTTTCCACGGATTTAGCGGTCATTGATTCCACAACTTCTTTGTAGTTTAAAGTGAATCTCTGCAATCCAGTATTTTTTTTCAATGTAAAGCTATAACAATGGAAAAATGTCAATACTGTGAAAGCAAAATTTTCCCTGATTTTCGCGAAAACAAACAGGTCTATAGCACATGAAATTTTGCAATTTTCCAGAAAATGTTTTTTCTTCAAATATTAACGCAATTGTTTTTTATCGGTACAGAATTATTCGCTAACTATTGCGAACATATCTGGACGGCTGGCAATTTCTTCTTGCTTGAGATATACACAAAAAAGTGAAACTTAATATAGGATTTTAGCGAAATCGATGTAAAAAATAATGAAAAAGAAAAGTGAATTAAATGTGCATATGGTTTGGTTTCGTCAATTTTTATAACGGATCTATTAATTTTTTCACCCAAAAAAAAGATATCATTTTAACAAGAATTGTTCCTAATGTTCATTTAAATAATAAAAATTTTAAAATTATAATCCTTTTTCGGAGAATTTTTTGACTGATCGCAATTTACAGATAAGAATTGTTCACAATTATCACATTCGGAAGCTATTTTCCTGCAATATGCCAGTCTTTTTATTCTAAAAATTCCAAATGCTGAAATCGGAAACTTCATCAAATTTCTCAAAAAATTTTAGATTTTGAGATTTTCATAATTTACATACCTTTTTATGGCACACAATTGCTTGGAATAATCGTAAAATTATATTGCAATTCACCACAGTTTTTGAGATACTTGGAATAATGTCCACTGTACATACTGGTGGATTCCTTTACAGTTTCGAACAATTACCATGCATGAGCCCAATAATTTGACATAAATTGTGAATTTATTTAATTTTATACCATTTGTAATGAATTTTATCTCTAGGCGACTACATATTATACTAATTATGCAAATTGTCTTTGCATCGTTTCTCAGCGAAGATTAGTTTAAATAGTGGCACATGTGGTATGATTCTGGAGCTTAATCCAGTTAAGAGAAAGATGTTAATGGGGACCGGAAGGACGTTCGTTGTAAACCTAAATTGTAACTATTGTTTTTGAATATTTTACTCTGCAAGAACATTTGAATTAAAAAGTATCCTATATTTTAAATCTGTACATATTATTTGTTTAAAGATTTTTTGCTGTATTTTTTCTTTCAGCATTTTCATCTTTTATCATGTAAATATTTACTTGTATAATGAAGCATTTTTCCAATTTGAACATGCATGTTTTGTTCGAATGTATTGCATTTACTGACACAACAGAGTGTTCGTCACTTGGGTGATTGAGAAACTTTTTGAAGCAGCATGCTCCTAAAGGATGCGATTAATTTAAATCAGACTGCTGTTCAATTGTGCCATCTCGTACCTGGACAAGTGTTTTTGGAACGGTCGCGACGGTGGTGTCGACGGATAGTTGATTTGCTGTCGGCGCAATTCGACTTGATTTCTGGCAAGTAAATGAAGTTTTCATACTGTTCTGGTATTCAGAAAAATTGTCGTTCAAAATTAAGCTGTGATGATAGCCGCTAAACGCCGGCCTGTAATAGCTAGGTGAAGTTGCCGAACAAGAAGGATGCTGAGCAGAACGCGTGAGTCTGTCCGAATTTGACGGCATTTCCATCATTGCCCCGTAACTGTTCAAATGATGATGATGAGCTCCCATTGTTGTCATTTGATAAAATGGTGCAAAGTCGGTGACGTTTGGACCAGTCAGCGCTGAAGGTGCGTTGGAGTCGATTTTGTTGAAGTAGTTGCTGTCGCTCAATGGAGCCATTTTCCAAACGGCTTTCATTTTCGTGTTCACTGGAAGGGCTGAAGCAACTGGATTTGTCAAATGACTGTAAGCAAAAAGCATCTCAGGTTCGATGTTTGCTCTGTCGTAATGATTTGGATCGAGAATGGAGGGATATTTCATTTCTGCAGAATCGCGCATGTCCAACAGCATGCTACCTTCATATTCTCTTAAGAAAATAAAAATTAAGCATTAAAAACAAACATACATTAACAAGTACATCTAAAGCATATATCATAAAAAGAAATTATTATTTAAAATAATCATGATGAAGAAAAGAATATGGCGATTTTTTGTACAAAAGCTTTGAATCAATCATAAAAAATCAAACTCACAGTAATCACTTTACAGAAAAAAGTAATTCTTACAACTGTAACTGTAATGTTTAAGAACAATTTACTTATTCGTATACATATAAACATATATCTGTGTTTAAACAAAGATTGAAATATGAAATAGAAAAACATTGAAAATGTTGCTAGAATGTAGTGCCACTTGTAATGGATTTATTTATTATAATAAACGTGAAATGAAACATCAAGTTGTAGTGTAACTTTTTAACGACATTTAGGTTTACAAAAAGTTGAATTTAAATTAGCCTAACGAACGTTAAGATTAATTCCTCAGTATGAGTAGGATGAAAATGTAACTTTCAAATTTATTCATTTTATGAAAACTGTCTTGAAATTCTCACACTAATCAGTCTAAAGTTTAATCATATGCTTAATTATAGATTGATGATCCTTTCAAATGAACGTGTGCAGGAAAACAACGTATTTCATAAATAAAAAAAACCGTCAGTAAATGACAGATGCTAATCGCTAGTAATGGTGTTGTGGACAGGATATTACAATGCTATCACTGTTGCTTGACATAAAAAAATCATCAATGAATTATCAGAAAAAATTATAAATGAATAATAAAGAAGGTAGAACACGACAATGAGAGCAATTATTAGAAAATGTAAAATATAAACAAGAAACAAAAAAACAGTTCAAAACAAATTTTAACACTACATATCAAAATAAAATGAAATGATTCTTTCTATAATAATTGAAAAAAACTGTTTTACGATGCTTTCAAACTTTAATTTTACAAATGATCACATGTCAATCAGAAATTATTAATACTTTGACTTACGTCAATAACCGATGCGTGCATGTAATTAATTCAGGTTTGCCATTCTTTGTTGAAAGGCGGCAACTTGTCTGTAGCCAATATTCTGTATTTTTTACTTTACTTCTTACCCTGTACACCAATATACCAGCACTGCCTGTGGCCAAGACTGAAAATATGTTGATATTGCGATAAATAATACTCATCGAATTTCTATAATCCCATTCAATTTACGCCAATGCATAAACAATTCAGTGGGAATAAACCTTTAACATTTATGAGCTCACAAAGTTGCACATCTGAACTGAATTTACAAAAACGTTCAATTTCATTTAAATCACACTGAACAATATTTACAATACTTTAAAAAAAGCTGCTCAGTTAAAAAAAATGATTATAACATTTTTCCTGCGTTTACACTTCAGAAATGTAATAAACCAAATGCTCATTAAACTTTAATTCCATTGATTTTGTAATTTATGGCGTGTAATGATAGCTTCAGTTGTTGAAAATTTTCGACAAAATGTTCCGAAAAAAATTAATGTCTTAGTACTATATTTTATTTATAAATCTGAATGGAAATTTAAAATTTTTTGATGAATCTTAAGCAGCACTCGTTCGATGAAAATTAATAGCTTATGTATAGTGAAGAAATTTCCATAAACTGAATTATCATACAAAAAATAATAACAGTAATACAAATAAATATGCAAAAATAACAGCAGAAATATTTTGAAAAACATATTTCCTTAGTATTTTTTTCAATAAAGTATTTTAAATGTTTCTTTCATTCTTCCCTCCCCCCCTTTTGTACAAGGTCAATAGCGCTGCTGACACCAAATAACTGGCGCCGGCTAATCTAGGCCAAGGGCTCATTTTACCTTGACAAAGTGGCAATTATTAAATACACTTTACCTTGTCTGTGTGCGTCAGCGATGAATGCAATGTCGTGTTCATGAATAAACGAATAAAATGAAATTGGCAGGGATGAATCTTTAACTCCAAGAACCCACATAAAACTTTCGTCACAAGAACACAAAACTAATTGCAATGAGTGTTTGCTTTTCAAAAATGATCCTTCAATACCAAGATCAACGTGAGTTGGAACAACTACTGGAACACATGCAGCTAGAAAGCCATAGGGTTCTTGCATTCCTGGTTGGAATCGATTTGAAGAATTCACTTGGCACGTTGGCACTGGCAGCAAGCCTTCCAATTTTACAAGTTTTCCACGTACGTCGAATCTCTGTAATAGTAATAATAATGATGATAATACAATAACAACACTAATAATAATTGTAATTTTTTCTGAAAAATAATGTTTCTTTTATACCAAAAAACCACATGTATTGTCCATAAAGCACCGAAAACGAATAGCTGCCTGTCGGTGAACGGACACGCATCCATCTAAAAGTAAACAATAATTAATAATGACTGTCTTTCATCATAAAATATGCCTGCATATTATGCATTACCAATGGCTGAAGCAGGTGAACTAAAGAAATCTCCCTGATTTCCGGAGTTTGAAACTCCCTGTAAAACCAATCGGATTTGTTCAATATCTTCAGAATGCACTACATCAAAAACGCTTTGATGCAAAACGTCACACTAAAAAAATTTCATTTTCAGGTTCATAAAAATGCACTCAACGGTTATACTAAAACCTGATGAAATCCAAGATACGTGCTAACATTTTCTGACACATAAAGCACATCACCATTTTGATTCAACATCAGCAAAAATCCAGAAAGCGCCGTCATTAAAACATTTTCAGTTTCAAATTTTGAGTTGCTCAGAAATGGATAGTCGTGGAAATAAAGACATTGTAAATGTTGTTTCAAAATATCTGAAATTAATTTTCATTTCAATTGAAAATATTTCCAATAAAATTACAAATGCAAATTCAAAAACTGTGATCATAAACATGCTTCAAAATTTAAAAAAATATAATGAAGTTTAGCACAAAATATTATTGCAAATTTTCTGTTTTGCAAAACGCTGCAAACTGTTAATGAAAATGTTTTATAAAAATAAAATAAACGCAATAAAGAATTTTTGAAATGTTTAAACAGCACAATTGTTCATATTAATTTTTGCCAAACATTTACTTTTATACTGCTAAAAATATAAATAATGCCTCAATAAAATATGTTTGTTATAAATAATAAAAATACAAATGTACTAATATATTATTAATGCAGCAATAAAAAACGTTCCAAAATGAATTTCTACCCGATACACAAACATGAAACATGAAAACAAAACAAAATCATTGCATAATAAAACCCCAATATTACAGACTGATAATTGTTCATTATATAAATGAAATTGTTTTCAGTTTTTCAGTGGAATATTTGTTTTGTAAGAGTGAAAATGAGAGCTTCTTTCCATTTCAAACTTGATTGTACATTTAGGATAAAAATAATTATCAGAAAAAATTGGTTGCCAAATATTGTACACAGTAAAAGATGCTCTTATACTTTTATGTCAGGTGGTGATGAAACTGAGCGGAAACTGAAACAGAGATATCAGAGTATTTATAAAAATTAAAATTAGAATTAAGCATGTCCCACTGACGGACATAATCGTTGCCGCCTTATCGCCCTGTTGCAAATCATCAGGCTAAGTACCTTACTAGCGCTGTACTCATTTTGGAAAATAAGCTTATCTAAAAAGACGGAATCGATGAAGCTCACAATCTGTGGACGGTCAAGACGTTAAAACTATGGACAGGTAGCAATCGACCGTCTAGAAAGTGGCCATTTAATGCAAAGTGGCGTTATTAATCGTTGCTTTCTTTTTCAGTCGACAACATAGAATCAATGCAAGGCGCGGCGGCAGGTGGCCGAACGCTACAATTCTATAGCAGATAATTGCGCTGAGGTAGTGCAGGATGTCAGTTCAGGTTTGTAATTACCACTCAGATGTTATTGCAAATTGCGAACTCGAATTTGACGTTGCTGTGGTTGATCGATTCAACTTTGGACCCGTTTTCAGCCGACACAGATTGCGTGACTTGGCCGATTGGTGAAGTAAATCCAGAAATGTTGAAAAATATGGAGGGAAATTGATCCCTTTCCGGAATTCTTACTCATAAGTACTTTAAAATTGATCAATACCTTCCATCTACTGTGATGGACCGCTTGGATTGGATAGTGCTAAGGTCAAATTTACCCAAACAATATGTCGACAGTCTGTGTTTGCCTAAGTTAGTACTTTGGCCGCTGTCGGCGTCAGAAGACTACAGTCAGTGTCAAGTGCTTCTACACATCTGTGAATTGTACTAAGAGGAAATATGCCACTGTTAAGGTTGGAGTGGCATTTGGTTTTCAAGTGTGAGTTCTTTTTTTCAAGCATCTAACTCACACTTGACTTGATTGCTCTTAATCTGGCGTTGCAGTGATGTAGCGCAGCCGGTAGTTTACGGTAAATCAGCAACAATGACAACACGCCCACTCAAAATACAGTAGAATACCAGAAGCATTCTCTAAACGGCGACATCACGCAAGCCATGCTTAACACCCCTATCCACACAGCAGGCCCGAATTTGCTTACTTTGAAACACGTTCTTTGCTTGCAAAAAGCAGACGGCCAAGCGAAGAATAGATAGCTTGTCCAGGCGACTGATGATCGTGTTCTCGAACGGAAGGAGAAAAGCAAGAGCTTCTAGTTCAGAATTGAGCCGTTCTCGATGACGCTTGCTTGGATTGCTTCCGCTCGGTTGAACGACGTTTTCTGCACGAATTCTGCAAAAAGCTGACGGCTTTCAGTAAACAGTGTTTACAATTGTTAAAAGCGCAGTTAAGCAGTCATTTCTACATCACAATGGATGTTAAACAAAAACTGCAACTTACTGTAGGTTAAAGTGAAACAGAAAAGCAAAAAGATTTGCTTTGGAAACTCTACTTTGCTTTTTTGCATCAAATTTAGAACAAAATTTTGGTTTTCATGCCATTAAAACATGCAATTAAAGACCATGCAAATGGCACTGAATTTAGGAATTATAAATTGCAATGGCTCATCAATTGATAAAAATATTGCGACTATTTACATTCTGTAAATTTATTATTCAGTAAACAATTGCTGAAAATTGCAATTTACAGATAACGATAAGCGGTGAACAAATTTTAGATAAAGAAAAATATAAGATAATTCGTGAATGTCAATTTGCATATTTTGAATAGATCCAACATGCACGGGTAATTTTTGTTTACAATGTGAATAGCGTGCATATTCAACGACAACTGAAATAAGATTTAAAAACTTTTATCTTAAATTATCTGAAGTGTCAAAATTGATATAGTAAAATAAAATATGCATTTTTTCTCTAAATTTGTTGAAGTTTTTGCAAATGTAAGTTTTTGCAATGATTTGAAATTAATAAGAATAAAGTAATGACGGTTTCCATCATTTTTCACACGTATCACTTCATTAAAACTAAAAGCAATAAATTCTGTGATAAATGCTACCTTTAAAATCTGATAAAAAATAAGCAAAATTATTTTAGCACTAAAAACATTGATTTATCATAGCTTGTAAAATGAAGAAGTCCTGGAAATTATTTCTCATTGGGGAAAAGTAATAAATCAAGCTCACTGTGGAAGTTTCATCTGTCATATTTACTTTAAAAATCTTTTCATTAAATTTCCATTTATTCATTATTAATTAATTAAAATTTTATAAAAATTTATTACCTGAGTTTAAGATGCATTAAAAACAACATATGACTGACGGCAAAAATAAGTTCATAAAAATAAACAAAGTTTAAAATTCAGTTCATCTTCCATTAATTTACATGAAATAGAAGAAAAAACATTTCATAACACATGCATATCGTCAGTTAATGAAATATGCAGATAACCTACGAATTATAACAACTTCAATTTCAGAAACTTAAACTTACTGCTTTGTTATTGACAATTATCAAAAAACATTAAAATACCCTATAATAGGTACAAAAAAATAAACTGCTAGAAAGGTAACATTACTTGAGAGTATGTCGATAAATAATTTTGATCACAATTAAGTGGTTTGAGCAGAAGATGCTTTTACAGTGAAACAACAGTGGAAAGTAAAGTGCTCTAGCAGGTTCAAATGAAGCAGCAGAAAACTTCAATCATGCAAAAGGAAAATGGCAATAGGAACCAGCTAAATAAATAATTCCACAATATTTTATTAATGTTGATTAAGTATGCTTGGCAGTAAACTTTTAAAATACAACAACTACTTTACCATATTATTAGCAACCACTTGAACTTTTACGTCATTCAATTTATGAAAGCAAGCAAGAGCTATTTATTTTTCTTTCTATAAAATAAATTATTTAAAGTAAATAAAAAAAACACTTTGTTAAAATGCAGAATATTTTTGCATTTAAATTAATTGCAAAATTGTCTTTGAAATGTCGAACATTAAATTTGAAATAGCAAAACCTTAAGATTAAAATTCAGCATAATTTTCTTGTAAAACATGCAGATGCAATAATATCTGTAAACTGGGTATATAATTTGAAAAAAGTATTTAAGTGCTCAATTTACACATCTTACTTCTTGTTAATGGGTATACTTTCAAAAGTTTCACCAACTTACCGTATGACCAATATTTCCTTAATGGATAAACATTGCTGGCGCCAGAAAATGCAAACAAGTAAACATAGACTGATTTGATATCATCACTGTGTCTGTCATTATAACAACTACATTTTGTTCATTGATATGACACTACGTCGACCGCACTTCAAAAACAGCAACAATAAAATTATAATTGCATCAATAAAACTTGATTTGGTAAAACTGATTCAGAAATTATTATCAGTGTAAATTCGGCAGTCATATAATGATAATTTGTAGTTATTTTTTGCAGTGAGATTCATGCTGTGTAATGTTCAATACAGAATGATAGTGTGTAGCATTTATCAAACTCTTTAAAATTGAATTTTTTTAAGTTCAACTAAATATTGTAATGCTTGAAACAACAATCAATGCTCAATTTCAACTACTAAAACCCATTCGATTCCTCTCATAAGAAATAAAGAAGACACTGCAAACTGAAATTAATCTGAATTACCCACAATCAGCATAACACGTGCATAACTGCATGAAAAAACTTTTTTCAATAAATAAGTGAGAAGAATCATGATGTCCTTTATTGTAGAAAACAATCTTCTCAGTTGAATTTAAAATGAAAAGTAGTTTCGCAATAAATGAAAAGGAAATTTCTAGCATTTCAAAAAATGAAGAGCTCTAAATTAAAAAGTGAAAATCACCTTTGATCATTTATTAGATTATGCTAAAGCAATATTTTAAAATGTTGCAGTTGCTTTGCATATTTAAAATGTTACAAAATGCAATAAAAATATAAAAAATAAATATATTTCATATATAGTACTTATCCTAAAATATACCTATGATGGAAACGACTAGATTAAAACCTACTACTGTTAAGGGCACGCAAATATTATGCTCCAGAATATCACATTTTCCCTATCACAAACAAAAATTATCTGAAAAGCATTTTATGACTTATAAAAAACGTTTTCCTTTTGTAACATCCTATGCATCTATTAATCCACACAATACTTTGAAAGTCAATGTCAAAGCAATTTAAAGGAACATTTATAGCTTAGCATCAGCAGTGCAGTGAGATCAGTTAATGGTAAAATTTCACGTTGCAGTATAAGGTTTTGCTTTCACAAGCTATAAAGAAAATGGTACTATAAGAGTGGAGAATATGTAAGATGAAAGTATATGACCGTTTGATTGAATAAAAAGCGTAAGTTCAGATATTTTTGTTAACTGACAACCTAGTTATTACTATGCATTTTACAGATTTTCATGCCACTTTTTGACCATTAAAACAATTATTATTCAAAACTGATCTGGACAAATTTTACGCACACTAAGAAATGGCTTCATTCAAATGTATTATGCATAAACAATTTCAAAATTCAAGTTGTCAGTAAAATATGCATTAATGAAACACAAAATTTACAATGATTATTCAATTTTTAAATTAAAATTCTAAAATTTTCATCCACATGCAACTGAGATGAAAATTTGAGTGCACATTCAACTAACTAGCTCTTCATTGCATGCATGTACTGGAAAATGCAATACTGAAAATGCATTAAAAGATGCAATTCCTTATCTGAAAAACATTAATGACAATACATTTTTTTAATAATAAAATTTGTATAGGGATGATAGCAAAAAAGTCATTCATCCTTAGGCTTTACCTTTGCTAAGTGAAAGCTAAAACAGCGGAAGGCCATATTATATAATGCCAGTTACGACAGATAGAAAAATAAATTGTTAGAGAGCACGCAATTTGTCTATAAATCGGAAAACTGTGCTTTACCTCTTAAAATTTCGATGTCTTTTTCGATTTGCGTACATGGTTGACTGGATTCGTCACGCTTTCATGTTACAAATTTGCGTGCAGTGCTCTTTGAAAGATTGAGATTGCTGCAGTGCTTTTTACCGTAAACCCTACTTGCTTTAATACAACAGTATCAATTCTTTTGGTCGATAGAATGCTGACAGATGAAGTACGTATGCAAGGTGATCACCTGTCAAATTGATCTGACGACGTCTTGAAACTGAATTAAATTGTAAATAATTTATCTTCACCTATCCCGACCAATCACTGCTTACTGGGCTTGGTCAGCTGACCTGTTTGGATGCAATCAACCAATCACGATACATCATCCCTCGAGACGGCTTCCGCCGACAGTATATTTACTGAAGAAGTGATAAGAACATCGATTGACTATTCATCCTTTTCCTTTCCAACACTTACATTAACATAAATTGCGTTTTCATTTTCTTTATAAATTAATGTGAACTGCAGCTTTCTATCCTCTGCTGCAAATTTATGCATGCAAAAACAGTATTATTATACTGTTTTGAAATGAATACCTTAAATTCTTAAAGAAATTTAACAGCTTCTAGATAAATAAATTCTGCAAGAGTTTGTTTAGATGAAGTTCTAATTATATTCAAAACTCTTATTAGAACATTTTGTTTAATAAAAAAGCCGTCATTAGATTATGCTCTTTCTTACGTCAAAATTGTCATAATGTAATATTGTCTTACGTTAAAGCTAAATTATTATGGAATAAATTTTTGAATAAATTTCAGAACATTTTGTGATTGTATTTGAAACTAAAATTAATAGGCAGGAATAAACAAAATCAACTTAATTTTTCTGCTTAAGCATTAAGTACATTATATTTGAAAGCAAACACTTGGCAAAATTAATTTAATATAACTTAAAAAATAAATTAATTTACTAGAAAAAGATAAGACCTTGTAATTAATTAATATTATTTTCATTTAGTTCAGTAAAAACTGCTTCTTTTCAAATGATTGTTAAATTATTTTCAAATAATTTAACAAATTCTGAACGTATGTGTTTTGAGCAGTGCGTGGCTCTTATACTTACAGTACACTTAATAAACCTATTTCGCTTGAAACTAAGAATTTAGTAAACTTTTAATAATAATTCATACTTTTTATTTATAATAAGAAATATAATAAGTATGATATTTTTGACTAGTAACACTATTTTAATAATCGACTTTTCAGTATCAAACAAAAATTTTAAATGGAAATAATTGCAATTATTATATAGTTTAAAGTGAATATTTCAATATTTTTTCGAATAAGAATTATTTATAAATGGATAATGAAGCAATGAAGAAATTGTGCACAACTTAATAAAGTAATAAAATTAAGTAAAAAATTATGAACAAAAATGTAACATTTAAATATGTTTCAAAACTTCTCTGAAGATCCATAAATCACATGCATAGGGCAAAATAAAAGATATAAAGTAAAATAGAATACGATAAAATAAAATTCAAAAATAAAACTTACATATCTTAAAATGGTGGAAAAAACTGTAGGAGTTGAATTTTGACAAAAGCAAAAGCTTGCTTGAAATCTTCATTAGCATCGAAACATTAATTGGAAAACTGCACCCTCAAATAACAAAAACTAATATTGTGTTAAACAGTAAATAAATAAAACTGTGCTTAGATGTAAAGGAAAAACTAATATTAAAATTCTATTTTGATATAGGATATGTTAAATGTACTTTTTAAAAGGATATGTGAATGCTAATTTCAATTAAAAATTGTTATCAAAATTCATCTAATATTTGCGGATTGGTGAGTTTCAAATGAATTGGCAGTTTTACTTTGATACCGTAAATGTTAGCAAATAAAATCAATACTGCTATTTTCTGCTTTCTACTTTCTGAAACAATTCAGACTGATAAAGTAAAGAAAAACCATCAGTGCAAAATTTTTTGTATTCTTTCTTGATTGGTATACATATGTGAAACAATATTCTACTGCCAATAACTGCAGGCTATATTAGAGACGCATCACTGGAGGACAACTGTTTCTACTGACTGATGTGTAGGCGTCAAGCATTCTTTGCTAAATTGAACAGCGACGTTGCCAAGCAACGGACGACAAGTCAGTTACAGCAGCAAGCATGTTTGTAACAAAAGCTAGTCAGTAAATACGAAACAACCAACTGCATATCGATGGGCTTCAACAACTGGGAAGAGTTAAATAATTTTAATTTCGATCAACTAGAAGAAAACGACGTCGAATATTGGTTACCCAAAATAGTGGAGGTAAAAAATTGTTTGATATTGCTGATTTGAAATTGGCTTTTTGATTTGTTGTTTACAGATTGACGTTAAAGATGAAAATGATCCGCAAAGATTGCGAGCGTTATTTAATATGTCGAAAGCTTTGCTTGAAGTAAGCACAGTGAAAAAACTAAATTTGTAAATAAATCAATCGATCCATCAATCAATCAATCAATCAATTCGATATATTTTAGATTAAAACGGCTCAAGCAGAAATAGCACTAGAAGAGATAGAAGATTTAACCAAAAGCCGAGCAAGCACTGAAATTGAAAAAGAAAATAACGATTTCAAGCAGCAGCAGAATTTAAAGTCTGAAAAAAATTCTTTTTTGAACAATGTAACAAAGAATAAATGCTATTAGTAAGAATGGTGCTTGTCAATTCAATTGCTGTTTCGTTTAGGAATATGACAATGACCTCTTGTTGCTGAGAGAAGAAATCCGTGAACTGACAGAACAAAATCAGCAACTGTCCAAAGAATATAACAATTTGAATGCTGAAATCATTCACGAAAAAGATTTAGTATCCAAAGTATGTACATGTCAATGACATTATATTCACATCTTTCAGTTGATCAATATTTTGCGTGCTCATTTAGTACAGTGCTAAAGTAGATGAATGTGAAAAAGAACTTGCTGAACAAAGAAAGGAGGTAATAGGTTTTTCATTTTCAAAATATAAATACATTAAGCATTTCATTTATTCACTTTACCACTTATTTATTGTTTTCTTATTATAATTTTTTACATTAATATTTACCTAAATATTGTTCAAACGTTCAGTAAGGATCGTTAAAAATTTTAAACTAAAATTATATGTATCGTTTAAAAATTTATCATTTATTTATTTATTTATTTATTTATTTATTTATAATAGCTAATATTTTGCAAATTGTGAAAGCAGCTTTTATTCTTTCTGTCATACTGTAATTTTGACTTGTGCTATTTACCACTCATTACGGTGAAGGAGTTTTACTCAGATGAATTTGTACTGAATGAATCGTTACTGTGATGATAAAATAAAGTCAATTAAAATAAAATCATCAAAATGTGTAACTAACTATTAACTGAACTTGCTGACCAGATTTCTTTCCACTTCATATAGTAGCAAAATAGATGTTATTGCTGTCATTGCTAGCATTTATATTTAACATAAGCAGTAGTATTGTTAAAATGAAATAAGTAACATTATTTATATTTGTTTTATGTAACGACATAATTCTGAAAACCCAATAAGACATGAATTTATCATACGAAAGAAATCAAGCGTACATCATTTAAACATCAGAACAACTGCATTCAATTGTGCGTTGGCAAAACCAATCAACAAATCACTTACACATATACGTTGAATTGGTTTAAACTTTGACACTGTGCGCGCATTTATTCTTAAATGCGAATGAAAGCTGAACATTTTACAATATTAATAAATTTTGCTATTTTTTGAGAGAAGTTTGACAAAAAAAATTAAATATCTAAAACAACGAATAATTGATTATAATAGTGGCAGACAAAAATAGAAGGCGACAGCCCAGATGTAGGTGAAAGAATGCTGATTTCAATTGTAATATCATTTATTTCTTTCTGCTCAAGCCTTTTCCGTTCGAAAGCCTATTTTACTGATTCATGAAATGTAAAATTTCCATTTCTTTATGAAAGCGTGATGAACTACTGATAAATCTACGGGAATACCAACGTCGATTGGACACTGAGAATGAATCTTCAATGTCGGCGAAACAGATGATCACAGAAAAACTGGAGAAAAAGTTGCGTTCCCGAAATCGAGAAATGACACAGATGCTCAAAGAAATTAACGTAAGAAATGAAGCTTAAGAAAAAAAAATATATATATATATAATAAAATTGTTCAAAATCCATATTTCAGACGTTGACAGAAACGAACGACAGTTTGGAAAATCAGGTGTTAAACTTAAAAACAAATTTGGAAGAGTGCGCTCAGCAAATGGAAATGGCAGCTGATGAGTGCATGCGTCTAAAGGTAAAATTTTATGCATATAGTATGAATAAAAAAAATTTTGTCATTTGATTTGTGCACGAAATTTACATCACTAACACTCTTGAAAAATGAAATATACAAAAGTGAAAAAACAATTATTTAAGTCTGTTAATGAAGAATTGGAAATTTTGGTCGACAAATTGCAGTTCGAAAATGCCGAAATGCGTGATCAGGTGAAGTGTAATTTTAAACAGCTGTTGCCGATTGTATTAAATGAATAGCTAACGGATTTTTAAGCTCGGTAGTCAACTGAACAAAAAAGACCACGGAATGGAAAATGAACTGACAGAAACAATTGATAAAAAAATCAACGAATGGAAAGTAAGTAAAATCAATTGAACCGAATGAAAGATTCACATTCACGCAATTGTTCATTGTATGAAAATTTTGTGAAGAAACTGTTCGAACAAAATCAACAACAAATAGAGCAATACAGGGAAAAAATTCACGCATTGGAAGAGGAAGTTGTTCACTATCAAACGGATTCTGACCGAGTCAGCTTGTTTGCATTGCAAAAGGCAATTTAATTTCCATTTACTTTAAAATTTTGTTTGTTCGTTTCATTTTTTTTAATCAAGATACTTTTATATCATCAGGAATTAGAAGAACGTGACAAACAAATCCAATATTTAAAAAATGAACTGAAAGAAGCGACGATTGAAATTGAAAGCAATGTTCTACTTGTTCAAGATTTACAAGCAGAATTGAATGCGGGTAATTTCGCAACGAATTGCGAACAACAATGATGCAAAGAATTTCTATTTATACAATGCACATTTGCATTTATACCAGATGGAAAGAATCCAAAACGTAGCCGTATTCGGCAAATTGAACTGCAAACTCAGTTAAGAAAATTAGAATCAAAATTTCAAGATGCTCGACAAACTGTAGAAGAGCAAGAAAACATAATTCGAAGCAAAGAGCAGGAATTTGCCGAATTATTAGTAAGAATGCAACAATACGAAAGGGTATGTGTTGTTTTTGTTCTTCAAAGGGTATTTGGTCGTTGTTATCAATAATCAACACTTTGAAAGGGCGAATATGGATTAGAAGAAGCGGTTAAAAATGTGACCACTTTAAAAAAGCGTTTGAATTCGAAAGAAATGTAAGTGGCTGTGATTTGTTGACCAATACTTAATAATATGGAAAGTGTTAAGGCATTTGCAAGATCTTGTTCAACATTGCAATCAAATTGAAATTGCACTATCAGAATGTCTAAGCGAAAATCAGCAGTTGCGTGAGCAGTTTCATCTTAGTCCAAGAAAACCACTGAATGTCGAATTAAGATATGCAAGCAAAGTTGATGCAGAAAAAGACAACTCACTTTCTGTTGTTTTGAAAAAAGAGGTATAGAAATGATGAAATGCACAAATGGTTCACAAAATAAATATTGTTTCACAGGTGGAACAATTGGAAGAAGAACGGTTAGAATTGAAACTGAAAATTCGAAACTTGGTTAAATGTCTTGCAAAAGAGTAACTATTAAATCTGGTAAACAATAAGCAAAACTATAAATTGATTCTTTTATGAATTCAAGGTCTGTGGATCAAGGTTTGTCAGCAGCTGATATGACAATTCGAGCTTTGGAAGTAGACGCAGATGATGTAAATTTTAGTGTAAAATTCTTCTCTTGCATCAAAAAAGAAAACTCTTTCCAACTTGTAGAAATACCACTGCATCAATTGTGAAAAAGCTGCATTGCTGAAAGATGCAAATCAGCAAATGATGATTCGAGTGGCACAATTGGAATGTGAAAATCAACGACTGATGTCAAATGCGCAAGTAAGTGAATGAATGAACTTTAATTTTTAATTCTTTTCCCCGCAGATTATTGCGCAATTTTAAACGATAATTCTAAAGCAAGAAATGAAAAAGAAAATAAAAATTCATAGACAATTAGCATTATTTGTCTTAAAGTGTAGAAATTATTGAAATTGAACAGAATGAAAACAGTAGATAAATAATATTCACAGAGTTCATTAGTGATTTCAACAATGCTGTTTTAAGATTGTCCAAAGTGAGCAAAACGAACAAAATTTAAATGATCAGGAGGACAGAACAAAGAGCAAAACTGAAGTGATTGAAAATCAGAGTAAAATTGAAAGCAAACAAACAAAACAGGTAAATAATATTTGTGCGAATGTGCGATTCCGGCGTTGCAATATTCAAATTTTTAAATAAATACATTTGTAGCTTTTTGGTGAGTCATCATATGCGTCAGATGTTGCAAAACAGTCCTACAATATTTCTACTCTGCTCCACTTGCCAAACAATTTGCAAATTTCTACTGCAACACTGATCGCTCAATTAAACGAATTTCTCCTGCAAATTCTTCACGTATTATATTATTGAAAGCAGCAAAATAGGGGGAAAATTCATATTTTACAAATGTACACTTTCATTTTCAGGAATGTGAAATCAAAGATGATCAGCTTGGAAATTTCGAACGTTTTTTAAAAATTTACCAAGCCAAGTACGAAACTCTCCGACATCAGCAAGGATTGCTTTATCAAGATTATGGAAATAAGTGTGAAAAGTTCGAAAAAGAAAAACATCGCCTTGAATTTGAATTGGAAAAATGTCAAATTGAAATGGAAAAATGCAACATAAAGTGTTCTGAATTAGAAGTATGTATTATTTCTTCTTTTATATTTCTATTTCTATCAGTCAACTTCAATTATTTTCATATTCAAGCTTTTGAACGAATCTTTGACAAAAGCGAACAATACAGACGATCTGAAGAAGCGCCTCACTGAAACAATACGCAATCAGATAATCACCAGGATCGAAAGCATGATTTCCAAACGCAAATTGGAAATAGCAAGAAGTCTAATTCGGCATCTTTTGCAAGTACGTTGAAAAAATCATGCTCCATTTACAAAATTGAATAACAAATTTCAAAGCAGCAAACAAGCAAGCAAGCCACAGTTATTTTTTAAAAATTATTCAAAAACTGCTGTTTTAAAATTATTTAACAAAATATTATACTAAAATGAATTACACTTTCGACATTTTAACTGAAGAATATTGTACAACTGTTTGTTGCACAAAAGTATTTCAAAGTAAAAAGTTGTTCTCATTTTAGGAAAAAAGTAACATGAAAGAGGAATTTAAAAAATTGCAATGCGCAGTTCTGCAAAAGTCTGCCTACATTGAAAGAAAACGGGTTCGATGCTTTTTCACGTTGAGATTGCTGAATTTTGTAAATTGTATGGTTTACTATACTTAGAAAATGAATGCATTCAAATTTGCCGATTTGCACAATCGACTGAAAAACAGCGTACCTGCGTTTGAGTTCAATCAACTATTACAAAAGTTTCTCAATTTGTCCAAAAAACACTGCCAATTCTTGGTATCCAATAACGTTACAGAACCAAGTGGTGGCATTCTGCAGCAAAATTTTCAATCAGTAAGAGATGTTCAGCGTGAAAAAATACTACAAGCTATTGTAAATTTCGGGAAAAAAATAATTTTAATAATTAACATGAATTATACGTAAAAACAGACTGTAAATTAAAAGTTGAAATAAGCGTTTAAAAATTACAGATCGACATGGCCGAAGATGGTAAAGCACTTCAAGAATATGAGTCTTTCATTTCTCGTGTTTCAGAAAATTTACAACTGAATATGCTTCCAAAGAACAACGGGAGCGTGGAAATAAATTCTGGTAAATCTCAAAAAATTTATTATTTCCTTAATCACAAGTTTTCCCTTTCGCCTTAATTTTTGAAATGCCAAAACAAACAAACACATTTTAAACAACTGAATGTCAAACATTAGCAGGCTAATTTGAATAAATAAAGTAACAGCAGCATCATTTGCAGATTATCTGTCAGTACAGCTGCAACCTGAAGATGAACAGGAACATTTTGATATTTCCCTATTCGAAGATGGTAAATCATTGTGAAACTTTAACAACTTCAAATTGGAACAAATCCCTATTTGTAGAAACTGAGCCACCAAATTCAGACGAGACAAGAAATTCAAAAGAAGCAACGTTGATTTCAAGTTGTACAGAGTTTCAAGATTCTGAAGAAAATGTAACATTGTGCACTGCATCGAATGTTTAAGCATCTGTTTCAAATTGCGCTGCTTTTGTACGTATGTTTACAGGCATTAATTGAATCACTGATGGAACAAAAGCTGTATTATGAAAAAATGGCAACTTCTCTTGAGCTGGAAGTTGCACAACTTCGAGAAGCTGTTGAAAACTTGCAAACAAAGACTGATCAAAATATGACAATTGGTAAGTGATGTTGATAGTTGCAGAGATCATCTTTATATTAATTATAAAGGCACCGAAACAGCACTATAAAAACTGAAGTATGAGGCGATTAATTCGATGCATTTTTATTTTTTACAATTGAGGCAATTTACATCGAGAAATTGTTGATCTGAAGTTGAAAAACGCGAGCACCGAGTTCAAGGCGGCAGAAGCTACAGAACGTCTACGGACATGCGAAACGGAAATTGCAAAATTGAAAATCAATTTGAAAGAAAAACGCATTACCGTTGAAAAAGTAAAAACTGAATATAAGCGAAAATTCTTGGCGATGCAAAAATTGACAAGGGTGCGTATGGGAATATTATTCATCAGACATGCATGCGTATGTGTAGAATAAAACAGCCTTTTTACTTTAAGGAAATAAAAATTAGATATTCAAGTTGCATACCTGTTCAACAGTTGGAACATGTTTCACAGCTGGCATCAGTGTTAAAAGCAGCAAAAGCTGAAAAGGAGAAAGAACTGCAAAATGTAATTAATACAACACAAAATACATAACACGTACCATATGTTCGGTAGGGAAAACAGTTTTCGATTATTTCCAGATTTTGGAAGCAAAATTTTCACTCAGTGAAGCGGAAAATAGGCTAAAAATTCAAGAAGCATGCACTGGTCAACTTTTGCAAGCCGTGCAACACAAAACCGAACTCAAACAGCTGCTGGAATGGAAAGAAGATATTCAACGATTAAAAATCAATAATTTCATACTGAAACGACAAAACGACAGGACTGTTCATGAAGTTTGATCAACATTATTTTAAATATGCTTTTTCTTTTTTTAAATAATCAGTAATGTTATATTTTTTTTGCAGATAGACACTAAGGAGAAGCAAATAATTGCCCTAGAAAATACCGTTGATATACTAACAAATGATATCACTTTATTGCAATCAGTGCGTCGATGAAGAGATGCATGAAAATTTATCATTCACTTACTTGTGTGTCATATCTTTGAATTTCAGAAAATAGAAGAAGCCGTATTAGCTTTCGGAAAGCAGATGATTCAACAAACTTCAATGGACAAAAAAATTACTCAAGACACTGTCAATGATGAAACAAATCTTCACGACTACGTGAAAAAACTTGATGAGGTAACTACTGATTATGATGAATTAATTACTTATGAAAAGTGATAATCACTCGCGCCTACTTTGGATGCAGTGCTGCAGTGATTGGATGCAAAACAAATTCACATCTGTGCAAAAATTATTATTCTCATAAATTTGGTCGATAACAAATTTTTAATTAATTGTTATTTTCGATTGAAAAAAAAGATGATGAATTTCATGAACTCGACATTACTGTTATTAGGGACAAGAAGGATATAGAAAGGAAAAGAAAAGACAATACAAATATTATGAAGTTACAGAATCAAGTATATTTATTTGCAGGAAATACAGATACTGAAAAGAGGCTTACAAAATAAAGAAGTGCAAGAGGTGAATGGAACTGTTGAAAATCAACAGCAAGAGGAGCCGCTTTCAGCAAAATCAGAAAATTTTACAGAAAACGTGGACAATGCTAATCAAAAATCAGCAAGTGATAATAAAGCAAACGAAAATGATCAAAAACCTGAACTTTTCGATACTATGCTCTCACTGGTACAGGTAATCAATCAAATGATGTAAATTTGCTTTTTTGTAAAATGCATTTTAAGCTGAATAATTAGCACTGTGTTCAGGAGAAAATACACGAAAAAGAGACAAATTACAAAAATTACGGAGAAAAGCTGCAACAGTTAGAAAATCAAATTGAAGAATTGAAAAGTCAGCACGGACGAGAAATGCAATCACAACAAGACATAGCATTGGATAAGCTTGGAGAGCAAGTTGTTCAAATTAAAGAAGAAGCTGATCGACTGTTTCACTTTTTGGAAAATATGAAAACAATAGAAATGAACGTATGTAGACGTTTTGTATTCATTCCATTTGAAATTTCATGCACTGACATGCAGGCAAAGCAGACGATTGAATTGGAAGAACTACTGAAAAAGAAAGACAATGAAATTGAAAAGCTGTTAGCCGAAATTCAAGCGCTTAAAGAGAATGAATCTATCGCGCGTGAAAAATTAAAGTAAACTTATTGAAGTTGTAGGATATTTATTTCATTTGAAATTAATTACATTTTAGAAAAAGTGAAGAACATTTGCATGAAAACTGTCTGCACAGTTTCAGTGGGAAATCTCCTACAAGAGAAGAAGACAATGAAGTAGAAGTTTCTTTACAATTACACCACTAATATATACAATTTCCCTAATTGAATAATAATAATAATAATAATAATAATCGCCAACAACTCGAATTCTCCTAGTGGACATTTTACATGAATTTTAACATGTGGTTGGGTAGAGCAATTTGCAAGCAAATGAAGCGGTAAATTAAACTTCATTTTAGAAATCTGAAATATTATTAGAAGAGTGTGAATCGGAAATTTCCACCGCGATCGAAAGTCGAGCCGAGTCTATTCAACCTGTTTATCGTGTAGATGATAAAAAGGGTTCAAGAGCTGTTGTGCAAGAACGACCAAAGAAACAAAAATCAACCGCAGAAAATACTGTCATTTCAACAGCAGAACATTTGAAAATAAAGGTCGATTTGGAAAATCTGCGTCGACGCTACATGTCACTGGAAGCTGAGAACAAAGTAAATTTTTATGAAATGTACAAATTATACAACATATCAGTGATCAATGAAATTGTTGCTTATATAGAAACTGTTGAAAGCGATTGTGAAAATGAAGACAGAATTCGGCCATCTGAACATCAAGCATAAAGATAAAAGAATGCAAAATTCTTGTTTATCAGATGAGGTATTGAAAAAATTCTCTGTACTTGATAGAAAATAGTTAAGACAATAAATTTCACTATTGTCAATCTATTTATCAATTGCAACGGTAAATTATATGATAAATAAATCTGAGTTTATAAAATTTTACAATAAAATAACCAAAGCAGATGTTTACTTTTTTCATCATTTTCTAGGAAGAAAATAGAGAAAATAATAAGGAGTTGCTGGTGTTGCTTCAAGAGGAAAAGAGAAATTTGACAATGGAAATGGAAAACCAATTGAAAATTACAAGTAAGTTGAAGAAATAAATTTCATTCAACGATGATAAAATTGTGCTTGACGTTTAATTAATCAATGAATTAGGCGCAAAGCAAAGGGAATTGGATGCAAGCATGATGAACAATAAACTGTTGACAAACGAAATAGAAATTCTAAAATGTCAGCTTCGCAAAATGGATAAAACACTGCAGGAACAACAAGTAAGTTCTTTTTCACTGATTCAATAGAAAGTCATTAATAAATTTTTCTCTTGGTAGACGATCAAAGAAGATTCAGAAGCAAAGAAACAACTGCAAAGTGATTCACATTCAACAATGAATGATAAGGTAGAATAAGAATGATAAAGTGAAGAGGAAAGATGAGAACTTCACTTCAGAAACGTATGTATATATATATCTAGGAAAGTGAGAAGTTTCACAAATGGGAAGAGCAAAAAAAGTGGCAAGCACTTTTACAAAAAGAAAAAACAAAAATAGAAAAGAAGAACGAAGAAATCAATAAGTTGAAAATAATTGAAGAACGAATGAGAGATCGTATAATTCGGTATAAATCGTATATTAAATTAATTAATTAATTAATCTGATACATGTACTTTAAATTGTTCATTTCAGTTTGGAGAAACGTATAAATTACCTGGAAAATCAGCAGCATGACGTTGAAGAACAAACCGTCAATTCAAAACGCAGTGATCCATACGCCAAGACAGCTAAGGTGAAGCGAATCTATATATCTATCTATCTATCTATCTATCTATAATGCATGTATGTGATATTGTGTTTCAATGTGAAAATTGCAATTCGTTGTTCAGACAGTGAAAAGCAAACTGACTTACGGTAAAAATGAACTCTCTCCACAGACGTGCGAAGCAAACGATGGAAGCCTACAAAAATTAGAAAAACAAATAGAAGAGCTTCAAGAAAGATTAGACGACAAAATAGAATCAGAAAAAACTCAACTTTGCATGATAAAACAGCTCGAGGCAACTGTTCAAGAATTGCAGAACAACAATGCACATGCGCAGCCAATGATGATGGTAAATGTTCATAAATTTCATATTTGAAAAATTAAAAGAATTGTCGTTGTTGTATTGGCAGTCAAACCACAAAATCGAAAGAAAAGGTAGCATGATCAATGAAGATACCAGTGCGTATGAAGAAGAGAAAGATACCGTCGGAAAGGATGAAAGTAACAAACTCAACTGGAGTGTAGTGAAGCATGAAATCAAAGTGACAAAGCAGTACAGTGCTAGTGATGCTGACAATAAGGTAATGTAAAAGATGAGAAATATTAATTTCAATTTTGCACGATAAGGAGAAATGAAATTTAATGGTTCAGAATATGGTGAACGTTTCGGCAAAAAAGGGTGTCCTTTATCCATGGTTGTGTGGTGAGGGGTATTCGTCCTTGTTGGCACAGTTGACCGCCGAAAATGCCCGGCTACGAACAAAGCTAATCAGAAGTGAAAATGAGCTTAAAAATGTTTGGAAAAAGTTCGACCATTTCCGTTATGCAGAAGATAAAGTCGCACAAACAGCACCAGCAACAGTGTTAACTAGCCAAGTTGGATTTTTCACGAACAACAATGTTAAATACCAAACAGACGATCGCCGATCAACAGCAGAACCAGCAAAATTGAAAGTATATTAGCGAGATTATCTATTTTTTTCGCTTTTGGAAGAAGAAAATTTTCTCTTTTTTTTTCCTTCTGATTTCAGAAACGATGCAAGCATTTGGAAGTTCTACTGATACGAGAAACTGAAAACAATCGTCGACAAATTTTAGAAAACGAACGACTGAAACGAAAAGTGAAAACTACAAAAAACTGAAACAAAATTCATCATTACAGTAAAAAAATTGTAACTTCACTGCTTTTGCAGGTGCTGGTTCTGGAAGCGGCGTTGACATACGACGAAAACAATGAAAAATACGTCATCCAACAGCTGAAGTAAGCAGTAATTTTCTTCTTCTTCACAAATAGAATAACTGAATTATAATGTTTTTACATAATTGATAGAATTTTGAATTGTGATCTTCTGGAAGAAATTGACCAACTGAAATTGGAACTGGAAATTTACAACAAGCAGATCAAACCCTGGCTAAACGACCATACCGAATTGGTAAATAAAATGCACAATCATTATCAGTGCTCTTTGTAGAGGTGGTTCTTTGAAGAGAAAAATTCACGAAAATACATTTAGATTTCACAACTGAAAGAAAGGCGAAAAATTTACGATCAAGTTTTGAAAGAAAATGTTGAACTGAAAATGGAAAATCTAATCCTATCAAGCAAAAAATAATAATGATCGATAATGAATTGCACGGAACTGTGCCGCTATTTTCAAAACAAGTTAATAAAAATGAAAAAATAAAACCAACAAGTTTACTTTCACTAGATACGACAGTGGAAAACAAATCATGGAATCAGAGATGAGATTCTGACAATGAACTATAAACGCTATATATATATATATATATATATATATATATATATAGGAAGGAGAACAGCGCTCAACAATAACAATCAGAACTCGTAAATGCACCTCTCAAACGTAAAGGAGAGAATGTTCAACTCCTAAACTCTCAATCAAATTAAAAGCGATCAAAGAAAAAAAATAAAACAATAAAAACACCGACGTGTGTATTTGTTGTATTCAGTTGGATGGATACAACAATTTGTTAAACTCGCTGATTTCCTTGATGCTGGATGAAAACCGACCGAACGAATTGAACAACGCAACCACGTCGTTCCGTTGCAATTGGAAGTGTCGCTTTCGCCTCTGGTGGTCGTGAACTTTGGGCAAATCCGAGAAAAGAATTTTCAACGCCGTACCAATACCATGGGTCTGCAACTTTCCCCAAAGTCGACACTTGTCACAGTCGACACAGTCCATTATTCGCGATATATTCAAAAAATGACGACGAAACTCCTCCTTCAAAGTCATCGCCTTGTTCGCATTACCCTGAAACGAACAACAGCACGTTTTGCATATTCTCCTATGCAAATTGTTAACAAAAAAAATGAACGAAATTGAACTTGGAACAAAGTCGACTCTTTGAAAGGATTGCGAAACGCTTCGACCGTTTGCACAAAACGACTAACTTCATCCATCGTTTCCATATCCCTTTCATCATCACCGGTGTAGAAAAGGGAATGATGCAAATAGGGTGCAACTTTCTGTAAAGCTCTCAATTCCAACAGGTAAACAAAGTAAAGATTCTTCAGCCTTTCCGGCCCTTCGCCATTTGTATATTCCGCACCGAATCGATACTTAAACATGTCTACATTTCGCACCCACCTACCAGCTCCGAAACCGCCGGGAGCTAAAACAAAGCACTGTACCGTACAAGAATGCTGCGCAAATAGAAGACATCTTTCACAAACACGTCATACATGGTTGAAAATTATTTGACGCAATAGATATCGTGATGCTTGTGTGCAATCCGCTAATAATGCTGTAAAACGCACGCTTTTCACTGCACAAACCTACAATGAGTTGACATTCCATTATTAGTCACCTCTACGTCATACAGTAAACGCGTAAAATTCAATTGAAATTTTCAAATTATCATTTAAAAACTAAAATATTCAGAAAAACATCATTCAAATGTTCCATCATGTTACCCGTTCATCATGCATGGATTCCAAAAGACAAAAGAAAGAACTACAACCACATATAAATCTTAAACTGCAGAATATAACATCACAATGGTTGTTGTCTGCTTAATTTTTTCTTTTAAACCAAAAATCATAAAAAAATAGTCATAAAAAAACTAAAAATTAATATTAAAAAATAACAAAGCAAATGGCACCGATGAATAAATATTATACTTGCATTAAATTGTCATACTGTAACACCGTATATAAAAGCATTAACTTGCTCAAGAATAGTATATTCCTGTTAGGGAAATATTTTGCCAAATTGAGCATATTTTAAAAAATGGAAAACAAAATAACTTACCTCGAACATTTGGGTAAATCAAAAAATCTCGATCAAACTTTGGATCAGGTCTAAAAATGTTGAGGGATAGTTTGAAAAAAAATTTCCAAACCAAAACATACTTAAAACAGTTTTCTTCATAAATGCATTTCCAAACGCGTTGCGCACTGTTCCCTTTGTAACCGGTATACCTTTCCGGGTTCAAAGTAAGGTCAACAAAATGCAGAGTTTCTGATGCTTCATCTACAAAACGTCACGTTTCAAAAAAAGCACTGTCTTTATGTTGATGTATTTTTTTGACAAAAAGTTTTGAATAAAACCTTACATACCACCAACATCACAAAAATTATCCCAAAGCTGTTCGTCATGAGCGGTCCATTTGGCAAACTCTTCTCTCTGCGATCGACTTATGTGTTTGTCCAAAGGATCAATGTCATTGCTCTCGTCACACCGTGAAGATCGTTGATGAGAACTCTATTTAATAAAAAAATTTTGAAATTTACAATTATTAACTGTACAATTGTAAATATTCCAAACCAGATGATGTTCTTTATACAGTGGCTTGGTATATTTCCAAGCTTCTGGAACGGCATCATCGCAGTTTTCAATGCCACATTCTCCGGTAGAACAAAATCGCTCTTCTTTCCAAAATGGGCATTCTCTTTCCATGTCAACCTAATTCAGTACATGGGTGCAATTTATAAATAAAATTTATAAATAAAATGCCAACCTTATAATAGCGGAAACAGTCCTTCTTTAGTAATTTAACCAAAGAGTCATAAAGCTGATGATTATTAAAATAATCTATTGAATGTTCAGTGCATTCGCAACTGTGTAACTGCATCAGCGAAAAACAGATGCACTGTTCACGAACATCAACTGCTACTGCTAAAGCCAAATTCAGCCCGAGAATCAAATACACCGAGATCAAAGAAACTACAAGAAATCTTCTGTATGAAGTCATGGCCAGAATTGGAAAACAACCTTTAAATTTACAAACGATAACCAAAATATATTAAAATGAATCAAATAAATATATCATTCCATACCTGAAATAAAAATGAAAGCAACGTGTATAAAAGCAATAAATAAGAGAACAGCAATAATGCCACCAATTAGAGTCAATTAAAAATCAATGAAAACAGCTCATAATCAAATTTACAAAATGACGCAATCAAAAACTATAACAGATGTTAGCTAAAGTAAAATCTAAAATTTATTCTTTTTCATCTAATAAGAATTCTCAAGGTTGAGGAAATATTTTTTAAATGACGGAATCAACATTTATGCAACTATAGTGCACAGCTTTCTTTTAATAACTATTAAAAAAACAAAATTAAAAAGCCAATACACAGTTAAATAATAATTACCTGCTACAAAGTCAACAAATAAAAATAAATATAAACAACCCACACAGAAATAAAGATAGGTGTAATTACACGTCAAAATAAGTACCGTATCCCTAATTTTAATAAACTTGAACATTATTTTTGTAATTCATGTATTCTTTCAAAATTTGCTTGACCAATAAAATATATATAATTTTATAGTGAATAATGCTTTTTATAAATTTTTATTGTTAATTTAATTAATTAATTTATTTATTTGAAATTTAAGCGTAGAACTGATATTAGTCAGTGCAGTTACATCTTTATTAACTATACTCAAAAATACGCCTATATTTTGTTAGTTTTTAATACAGTGAGGTAAAAAATTAATTAATTATTTAATACAACATGAATCAAATAAATTATGGCTTGCTATTTCAAAGTATCAAATGCTTAACAAATACTTTGTCTGGTTTTCTGCTTTTCAGCAACATATGCTACATTGTTTTCACTGATGTAGTATTTTTATAAACAAAAAAATTCAGCAATTTAATCGGGAAAAGTTATATCGTATTGCATTAAAGTAATAAACATTAATAACTTTTTATGGAACAATTTTGATTTATCAGTGTAATAAATTGTTGGTTTTAAACTGCACAGTTGCTGTGCATAATAAATCTTGCTGTCCAATTAATAAATTATCGTACGAATCATAAATTATTAAACGTTTTAACAATATCCGATGCATTTTGTGATTTTAACCATAAATAATATTTGAATCAAATCCACCTTGGAAAACAATTTGTAATTAATCAGATAATCCACTAAGTGAAATCTGCTGAACCAACACTAAAATAATAGGTTTACTGGTTAAACAGATTAGTGAGATGAAAATTTCCAAGTACTCAAATTTCTTTTAAATTAACATTGCATTGCACGATTAACGATGATTAGCAGAAAATTTTGTAATTTTTGTTGAAAAAAAGCT
Source organism: Trichinella spiralis (assembly GCF_000181795.1). Lineage (NCBI taxonomy): Eukaryota > Metazoa > Nematoda > Enoplea > Trichinellida > Trichinellidae > Trichinella > Trichinella spiralis. The sequence continues at coordinate 407,694 of NW_003526945.1, read as the reverse complement.
AATGCAAAATAAGCCTTCTATTAATGATCATCGTAATCAACGGGTCAAAGTACGACAACACAGGACGTATTTATTTTTCTGCTTTTGCACTGCAGTTTTGAGATGAGATGTTTTTCTTGACTAATTGTTGCAATAAATCTAACTTTTGTTAAAATAGTTGCAAAATTTATTTCAAATATACGCTAATAGATAACTGCTTCAGATAATAGATAATTTTGGTTGAAATAAGTAACATTGGCGCACATGAAGCATTGGTTAGTTTATTGTTTTAAATATGCTGAAATATTTTTCATTTTATAATAATATAAATTCAGTATAAATTTATATATTGAAAGAAAATAATTATTTAATATCATCTATTCACATTTTGAAGAATTCAATGTGCTTAAAAAGATGAACGCATTTCGAAGTTCAAATATAGTCTTAATTACAGCTATCATAAAATTTAATAATATTAACTTCGTAATAGTTTTCTTAAGAACATAGAAAACATTTTACTCTTTGTTCAACGAGTGTACGCGTTTCACTTCTACACAGATTTGTAAGTCTATAATTTTTTGCCATTCGAACAGATTGTTACTTAGTTTCATCGCAGCATTAGCAGATGTTTAAGCATATGTGAAAATGCGAAAAAAATGCTTGCAAAAATTTTGATGCTCAGCAACAATGCTAATTGAATTTTCAAATCATTTCAAAAATAAAGCGTGGAATAAAATTGTCGTTCTTTGCAAAGTCACTCAATTAGTTGATCATCACTTCTTTATAATATTTTTATAGTATGAAATTTGTATTTGTGTGCTTTTTTATGAGCAGTGTGGAATGTTTAATTTTTTTATTTCTCAGCGAAAGTTGTAAAAAAATATATATATATATTTCCTACTTGAATTTAGAGCATCTTCCTGCTTTGCTTGAATTAAGATGAATCGGCTTTTTTCGAGAAAAGAAATGGCAGAAGCCATCATTTTCCACTTCAATCTGCATGCAATATGTCACTTCTAAGCCTGGCTGTTGTGAAATAATATTCGTTGATTAGTTCACAAAGAAATAAATTGTTCACTAACTCATGTTTATTTTTTTGAAAATAATTCAAAATGCTTACCTGTAAGAGTAAATTTTGCTAGCTATTTGGAAAATTGATTTTCGTGTGGTATAATTTTTGAAAATTTTCAATAAGCATTGTAAAAATTTGTAAAATTTCTATTTCAATTCAAAGTGATTGTTTCGATGACGATGAAGTTTAGAAACTTTTCTTTTAAAAATGATTGTCCGCTGTTTTTGCGTCAGTTAAAATCGTTCTTGAATTTTTTGCTTTTTAATAGCAGAGGCACGTCAGTTCAATAAATTTTCGAAAAAAATCTTTATCTCAATTTTGATTGATAACCAAAGAAGCATGTCATTTCAATTGAGCTTCGCATCAGCACAAAATGATCCTAGTGGATAAATAAATATGTTGGATTGCAATATTAAAAATATTCATGTATAAAACTGTTTCGATCGTGCTTTAATGTATTTTACGTATCATTATTATTATTATTATTGTGCTTTTTTCAATGAAATTTATTCCATTCCGAACAATCTGATTGAAAATTGATATGAACAACAGAGATTAAATTGCTTTAGTTTATTTGGCAATAACGAGAAACAATTTAGCCATCAATTGGACAGCTAAAATCGAAGTTGATTTTATTTTTCTTCATATAATAATAATACTAATATAATACTCGGCAAGTGTGATAAAGTGACATTGTGTGGTGTCGTGTGAAACGCTGGATGGTTGGTTGCTTTTTGATTTTCCACATCTGCCTTGTTGAAGCTTGCTATCATTTGGTTAGCAACGGTCACATGTCAATCATACAATGTTCAACCAGCCCAGTTGATATCTTTATTGGCCTATTTATCATCTAGCAGGAAAATGCTTATCTCATGGCAAATCATTTACTTTCAGAGAGTGTGGAAAACAGTTTTGTTTGTCAAATATTCTGATAAGTTCCATTCGTTGAAAACATTGTTGATTGGTTGGTTGGTTGGTGTTTTTGTTGAAACTCAGTGCAACTATATAATATATATATATATTTATATTTCACTGCCTCTCATGCATAGCAAATTTTCCCTTTCGCTGACCAGCGAAAAGCGCTTTTCCCTTCAACGTTTAGCAGCTTCAATTTTCACATAGAAAATTTCTCATTTCAGCATCACCAGTACCATGCGTGCACCGGTATTTTTTCTGCTACTGCTGACAGTCGTTGTTGCTGTTCTGTTAATTGACAACTGTGAAGCCAAAAAACGCGGATCCAAGAAAAACCGAAATCAAGAAATCAGCTCCACACCAGGAGGACGCAAAGAACATCGTCAAAAGTGATGAATTTATTATTTTTTAACCTATTATGAAAATTATTATTATTAGCATTTTTTGTTTAGTAGAGAACGTGAAAAACAAAGTCGACGTGGGAAAGAGAACCGTTCCAAAGAAGAGGAGAAATCTCAGAAGCGAAGAAAAAACAAAACACAAATCACCACTACCAGTACTACTGCTGCAACTGCCGATGGAGCTAGATCTTTTAACAAAAAGTCTAAAGAGCAGAAATTGCTGAAAAGAAATAAAAGAGACCTGCAAGAAGCAAACAAGGAAGTGATGATTCATCAAGAGTCAATGCAATCTGATAATGGGCACTCTTCTCATAATGAAAACGGGGCGTTGAACAAGGCAGACTGTTCTGGTCAATGTCGCGCAGAAGAGCATCACCTCAACATTGCTGACTCTGTTTTGGAATAATTAATTACTACTAATTTTATACATGATTCATATTTAGCAAAATTACATTTTATGATTATTTCAAAAATTTTTTCATACTAAATGTGATGACTGACGCGCCTTTATAAATCATGCAATTTGCATAAATCAGATTTTAAATTTCCATGCTTTGGTGGATACATTCAAGGAATGAAGTATGATTTTTCAAAAGTGATTATTAAACTTATGATGTGACAATTTGCATTGTTCAAAACTAAACACTGAATTTAATATCAGTGCACAAAATTGACAAATTCTAATAATATTCAAGAGTAGTTGCAAATTTGTTGAAAAATTCTTCTATATTAAGCATAATTATTTAAACAATTCAAACTTACACTCTGGTAAATTGTCAGTAAATTATTAATATTTAAAATTACAATTTTGATAATAATTTCGAAATTATTGCAGTAATGAACAGATTACCAAGAAATTGAAAGTAATAAAGATGAAATTAATTTTCATAAAAATTCTCGACTCAATTATCAAAATGTTCAAAAGCAAGCAGTTCAGCATTAAAAATAAAGCTGTAAAAAAGGGAAGCGCTGAATTTTATAAAATTAAACAACATATGACTACAGTAATTTCATGAAATGCTTTGCATTTCAAATTAAACATGAAATAAAGCAATGCAATACGTTTCAATTATTTTCCATTTATAGGTGGCATGTATTATTGTTGCAGAGTAGATGTGTAACGTCTGTGGGCAATATTATTCAACACAATTAGTCGTCTTTGTTCTTTTCATTCACCACGCAATTCCTCACTGCCACAATATAAATTAACACGCCAAAAACAAATACAATCAAATAATATTATACCACTTTCTAATTTGAAGTTTATTTGTTAGTTTTGAAAAAAGAAATAGCACAGACTTCAAAATAATACAATAAATTTCACATAAGCAAAGCAGCGCAAAGGCAAACAAATTGAACACCAACTCGCGAATCAGATTAGCAAATTAGCTGTATGCTCTGCCCTCCGGGTTAACTGCAATATCGTCAGTGGATGGTATCAACGCTATTCATAAAAGGTTCTATGATATTTACCTATCTTGGAAGTGATAATGAAATTTAAGTGTTAATAATTAATCTTTTTCATTAAACGTTTGTCTTTGTTTACGTATCTAGTATGAATTTCTACGCAAATTTTTAGTGTTCCTAATTTTTAAAACTGTAAGAGAATATTTTCCAACTCTGTTAAATTTTCAAGATTACATTGTATGCATTAGTAATCTTTAAGAAGTTCAACTGAATGCAACATCAAAACTGACAAAAAGCATTAACAATGCAGTGATTTTCAAATGCGTCACAGTTTATTTAAATAATAAAATTTTGTGATTCAACCAATCTTTGACATAATCATGCCCTCATGATAGCTGTAATGAACAAGTTGTCACACTCGAATTACATCTCTCTTATGAAAGCACAGCGATGATTTTTGTGATACTAACCAGAAAAAAATATTTATTGTCCATAACGCTGAATATGCACAAAAAATAACAATTCCCTCGAATTTGATCATTTTTTATTTTAATCTATCTGCAATATGAAACGATCAAATTGCTGCAACAAAATATACTATTATGCGGAGACAGTGATGCTGAAAAAAACATTCTCAGTGCTTCAATAACAGTTGCTGTGTTGCAGAACTGCATTTGTTCTGCTGAATTAAAATTTTTTCTCCACAAATTAAGAAAACAAAATTATTTATTCGCCGTTATTTATTGACATGATGCATAAGGTGATTTATTTCCTGGTGAATCAGTAGACTGCCCATTCTGGGGAACTTTATAAATTTATTTTTAAATTTAAAAAATTAACTTTTAGTTCTGCTAATGCGTTAAAATCAACTGTGATCCGTTATGTAATTTTCATAAACTTAGATTTGAATTGCGCAATGCATAACATAAAACCATTACGCTTACTTGCTCCAATTACAGTACATTAACACTACCGCCTCTATAAATAAAATGGCGTGATCTCGCTATTCTATTCGCCAAGAGTTCTAATGAGTTTCTAGATAAACAGTAGCACAATGCGGTATTTAATAGGAACCCACGGCAATCACATTTATTTCATGGTACGGAACTTCATGTCTATTATAATAAAAACAAATAACTAAACTGAGCACGTCACAAATCATTTAACTAACGAAGTAAAACAATAAACCATTTTGCCAGTTGTTGATCTGCTCACTTTGGTGGTCTGTATTACCGTGCGATACTGGCAGGTTCAAATAATATGAGGCTTCTTAACGTAGAAATTTTAAATAAAAGTGATGTACAGTTTTAATTTAAAATAATTTTATCATGCAGTATAATAATAAAAAAATATTTATCAGTCAAGGTACAAGTATTGGTAACAAAAATTCTAGAAAATTTTATGAATATTATTTAATGCATATATGTACATTAAAATACTAAATGTGAATTATAAAGCTGAAATTGTGCGCATAGATTTATATACATATATTTCAAAACTAAATAACAGTTAAGCAACCAACTACAACCGTTATACAGCAATGTAAGCAGCCTCACTTGTTGTCAGATTGGTTGAAGAGGGTTTGGCAGTAAATTATTGGCGCTTATTATTTTAATTTAATAAACATTTCCGGCGTTGATCTTCTAAATGAAAGTAGCAACTGTTATTACATTGCTGCAACATTCATATAATAAACTGATAGTCGTAGTAACACATTTCAGGTAATCAAAAAGGCTCAATTTTTATTCTCTCCATTTTTCTCTTTTAATATTTTAATAATTAATATTGTAAGATAAATGACATGGTTCTAATTTATTTCGACTATAAGATTTCTTGAATTTGAATTTGTTATTTAAATTTTAATTATTCAACACAATTTGAAATAACAAATGCTTCTCTTAAAACCCACAACATGAAGTAGACAGCATTCATTCTTTAATGAAAAACAAATGCATGTAAAAAATGGTTTCTGTAAATTTCAGCTTTACGTAATCGTACGTTTTTAGCAATTTACCGCCAAGTCATGTTATAGTTTCTGTAAAATCAGCAAAATGTATTCACGTTTTCTGTTTGAAATAATTTCATTGTTTATAACGAAAAGTTAAAATTAATTATTAGCTTTTTAAAGAGAATATTTTAGAACAACGGCTAAAATAATTATTACATAAACAGACAAAGCATGTTAAGAATTAGTACAGCGAAAACAGTTTTATGTCTTTTAAAAGATGCAATTATATAGTTGTCTAATTGTTTCAAATAAAACTACCGTTATTCAAATATGCAGTTTAATAAATAAACAAATAGTTTTTAATGCATTGGAATAAATTTTTTGTTTTTTACGCTTTATAGAAAGGTTCATAATTTATTAATTACATTATTTTTTGGGGAAGAAAATAAAGAAAAACAGAGTCCATGCTACGAAAAGGAACTGTCATCAAAGACTTGTCCACATCCTGCTTTTTCTAAAAATAATGAACCATTCGAATTTTTTGATGTGATTTCAAACAAAATGAGTTTAGCCACGAATGAACAATTGTGCATTATATGAAAAAATGCATTATCAAATGAATATTCAGGATAAAGCTTTAGAATATGTCGACCTTTCATGATCTTCATGTCGTTCATGACATGTCGACAAGAATATTTCAGCATCGATTATAGTAATATGACGTATAAAGTAGAAAGCAGAAAGTCAAGAAGAATAAAACGCACATTAGAAAAATAAAAAAATTCAGATAAATAACTAGGTTACTGCAAAAAATCTACATCATCAAATAGGTAAAGATTAATGAATAGCAGTTCCTTATACTATTGTCTCGGTTGACTTGATATCAGAGAACCGCCAGAAACTCGAAAAACGTAGAAACATGTTGAAAAATACGTATAAATAATAGAAAGAAAGAATTTATTCAGAAAATGTTCAAAAGCCCCTTAATAAAAAAACCGAACAAATAAAAACATATCGCATTTCCTGTTTTCATTCTAACTGGAAATATGTAAATGCGATAAGATAAGCATCACACAGTCAAAACGAGAACACACAGCTAAGCGCTGCTTAGAAGATGATGAAATCAAAACTAGAATCACGCTGACATTTTCGCGAGTGTGAAACACATAAAGTAAACAGAATATAGAAGCAGCTACATTGATTGTATCAGAAAAACACTTGTTTGTTCAGTAAATCTCAATGGTGGATTGTGCATGTATTCAATACAATTTAAAAGAACATGAAAAAGAAGAAAGTAATGCAAATGACGAGCGTAAAAGCTTCTGAATTCAAAGCCTACAGCTTAAGCATGCGATACCGCGTACATTAAATTGATATGATAGTCAAAGTTAATTAAAAAGCATCGACTTGCTTCAAGTAGCATTTAGAAATCACAAAACAACTTTCATGCATGTTTCATCAGAAACTTAACAATAAAAACAAAGTAACGCAAAAAAAGTTGAAAATAAAGAAACATACTTTAATCACTGTTCAAAGCAGCATTACCAACAGTTTGATTCACAAATTATATTTTGAATATACAACAGCAGAAATTGAAAAATTGAAATTCGCGTGACAAGAGAAATTACTTCATTTCAAACAAAAATAACAAAAAAATTATTCACTTTGACGAAAATTCTCTTCTAATTACTAATTATCTTCAATATTTACAAATTTCGTAAACATAAAGGAACTTATAAAACGTACTGTAACTTTCATTAATTTTACAAAGATTATAAAAAGATCACAATAAAAGAAAAAAAAATTTTTAATAAAATGTATTCTCCAATTCGGATGAAATATTCATTTTTAAAGAACCATAAAACATTATACATTGAAAAACGTATAAGTGCATAAAATATATTTATATGTAAATTTATAATGAAATTTCACAACATTTATGGAGAAAAGAATTTAAAAACAGTAATGACAATGCTTTTCACGCCTATTAAAAGCTAATTAAAAATAATTATAATTTCTGGGACAACTTCGATTTTCAAATGGAGATAAGCAGGTAGTCAAATTCTACTTTAATTACGGTACTTATTATCAGCGTTCATCACGTTTTGCTTTAAACGTTGCAGTTGGTTTTATTCGTCATTATTGTTATTAAACAACGTTGCATAGATTAATCACTTATCCATTACAAGAAAGTAACGATAAATCATTTTTTACGTCTCAGCAAGTCAAATTGCCAAAGAAGAACTATGACCTCCAACAGTAAGTACCGAAAACACTTAATTATTAATTTCACCGTGCGGGCTCACTTGTTGAACGTTTCAAATAATGTCATAGTGAAATTATGTTTCATTTCAACATTATTTATTTTCTTGAATTGGTACAACGTTCAAATTTCATTTTTTGAAGACAGTCACAATAAGTGCTAAAATTACACCTCTATAATGAAATTTCAAGAACACACAGATTCATCTTTTATTTGTAATTTGTTACCGACTACCATAGAAAAATAAAAATTAAACGAATGTGATTTTAACTTTTGTCTTTGAAGACGCTTTTCAATTTTTACAATGTACTGTTTAACCCAAAGAAAAATTAATATTTGAATTAAATTTTCTTAAATAATATGCTGCTTGTTTTTCTTATGAGTGCTGTACTTCTAGAAATTGAATCATTCGAAAGTACGTTTATGGTAGAAGAAACTTACCCAAACCGTATGGATTTAGATAACAGCACAAGTAAAGAATTACAGCAATATGTGGAAATGCTTGCGACTGGAAAATTGGGAATCGGGGAAATCGAAAAAGATGTAAAGTTAGTACATCCATATTCAATCGAAGATACCTGTTCACATTTTACTGGGGAGGATTTAAAGAAGCCATGTGTAGAGATACGCATTTTTGGTAAAGGAATAGGATATGTTTCAACTCACAGCTCCCTACTTGAAAAAGAGAGCTCTCACTTTTCTTACTGGTTTACACGTCATCCACCAAAAGAGCCTGTGAGTGTTTATAAAATCAATTCATTGCCAGAGCATATTCTTCAATATATTATAAACTTTATTGAAAAAAGGCAAACAGTTGTATGCCGTGATCACTTTTATGAGACGCTTATTTGGGGGGACCTCCTCCAATTGCAGTATTTGAAAGCAGCCCTCAGACAACAACTTGTTGAATTGGTTAATTGCAGCAGTTGCATATCTATTTATTGTTTGGCAGTTTGGCTTGATATGGAAGAAGTTAAAACTTACACTTTAAAATACATTGCAAAAAATGTAAGGGAAGCATTTTTATGGAACGAAAAAATATTAAATCTTCCATCAAGCCAATTACTAACTCTCTTGAAACGCGGTATGATTAGAGAAGATCACATCTGGAATGTGATCCATCGCTGGATCAACGCAGACTGGGCAACAAGAATTCAAAAAGCTGATAAGCTCTTAGCTGAACTGCGACTGCCTTTTCTAAGTGATTTCGCAAATAAAGAAATTACTACATTCTTGGAAGAGGCACATGGGCAACTGTCTTTTGAAAACGATGTTAATGCAATGCTTTGCTTCAGAAACGGCGCGCCGGTCGAACATGAAGTAATGTATTCACTTGTGGAAAGAAATAAGTTCTCCTATCGAATGCCATCGTCAGCAGTTATAAACCACGGTGGAATGCTGAACAGTCAGTATAGTAGCGCCATACAACTATATGACACTGAAATGAATGATTGGATCACAATCCTCCCACATTTAGAAATACGTGCGGCTTATCATGGATTGGCTTTAAATAAAGATGAGCTGTTCTTCGTTGGAGGCTATGGCAGAGACATTACATCAAATGGAATATACAGTATTAAATTAAAAAGCAACACGCAAGGTGTGCATTGTTATGGACATATGGATTGCGAAATCGCAAACGGCATTATTTTACCGTTCAATGACAATATTTTATTTATTGGAAGAGTGGGCAGTGATTTCATGAGTACTTCATGTTTGATGTTCGACCCTTTGGAAAATTGTATGCATAAAGTTTGTTCTCTGCCTGGAGCTATAAGTGACTTAGAAGCTTCACAGATCGGTCGTCGCGTTTATGTAATCGAAAGTCGACAAAGTTACCAACCCTGCAATACTATATACCAGTTGGATCCTGAGCAACAACATGTACATCAAGTTGGAACCATGTTGTTCCCGGTTGCTGGAATGGGTGTTTGTGCATCAGATGATGTTTTATATATATTAGGTGGAGCATCCCAATCTGGTTATTCTGATGCACTGCATAGCTTCGACCCACGAGAAGGCATTGTAAGGCTGTTGCCTGGCATGATTCACGCGCGTGCCTATTTTGGTGTTTGTGCATTAAATAACAACATTTACGCAGTTGGCGGATACGATGGTATGAATGATCTTCATCACGTTGAAATGTATGACATCCGTGCAGGTAAATGGATATTGATAAAACCTTTGAAAGAACCTTGTAAGGGAAATAAATGTGTAGCATTATACGATAGTAATATCATAAATGAGTTGATTAAAACGCCTCGATTATCAACGGATGTTATATAGTATTATTGGAATAAACTCTTTTTTAGTAGTATGTCGACATCTCATGTATTTCTGTTATTCGTGTTAAAACTGTTTTATATTTCAAAATTGGCGCTTTTCAAATAAATATTTCAACTGAATTTATTTTGTATTCAAATGAACGCTTTACCTTTCCTTTTATAGTTGTTCTAATACTTAATTAATTCACAGTGAATGAGGATAGCCTTGTTTCAAAGATTACTTCGTTGCAGGTACCACTCTTTCATTCACTTGACATTTCAGTCTCACAGTAATTATGAAATTAAATAAAACTTGTACGAAATGCATTTGTTGACGTATTCAATGAAGTAATTTAACATACGCTTCACAACTTATCACCACCACATCCAGAGAATTCATTAAATTAGTAGTAATGTATTTGAATTGCTGATTACTCAATGGGTAAAAGGAACTTCTCGCTTATGTGTTAATAATAAAATGGTAAGGAAAACATCAGGTAAACAATATAATGTGAAAATTACAATAAATCTGTTGTTGTTTCTCATTTGGCAGAATAAATTAAAATATAACAAATGATCATTCTTATCTGAATAACTCTTCGAATGGGATTAAATGCAATATTTAAAACAAACCTACGTAAATTATTTTATAAAACGACTAATATGAAATTTGTTAATACCATCTTGATAAAAACAAAGAACAAAAGAAAGCATTTTCTCGTTTTCACTCAAACTGGAAATATGTAAATGCGAATAGATAATCATCGCCAGTTAAATCGAAAACCAAAATGCAACTAAGCGCAGCCTAGAAAATGAAGAAGAAACTAAAATTAGAATCATGCTCGCATTTTCGTAAGCGCTAAGCGGTAAAACCGGATAGAATATAAAAGCTGCTATTTTGATTTTATCAGAAACAAATTCGTTTGATCAGTGAATCTTAATGGTAAGACAACAGCTCATTGTGCAGTGATTGAACAGAAAAGCAATGCAATTTAGTTAAAAAATCTGGAAAAGGTGAAAAATAATACAACAGCGTGATGTTCTAATTGCATAACAGCTGCACTGGCCAGGAACGTTTTTGCATTTTATCTTCGCTAAGTATCTTGTGAGAAGTGCAATAATGCTGATGAGAAATGAAAATAAATCTGGTAACTGAAACATGCGTAAAAAAGTAATTTATAACTTGTTACTTGGTGAAAAACGAAAAATTGCCGCTGAAATTAATACTCCACTTAGCATTATCATAGTGCAGGGTAAAAATGTGAATTTTATAAGTACATTGTGGAAAATTAATTTGATGAAATGATAATTAATAAGAAACTACTGAAATTTTTTTAATTTATTCATATTACCTTCTTGTAATATTGTATTTTTTTAGAACATTTTGGTTTTTTCATACCGTTTATAAATGCGAATGCTTGGTACTGGGCCATACATGCATTTGTTGAAGTACAGCTTCGTTGGAAATGAAAAACCAATATAGAATAGTTACAGTCGATCAAAATGCTGACAAAGTAGTAAAAATGGATTAGACTATAAGTTTCTTTTGCATCGCTATGTTGCATAACATTGCGATGGTGCAACCTACAAAAGTTCATAATAAAAACCATTCAAAAGAGGTTGACTGTTTAACGTTGACACACGGAAATTATGAATTTTAATTTTATTTTTTTAAATTTTAATTCAAATAATTTGCGGAAAATTTTTCTCCATTAAAACAACTGCAATACTAGTTAAATTTTAACTTCTTTGTTCAATTCTTCATCATTATCATCTATATTTTGTTCGCGTAAGCTGTTTTTTTCAACATTCTCGGTAGTTCTCTTTTCATTTAATTTCTCAGTACAGTCTTGCTTTTCACTGTTAATTTTTTCATTGTCTGAGCAACAACTAGCTTCCAATGCCAATTCTTTCAATTTCATTTCAATAATTTTCGCCGCTGAAGCAATTTGCAATTCGTTTCCCTAAAAATGAAAAAAAAATATTGAACCGAATAATCGGTAAATATATGGAATCAGCTTTATGCAAGCAAAATATGCATTTTTCATTCACAAATGAACAATAAACAGAAAAAGATGAAACATCAGTTACCACAATCAAACAAGTCTGAATGTGTTGAGGATTTACAAGATCAGTTGCTGAGAATTGCAATTTCTTTCGATCAAGAATACGAAACGACATGCCATCCCACAGGCGAGAATTTATGCACAGTCGTTTGCTACCCAGCATTCGCAAAACTGCAACAGTTTTCCTCATAATAAATTTTACAAATACATATTTTCCAACCAACAACAAACGTCAAACTTACCAATCCTTGTAAGAGCTTTCGATGAATTATCTTGAAAAAATTCTTCAATTTTAAAATTACAGTGACCTTTATTGTGCCAGGAACATTTATCCGCATCAAAAGTGTACAATTTACATTGCATCTTAAAGCAAAACCAGCATATTCAAATTGAATCAAAAAATCATCATCGATTATATGGAAAATTTAAAGTAAAATGAAAAAATATTTTTCTATTCCATTTCAAAACGATTCAGTTGGAAAGCTGAGACATTTGAAATTAACTTTACCTGTATTAATGTTGCATTCAAGCTATCTTCATACAAAGAACTGTCGACACTATATTCTTCTTTACTCGATAGCTGATACCCCAGTGAATCACTTTTACATTCCGATGTTGTCTCTTCCGATAAAATACTACTTTGCGTAAGCTGATACGGTATAAATAAAAGAAAAATAAATACATAAATATAAGTAAATAAATAAATATATATATATATATATATATATATATATTAACCATTGTTTCGCATTTTATTAAGAAACAAAAAAGAGAAAAACTCACATCGACTCGTTCTTCAATATTTTTGCCAAAAACAAAATCAGATGAAGAACTGTCCTTATCACTAGGAGCAAATTTTTTCGACGTCGGTTCATGATCGAACACTTTTCCTAAGTCCACATGCACAAGAACATCGGTCGAAGATGCATCCTCAGCTGGTCGTTTCAATGGAGGCTTAGATTCACTGCCCAAATCTGCAAGTGAAAAAAATCAATTTCAAAATCGTGCTTTATTAAAAATTAGCCAAATTACCACAGTCAACATTTTTTGATTGAATCTTCTCAACAACTGTACTCAACTTCGACGGTCGTAACAAGCAAGCAATGCCTTCTGCAGATTCACCTTTTGCTCCACTCATTGATTTTTTACTGACATCTGAAGCGCATCATCAATTTCAAAACAAATTAAAATTCATCAAAAATTTAACAAATCACTTTTTGAATAAACATTCCTTACGCTTATTCACGTGCTACACGAAAATAAGAAGCAACAGCAACAACAACAACAATAATAATAATTTTTGATTGTTACGAGAAAATCAAATGTTTGAAAAATTAAAATTACTACTGCAATTACGATTTGTGCAACTGCTTTTAACATCGGTATACTTCATATTCTATATTTCTTATATTTACTCCTGCATTTCGTATACTATAACATATAGGTCAGTGGTTCTCAACCAGGGGGCACGCCCCCCTAGGGAGACGTAGGAAGGTTCCTGGAGGGGGGCGTGAGAAGTTAGAATTTCCAGTCCTGCATAGGTGTTAGAAATTCAGTTTGGTCTACTTCGGGCTAAATTTTCGCCAACTTTTCTTTCTCGTTATCTTAGTTCGCATATTGGTTCCATTCACATCAACGTACCTTTGTGAAACAGGATTCTCAGCACTTATAGCACTTCATACGCAGCATCGCACTAGGTTAAACGTTGAAAGCGACTTACAATGCACCTTATCACCCACTGCCCCAAGAATACACAACATCATCACAAATAGCATTGTCAGTACTCTTATTAAAATTTTATTGTAAATCATTCAGGAATAGTTTACTGTGGAAACTGGGTTGGCTTGATGCAACCATGGAGCAAAAATTTGCTTTGCGTGCACAGAATATATACCGCAACACTTTTTTTAGAGGTGGGGCATGAACTGCACAACTTTCGTTAAGGGGGAGGGGGGTGGCGTGCGTTCACAGGAGTTGACAACCACTGATATAGATAAATCAGATTTGTAACGTTGTGCAATTCATAATAATATACATATGTATGTATGTATGTATGTATCCCCAAAATTCCAGTTAAATCATACATAAAGTAACAAAAAAGTAAGAAAATCAACAATTCTATTTAAAACATTACTTTACCGAAAACGACAACGTCAAAGTAATAACTGAATTCCTTTCGTAAGAACAATCACTAGCGTTCATCAAAGACCATAAAAACATTAACTTTACATTGATTAAACTGTTACAGCTCCTATTACAGAATACAATGAAAAAATGCACTGAGCCTTATCGTACTGTAGAACAAATTCAAAAAATTTATACCCAAATAATAACAGCCGATATTCCTTAATGTTGAATAACTCTAATCGTTATTACTCTAAACTACTTTTTTCACTAATCATAAGCAATATCTTTTCCAATAGATGATATATAAATCTTATTCAAATTTTTCCATTTGAAGTTTCACAAACAAAATTACAATTGATCAAACTGATCAACTTCCAAAATACTACTTTCAATTTAAAATTCAACAGTCATAGTCTATTTTACTCTATTTTATTTTATCCAAAAATGTAAAGTAATTTTTAAAACCACATAAATAATTTTAATTTACAACTTACCAACATTTTCGTCTTCGGATGAAGCAACAGTTGTCTGCTTCGTTGGAGATGACATTTGGCAAAACTTTTTTACAACTGTTCAAAAATGAAAACAATATTAAGTTTCCTATTGTAACACTTCAACATGAAAGTTGTACACTATCGGTACAAGATTGATAACTGCGTATTGATTACATTTCGCACGGTTAAAAATGCTTAAAATGCAGCCACGATATGAAAAACTCATAACAACCCTGATATTAACAATAACTATAATAAAATTTGATTAACAAACAATTTTAGCAAAAAATCTTTGCCCCAAAAATATACTCTGTTCAATTTTACATTTTCAGCAATTTTTATCCATCATAAAATGATAAATTTATTTCTAAAAGCGGATCGAAATTTTAAGTTTTTTAAAATTAATTTAATAAAACTATTTCAGTGTTAGTAAAAAAGAGCAATCTTAGCCATTGCAGTAGGTGAATACCCTCAAAAGTTGGCGAGCAACTAAACAACTTACGATGAAGCTTCGACCTAACACTGAAGCATCGTAGGGCGATAGCAAAAACAAGTCGCCATTACAGTATTCCTTTTATAAATAGGCAAGTACATTTAAATTCATTAAAAACTGTTCATAGATTTATTAATTTTTTCATATTTGTGAAATTAGAAATTGCTTTACAATTATTGCTCAAAGACAAACTTTCAAATAATTTCAAAATTTAATGACAATATCAATTTTTGATTATCTAAAAAGTTTTCAATGAAAACATGATCACAGCTTCTGCAAAAGTACTCCGTTTTTCGCTCATATGCAATATTCTAAATGAATAAATTTAAATAAAAGCAGAATAAAAGTTTTCTCTAACAATTCCAATTGCTATGATTAAAATGTTCAAAGTAGCAAGCAAACAATGAAAATAGTTTGACAAGTAGATGTTACGACAGTCGTAATCACAATGTACTAGTTTGAAGCACTAACAAGAGTACATGTACGTTGCTGCAATGACGAGGATGGCTCCAATTAAAAAAGTCCTAAAAGAAATTAGTATTTTTAAATGTTTAAAATAAGAAAATGAAGTCTCTATCAATATAAATAATATGTAAAGAATAATCTACAAAAAACATACGTACACAGTCGGCTGGAAGTCTGCCAACAAAAAATATGACAAAAGACCAGATAAGACGATCGATATAGACGACGCAAACACTTTTACAATATTATCCATATACTTGACTACCATCCCAATGACAAGTCCACCAAAAGCCTAAATCTTTTTAAAAACTTCATAATTATCATTTTCATAAAAGTACTAACATTTGCAAAAGCTCACCTGAAGTAATATAACAAGCCACGTAAAAATGTTATAACCCTGAAAGAAACCGTTTTCAACAACTGCAGACAAATCGTTGACAAATACAGCACCAAATCCAGAGAAAACGCTAAATAAAGCTGCGCGAAAAGAATACAATTTTCGACAACAGTTAATTTTTGCATAATAAAAACTGTACCCAATTGAAAATTGCGCATCCAAAGAGAAGTATTGGTAGTTTTCAAAATCAACTCCAAGTAAACACCAGAGAATCCACTTGTAAAACAAGCAATAATCACGGCCGACAAGCCGATCACTTTACTCGACCAGTCATGCGTGAACTGCTGATCCACAGTTGAATTAGCAGGAATCTTGAATAAATTTCAAATTTGAATATTGAAAATAGCAAATAAAATTAAACTTCCTAATTGAATACCTGAACAATGGCAACGCCACACATTAGAGCAAACAACGACAACCATTTCAACAAATCCAATCGTTTACCAAGCATAAGTACTGACAAAATGGCCGTAGTTAAAATTTTACTTTGATAAGTTATCTATAATACAAAATATTATTTTAAAGAAATTTAAAAATCAAACAATCTCTGTAAAAATTCTCATACTTGATACGTCGCTGCATCCAGATTGGACAAGGCTAAAAATAATAAATTATTTTGTGCGATGTACAAAAGTGCCGGCACAAGCATTTTCAACATTTCATAGCGTTTCACGATCATTTCTGTGCGCAGTTGAGTTTGCATTTCAGAAACTGAATATCCTAAAATTGTGAACATAGAATGAAGTAATAAGTAAAATATTCAAGAGGAAATTTTCGACCAGCTTCATGAAAAATCATGACCAACGAAATAACCACTTTGAGCACTTCTGACAAAGCGACAGCAGTTGAAGACAAATACCGTCCATCGGTCACGTTCATTGTACGCGAATAACGCAGAAGCAGAACAACACTAGATGTCGTGAAAACCAACACACCCAAACTAATGCATTTGGAATGCCAAGAGATTGAATTTTGTTTCTAAATATTAAAATTTTCTCATTTTTAACAATTAATTTCTTAAAATCATTTAACTATAATCTATAAAAACAATACTAATAAATCAATTTAACAAAAGTCGAACTAAAATTAGTTTCTAAAACAGAATTTGTTGTGTGATTCATAAAATAATGATTTGAATATAAAATACATAAACACTTTTCAAATGCAAAATTAGCAAACACAAGACAAAAATTAAAAATCTACCTTTGACGAATGCATTTGTAAAATTTTCTTGTTTCGTGCCAATCTTTTAATTTGCAATCTGTACTTCCTAAAATTATACAATTCTGTAAAACTAACTACTACATTACAAAAATGAAAATGCATTCTACACTTTATTTTAAAACATTTCATCATTTTAAATCTCGTATATTTACCACACGTTTTTCAAATATAAATTTACAAATATTACAAATACTAATAACACTGGTTGCACAAGTAGCAAACCACATACCCAATTATAATATAAATTTAGAATAAAATATTTTCACACAAATTAATATTAAACATATCTTACTAAATTGTAACAATTTTCATTAATTAAAAGAAAACTGACGCAATGCATTCAATCACAGATGTAAACAACCAGTAAAGTTGAAGCTTCTTTGATTGCAAAACTTCTTTGTTCCGACTTTAAGCGAAATAACTGCTGCTATCTCCTACTGCAATTGCATTTTCGCAGGTATCTATAAAAACACTTTAAACAGGCAACTTATGCAAAGAAACAATAACGATATTCGCATTTGAAAACAAAAAGACTACTTGGCCGGAAATTTGCACGGCATTGTAACTTCAAAAATGCAACTATTCACCAATACAGTTTAATCAGACTAATAACAGAATTAAATGTAAGACTAAAGCAATATAAAGTAAATCGCATTTCATGATTCATCTTTCCACAGATCAAAAATCTCATTCAACACTTTCAGTAAAATGTGAACGTTCATCAACTGCAAAATAACGTTCTTCGCTTTCCTTTGTCTTTCCTGTAGTTTCTTCATCATCGGCAGGCAAATCGCGTACTTTACAGGTTGGGTAAAGCCAATAATCTACTCTAGTACGCCATTTCTCCGGCACATATCGCCAAATAAGTGGTTGGATAAACTTGATGTACAACCAGAGAAAAAACGGTACCAAAATGCACGGAATACACACCATTTTTAAAAAAGCTACAAAAAAATAGAGATAAATTTGAAAAATTTAAGAAATATCAAATGAAAATTAATAAATGTGCTTGCAATAATGAATCGGCGTTATTCAACAAAAAGTTCTAAAAATGATAAACTCACGACAGTAATCTGTAAATAAAGCAAGAAGTGCTGTTTATTTATTGTCTGATAACAGACATATATTCCGTATTTAAAAAATTATACTAATAAAAAGTAAATTGTAAAACGCAAAATTAATAAAACAAATGCTTTTTTAAAATATTTATTGAAGCAATTCTTCAATTACAGTAGTAACATGGTACTGTACCCAAGGGTGAGCAATGAGATTTCAATAGCATTATATAAAATAAAAACTCATAAAATATATTAAAATATTTTTAAAATGCATGATAAGTTGGTAGAAATCCTTAATGATGCTCTTATGACGAGATTTACTATTAAAAAAATTGATGCTATTTACCACATTTTATTTATACGAAACTTAAACACTTTATAAGCATTTTATGAATTATAATTTTAAATTATAATAATACAATATTATGCATTTTTATAATATAATATAATATAATATAATAAATTAATTAAAAAAACAGTTAATGAATATTGCGTCTTAACTTTACAACACTTTTACACTTGAATTTAATTAGGCAGTTACAGTAACAGCTGACGTTTTAATTAGCCATTATATGTAGAGTGATATTAGTGTTGTTACAAGTGGTCAAGTTCAACTGCACATTTGTGTGAAACTTTTAATAATATTAACGACTTTAGTTTCAAACTGGAAGCTGTCCGTTTTTTATTCTGAAATTCAAAATTATCCATGATTATTCTTACTCTAGCTGCTTTACTTATATCTGGTATTTATTTGTGCTTATTAATATTCAAGATTGAATGATTGTTAAAACTTTTTCAGCATCTGAAAGCAGCTCTAGGGACCGTATTCGGCTGAGGGATGTTGAAGTATTGACTCTCAAAGATGGCGCTTATACATCTGGACGACGAGTCACTCCGATTCCTCAATTAAAATGCGTCGGTGGAACAGCAGGTTGCACATACTTTAGACCACATGTTGTTCAGTGTTACAATCGTGGAACTGATGGATCTGATGTTCATGTAATGTAGTTTTTCAATTATTTTAATTATTATCATGGTTTTATGATTTAATTTTATCATATAGTATATATTTTTATACTGAATTGTTTTGTTTATTGTTTTCAGTGGGAATGCAAAACAAACATGGATCCACGTTTTCAATTTGGAACGATTGAAGTTATTTGCGAAGGTTATAATTATCCGGATGATGAGTTTATATTAAAAGGCTCTTGTGGTGTACGTAAGTGTAAAAAGTTGAATATTGTTATGCATGTGTATTTGTGTTTCAGCTAGAATATAGCATAGATTGGGCTTACAATGGGCAACAGAAGCGGTGGTGGTCGTTGCCAAACATTTTCAACTTTAATAGTAGTAAATCACTTTGCATATTGTAAGTAATTTAAATATTTATTTTCATTTCATTGTTTTTATTCTTGTCTTTTAGCGGTTTTAAACTGACGGACATTTTGTTCTTTGGTTGTGTGTGTATTTTTATTTATGCTTTTTATAATATGATAGCTGGACAAAGTTATAATGATAGCTCAGGTTCGTGGGGAGGATGGTGGCCTGGTGGCGGTGGTGGTGGAGGCAGAGGTTCACCACCAGGTCCTGGATTCCGCCCAGAATATTACCCTAGTTCAGGTAAATATCATATTTTAAAATCTGCGAATTAGAGTAAATAGAATTTTTGCTGATAGGCTGCGATGGAGGCTCTTCATCGAGACCCGGCTTTTGGACTGGGCTTGGAGCTGGTAGTCTTTTGGGCTATTTGTTTGGCAGCAGGGAGTAAGTGAAATTGTGACAAATTGTCTTATTGGTAAACTTACTGTTATACACACACACGTATATATATATATATTTATTTATATAGTACATATCACCCTACTGGTTTTGGATATTCTCATTTTCGAAGTTCTCCTTCACCGACGTGGTCTGAAGATCAGCCATCCACTTCTACTGGATATCGTGGAGAACCTGCATCTGGTATGTGACTGCTTGTATTATTATTTTTAATTAGTATTTGAATGGATGATTTTTTCCAGGATATGGTACTACCCGTCGACGATAAAAAGAAATTATGATACACTGAAATCAGTATTGTATATTGTACTTTTGTACTTAGCATGGTAGAGATGTAGTATTCTGTTTTCAAATAAATAGTAAATGAGGATAAATTTTGTATTTTAATTTAATTTTTGCAACTATTAAGTTAGCAGCGGCTTAAAAATTATTCTCTAGAGCAATTTATCCAGCAGGGAGGTTGGAAACATCTGCCAGTGCACCTGGGATGGAGTATGCGCGGATGATGGCAAAGAAATTTATTATGTTTTTATTTTTATTTTTCAGTTTAATGTTTTGAAATTAGAGATAGTTGTTGTTCAGTATTGATAAGGTACATTAATGTTGAACGCCATATGTTTCACTTTTAGTTGGCAATTGTTAATTTTGGTTAATGCTGCATGAAAATAAAAATTACGGTTGAATTCAGAGAGTCAGTCAGAGATTATAGCGAATAGAATTTATTTCAATCTTCATTAAAAACCACTCATGAACAATAGTGAAAATGTTACACAAATAAATATTGCTTGAACTTACAATTTTAATTGAATTGAAAAATGCCAATAGAAATGTTGGACCAATCAGAGAATGAGAGAAAAAACGCGGGTAATGGGGGGTTCACACAGGCAAATGTATAATGAAAAATATGTACAAAATGTTTATTATTATTAAAAAATAAATAAATAAAATGAACAAAAAAAGAAAAAAAAATTAAATTTTATAGTCTAATACCGTCGAAAATGAAGTAAAGATGTTTTGTTTTGGAATTCTCTTTTTTTTGACAAATAATGATCAAGTTTTGAAAAACTTTTTTAGGTCAAACTGTAAATTTCAAATTCATGCCACATACAGTATAACATGAATGATTTGAAAATGATGAAATTGAAATTTGAAAAATGTCCATCGAATTTTAAATTAAAAAATGTTCAATTTGAATAACAAGTTGTCACTCAGAATGAATGTAATTTTCGAGGAAAAGTGTAAATGTTAATTGAAAGTCGGTTTAGTGTTGTTTTGGTTTTAGTTTGAATTCTGCATCGTATAATGTTGATGGAAATATGTGAAAAGTAAACGTTGTGTATTTGTAAATTGAAATGAAAATTTTGAAAATATATTCTGAAATTCAGGTTCATTTTTTCGATGTTTGTGTTTGAATGAATCATTGAATTTCAAATTCGCTTGGGCATCGTTGACAAGGACAATATTGCCAAATTTTGCTGGATGCAGCAGGTTGCTTGATTTCCAATTCAACATTCCAATGAATGGATGGATGAATGAATGCGTTCAGTTGATCACGACCGGCATGTTTGCTGTTTTTGGTATATTCAATGTGCGAGAGAATTGTCGAACGAGTACAGTTTGAAATTTTGTACCGCGTGTGAAAATTTCCCTGCAACAGGCAATAGACTGTGCAGACAGGCAGACGCCACCACTCCACAATTTAAATATTGGTTGGCAACGGTGCACAGGTTAGCATTGGTCAAATGGTCGTCGGGCAGTGGTCAGCCAGAGGCTTTTCTCCGCTCTTATTATAAGAAACAATGGGCCACGGTTCATGCCAGAAGAGGGCGCCAGTGGAGAACATTCCGCCTGGGCGGAGTGGGACATTTTTGACCAATGGTGTGCCGACCGCATTTCGCAACTTGCTCCCGGGAATGCGCGCGCGTTCGTTCATTCTACTGGCCGAGCGGTCGATCGATGGGGGTCAATCCGTTTGATGGCGTTCTGTCTGTTCGGTGCGCGTTCATTTCCTTGCCATCGAATATTCAATTTTTCCCTTTCTTTTTTCAATTCAAATCAATAAATTCGAAATAATAATTTTTAAAATTATTCGCATTTTTTATGAAGAGATTTCGGTGGAGGAGATTGTTTGTTTTTTTTCCTTTCGATTACATATTTTGGTCGAATTTGTAGTGGAGTCGTCGGACAGAAGAAGAAGAAGACAATTCAGTTTTGTCGACTTGTGCGTGGGCGTGTGTGGTGCCGTGTACTGAAGTGGTTTTTCATCCAGTTGGGTTCGTTTCCACTACTTCGTCTATAATATACAGATTAACGACCGACTCGCCGACCGAATGGGCAAACGCATGCCTGGGTCGGCTTCTTGGCACCTGGTGCCCGACTCGTCTCCGGCCAAGCAGCCGAGGCGCTACCGGCAGCTGGGACTTGACGCCCAGGAGAAGCGCCTGCAGCGTCGGGACGGCGTGGTCACTCTGCTCGACTGGGCCGCCCGGGTGGTGGCCGAAAATTATCCACTGCACGTGATCGAACAACGCTACCGGGTCGTGCCCGAGCCGGTGCTCTACAGGGTGCTTTTGTGGGCGTTCCCGCGCGAGGAGATGTTCATCCGTCTCTACTCTTGTCCGGCGCCGGACGTGGAACGGTCGTCCAGAGGCGGCGCGCCGTCGTCTAGCGCCTTTGTCGACGGCGTTCGTCTGCTGGATTTCAACGCCGTGGAAGAGGCGCTACAAATTGGTAAGCAATTTGTTGGTTGTCATTTTGTTTTACTCTTCTCACTCTCCCTCTTTGTTTCCCATCTCTATTGCCTACTTGAAACTTGCTTCCTCCTTTTTTTTGGCTTCCCTGCCTCCCCCTCTCCACCCCCTACCGGTCTATCCTCCTCGCCCTTGTTGACCCGGCACTAATCTGCCGTCGGGGTCGGGCGGTTGGTTGCAGTTACAGGATGAATTGATCCTCCAGGCGACCATAAACCCACGCGACCCGGCTTCCACAATGGAAATCTTTTCAGCTTTGGTAATTGCTTGGCTGACCTCGGAGTATTTTCAAGTCACGAGGAATAGAATATATTTTTGCACATGAGCGAAGAGTTGTCGTGCACGATGAATAAGCGAAGAGCGCACTTCTGAACTTCAATTATTTCACGTGATGCATATGAGAGAAAATGGAAGAAAAAAAAGCACTAATAATGGAAACAAGAGACGATAATAAACGATGACAGATAGAGAGATGGAGATAGAGACAGCGGTATTCGATGAAGTAGAATAAGGAAGAAGAGAAAAGAAGGGAAGGGAAAAATTGCAATTTAACCTGAACATTTCTGGTCAACGATCACAGTACGCTGTTCGAAACTGGATCCTCACAGAACAGTCAGTGTCTGTGTTTATCTCGTCTGGCCGATCAACGTCGGCTGTCGGCCAGACATTGGACTGCAACCGGTCCGTCAGGCGCGTTTTTACTATCGATCCGCACGACGCCATTCAGACAAGCCAGACATAACAATGCATCTTGACCCACATTATCTGCATATCAATTTATTATTATTATTATTATTACTACTATTATTATTATTTATATTCAAAGAAAAGAAGCCATAATTCTTCTTTTATTTTTATTTTTATTTTTTGATAAAAGTTGAGCAGAGATTTTTGACTGGTCAACGATTTGTTTTTGCCGTCAGGCTTTCGAAGCTTCCCATTAAGATCGATCTGTCTGTCCATTTCTGCACGCTTGACCTAAATGTATGCATCCAAAAAATCAGCAGATACCCTTTTTTTATCATTAATTTGTCCAAAATTGTCAACTTTCAAATCGCATGCGCACTTGCACACGCATATATATGTATCTATTATTTGCATATTGATATTTGAACACTGGCTAGCATTGAGGTGGGGGCTAAACAAAAAACAATATGTATTTCTTGCCTGCACTGGGGAACATCGACGTCTTTTATCGATTTATTTGCTCTTTCATTTCGAGAAAATTAAGCCAATTATTTTTCCATTCACTTGTTCTTATTGCAAACTTTGTGAACAATTTTTCAACAGAACAAGCACACATCTTTGCGTCGAAATTTCACCTTCTACAAATTATGTGGAAAATTTGCATATTTATCCTTTCACAAATGGGCAAATGGAAAAATCACAAATACGGCCCATTTGGTCATGCTGGCTTTGAATTTGTTCAGCAAGTGCAAACAACAACGGCAGATATTTGCAAGTTCATTTTTTTTCAAGCTGTACGTATTCCTTTTTTTTCTTCCTTGTTCTTCATTTCTATTTGCAATATACATTTTGTTTGGATTTGCCGTTGGATCATCCGTTATGTGTGATAAACGGATTTAATGATAAGTGTGGATTTTTCCATTTTGTGGTCGAGGCAAATATTTGTCGGTCGTGTTTGTCTTGACCGTGGAACGTGGAAAATAAGTGGTGCTGAATTTTTGTCCATTTTTCTATTCCATTCGACATTCATCTGAACAATAGCAATAGAAAGTGATGGAGACAGAAAGAAAAAATTTTTGTCCATGGAATTATTCATTTTTTTTGTTTGTTTGTTTGTTTTTTCTGTTGCTGTCGAGGGTGTGGTCGGTCGGGTACAATTCCTTTTGTTCGTGGCGTTGTCGTGGGAACACAGACGCGTGCCGGACACGCGGCCGTCGATGTGAGTCTGGGGCGCCGCGTGGGCGGTCTCTAATGTCGGGTGGACAATGGTCGCGTACGGGCACCGTTGGGGGTCAACGGGTCGAGCTATTTGGCATGCGGAGATCGAGTGGGGTAGAAATTCCCCTTTTATTGTTGTTATTATTATTAATTTTTTTCTCCCATTCCATTGAATACTGACTTCGTTGTCGTTGGTTCGGGCAGGTCAGTGGTGGAGGGTTAAAAAAAAAGAAAGGAGCTTGAACAGAAGAAAAAGAAAGAAAGAAAAAGAATCCACGAAAGCATCGTCGTTGACCCATGGTTGACCAGGGACCGTTTTCTCACGGTCGTTTATTTGCTTGTTGAGCACCTGCGGCTTTTGGATTTCTTTTTCACTTAGGCCGAATGAACGCGTTTCTGTTCATTACTGTTTGCCTCCTCGCTTTAACGTTGTTTGTCATAAGGATCGACATTGGAAACTGCCCGTGTACAACTAATCGTCCTACCTATTCCACAATGAACCCAAAATTGAATTTCTCTCCATGACAAACGGGCCAAGACCCTTGAAACAATGCGATATTATTATTATTATTATTTAAATTTATTTTCTATAGGAAGCCAATCCACATACATTATTCGGCTTTTGAATGCACACTCGTCGTCTATTCAGTAGTATTGCCTTTACAGGTTGCCAGTAATGCAGACGGATAATTTCACAACATTTCTACAATTCTTCATTTTTCATCCGTGTAAAAAATGAAAAATTCTTGTTTTTTTTCTTTTGCATTTCAAACCAGGATGTTTATCTATTTATTGTTGCAGTTCAACGAGATGAAAAATACCTATTTCACTTATTAATGCAATTTTTTGTTCAATTTTTCAATCCAGTTGTGAAAAATGTTCATTGACGAGGAAATAAAATTTCTGGGTCATGTGAAAATCGACCATTTGACAGTTGAATAAAATGAATACGGTTATTAGGGATATTTTATTGTTGCAATAATGTCACTAGAGATGTTTTTATGAATATTTTATTTGTCGTTATTGTTGTTGTACCAATGTCTGGGTTGTTATTTTCGGTCCGCATCTGGCCAGCTCTGATCGAAGAAGATGTCGGGATTCGAGGCGCGCCGGCTTGAACCTGGTGGCATTGACACACTTGTACTTGGGGGCACAGTGGACGAATTGTCTACATTCCGCTTCGGCTGGAAAGGCTGTCTCGATCAGGGGACCAGCTTCGGTCCAACAGAGGGGCATTGTGGGGGCTCCATTGTGCCCGTCAGTCGAACGATATTAATCTACTCTTTTCGCGTCCAAGGTCGCTTTTCATCGTCATCATCATCATCATCACCTTCATCCTGGCTATTTGTTTTTTCTCTTTAACGAAAATTCCATTTCACAATTTCCCCATTACTGTATTTCCCATGTTGTTCTGGGTTGATTTGTCAAAGCAGAGCATCAGCTTTCAAAAGCATATTCATTTGTATATATATATATATTTTTTTCCATTCGTTTAGGGTTTCATTTGAGCGGCAGGGTCAGAGCAATGACGGGTAACGAGCTCGAACGCCACAGTTTTCGCATTTCCATGGCATTCGACAGGTGAATTATTATTTTTTTTGAAAAAAAATACAATCTGTTTTATTTAATTTCATTTTAAAATTAAACTATTTCAGGTGTAAAATTACGTCGATTCGATGCAATTGCGATAATTGCGACATTTACTGGTGCGAGCATGCTGTCGCTTTGGCGCTATTTCGCATTCGACGTCCGAAAATGGTCGAAATTCGTCTACCAATATCAGGTTCGACTAATATCAGTTTTTATCAAAGAAAAAAAATAAAAATTTACATTACACATTATGATAACATTTCAGAAAGTTTATATCAAATGGATCGTGATCAATTGCAGAAATTTGTCCAATATTTAATTGCTGAACATCACGTCGACGTCTTGCCAACGGCGCAGCATTTAGCCGATGAAATATTTCAGGACACTTCAAGAATCAACGCTGTTGCGGGTATGTTGTATCATATATTATTTTTAATTTTTTTAAACAATAAATTGCTTTTCAGGGGCACCGGATCCGACAGCCGGTCCAAATCCAGATGGAGATCACAGATGGTTTTTGGATGAATCACAAATTTGTTCAATTGTGCAAAGTTACATAACTCAAACTATTTGTTCAGAACAATTGCAAGCTCTATTTAGCAAAGTAAGATGAAAATTGTTGTTTTAATTATTACTATTTATATTATTAATTTTATATTTTCATTTAGGTTCGTGAAATGCTCAGTGAACGAGATGAAAATGGACCAAGATTACTTCAACTGATAACTAACCAATTTCTGACCAGTCAGTGTGAGTCGAGTATTTATCGTGCGATCAGTTTTCAAACTCCCCAGATCGCAGACAAATGTCAACAATTATGGGATCACTTGGGTAATTATAGTTTATTGCTTATTTTATTCTATTGTAAACTGTTCAATTCAATTGAAATCAATTCAATTCAATTCGCAGGGGCACTTTGGGTTTGTGTTGTACTGAATCCATATTGCAAACATGAACAGAAAACTGAATGGCAAGAGACATTGAAACGATGGGTGTCTATGTTGACATGTCCGCCGGAAAATATCATTTGTCTGACCAATCAGCTTTATTGTGACGTGCATGGTTCCAGTGATCCCGACCTTCCGTCCATGTCAAACGGTGGTTATGTGCGTTGGCAAGGTGGTAGGTTTGATTGAAAATTTTCCAAATTTCTTTTTCCACTCAGCTCATTTGCAAATTTTTCCACAGATCAATTTTCTTATCTACATCTGCAGGCGATTGTAAATATTGGAAATTAGTAGAAATTGAATTTGATCAGTGAGAGAGATAGAGAGAGAGGGAGTAACAATTTGTGCAAGTAGCTTGTTGGGCTTGTTTGAATAATTATTTTCAAATTTTTCAATTGTTCAACCAATACGCAATGGCTTGTTTAATATAACGCCGTTGTTGGTTTTTGGATCGAAATTGATCCCTACTCAACCGCGAGCATATTCGTTTATTTCTCCACTGAGCGCTCCACTGATTCGCATTCTATTTGATATATTCCATTTATTTATTTATTTATTTATTTATTTGTTATTTTGCATTTGAGAACTGGGCTATAGAAGAGTGTCCAGAACTGTATTTCATCGAGCTTTGGACGCGTGTTTGGTTAAGTGGACTGATTCGTTGTTGAAGAGAATTATAGAAGACGAAGATTTTTGCAATGAATACGAACCACTATGGTCAGGTATCTGAGTCGATTTGATTGTTTGTTTGTTCGTTCAACAACTACTTACCGATTGGGTGATGTTTGAATTTTTCCAGAGCATGTGCCGACTGCTTGTGCTCGAGTGGACTGTCTCCGCACGCACGGGTATCACAAACAAGCGATTCAACTGGCCATGTCGATTGTCCGGTATATGAAATTCGAGCAACGGCGTGTCAATGTAGAAGAACAGCAACTCTACCAAAGTGACCAGGGTGTTTTAGAGGCACCCTGTGATGGGTGGATTAGTCATCCGTTGGATCCGATCAACATGCTGTATGATTGTTTGATCAGTGCGGCCGAAATGTACCACGCCAACTCCAACGTCTACACCAAGTGTGCACTTGAGGCAGCGTTGATTGCGCTCAGTCAGCGACGTCGAGCATCGCCGTGCATTTATGCACAGCAGAAGGCGATCAAACAAGAAGAAAGTTTGGTGCAGAAGTTGAAAGGCATGACTTTCGACGAAACTCTCTTTGAAACTATGAAAAGTCAAGCTGAGCTGATATTGAAATGTACGTTGCTTTTTGATTCTTGGAAGAATCAATTCAAATTCAGTCAAAGTTTCACTTTTGCTTTTAGCACCTTCCCATTATCCCGTAGAAGAGAAAAAGACATGCACGTCGGACAATGAACACGAGCGACCATTCACTTCTTATTCTTCTATGCACAGTTTGGCGTCGTTTCTTTTCCAAGTTTTTTTGCCTACAGAAACTGATCTTGCCTACAGCATTGGACTGAAAGCCATTCAGTAAGTAAATGAAAATACATTGCACAAACATCGATCAACTTGGGAAATGGAGATTTTTTAAAACAGCACTTCATTTTATTATCAATTTTTAATTCTTTAAAAAAATAGCTATTTGTCAAACTATTTTGCACCGCTGACACACATACCTTTCCTTTATGGTTTGGTTAGAATGAAGTGGAATTGAAAAAATCAAATTCCCCCTTGAATCCCATTTCTATTTTTGCAGGTCATATTTTGCGCTATTGTTTGTCGTAATATTTGCTTTTATTATTTTTTTTCTCCCCAATTTCCACCATTGATTGATTTCTACTACACATAATCGGTTTTTTCATTCTATTATACTTTGCAGATGGAACATCAATGTTGAAGGTAGTGAAGCGAATACGTTGCTCAGTCGACCATTGGGTGCAGTTCCGGTGACCAATCACGGACGTTACCAACAGTCTAGTTTAGCGTCGAAATTGCTCATAGCAGCTAAAGGTAGGAAAAAAACAAGAATTTTGTCTCATTCGCCCCTCTGTCTTAATGAATTATTCCCAATGAATAGACGATGCGGTGCGTTTGCGAAATGTGCTTGAAGCGGTACAAACTAGTGTGCGCAGTCCTTCATTCTTGTACAGACTTGCCCATGAGGTGCACCGTGAGGCGTTGAGTTTGAACGAAGATTCATCATCCAGAACCAATCTACTGACTACAGCATTTGAACTTGGCTTGAGGGTGTGTTGTGCTACACGATCACCGGGCTGTTTTGCTGGTCGCAGTGAAAACGGTGCATTGCAGGTATTGCACATTGCTAGATCCAAGCCGACCTCGTGCCGTCAGGAGATGATCCAATGGGTAGTTGGCTGTGCAACAGCGTTGAGCTATCGCGCTGTGCTATCCTTGTTGAGCAATTGGCCGAAATTTTTTACTCCACTCGAAGCGACACGTATATATATATATTTTTTTTTTGTCTTATTTGTTTGGGTTTTTTTAAAAAAGAAAATTTATTTCAACTGATAATCTTATTTATTCAGGTATGGTAGCTCCGATTATCATCCGCGAAACGGTAACTCAACTGAAATTGGAATATCCCCAACGAGAAGAAATCAAACATGCTGTCCATCGGCTCGCTTTGGAATGTGCACTGAAATGTCCATCGAATTGTGCATTTCACGCGATTGCTTTGTGTAAGTGAACGGGTTGAATTAAATGAAATCCATTATTATTATTATTATTATTATTATTATTATTATTACTGATTTCACTTTTCAGGCGAGTCGGATCCGCATGCTTTTGAAGCAGCTTACAAACTCGTCATGGAAGTAGGCGAAAAGAACGGTCTCATCAATGCTGAGGAATTTTTCAACATCGGTCGGCGGATGGAACAGCTAGGCCAGAGTGAAAAAGCGTACAACATGGCATTGCTCGGCTTGAGTAGGATGCGCATCATGCACAGCGACGACGCGTCACCTTTGATCAACAGCGTCTACTGGGCATGCGCCCTCGCCCATTCACTCGGCACGATGCAACTGGCTAGGGTGATCAGTCTCATCATCAAGCACGTCCAATGCGCTACTGTACTTTCGGATATACTGAGGAGATGTGCCTTTTCATCCAGTCACGCAATCATGAATCCATCTTCAAAGCACGGTCCAACTTCGGATGCTAAACTGATGCTTCTCAGTCAAGCATCGTTGAAGCAGCTTCTCAACGCGGCCATCAATGCCTACATCGAGACGGTCCATTCACGTCTGGCCCACATCAGCCCTCGTCATTACAACGAATTTTTGGATTTTCTCGCCAAAGCGCGCGAAACGTTCGTCTTATCCGAAGAGGGGCACGTCAAATTTTCCCATCTAATTGAACACATGAAATTCTTCTACCGGGGCAAGAAGAAGCTAGTCGCCCTGATTCGTAGCCGTTTCGGCTGAACCACACACACAGCAACGGAGTTTGTTTTATTTGTGTTTACCACCTTTCTCCGTTTGCTTTTGTGTGCATATATCGAATCGAATCGAATATTCAAATCTCTTCCATTTTCCGTGCCATACGTACATTTTTATTTTTTTTCCAAATTTTTAGCATACTCAACACACAAGCAAATCTTCGACCGGTTCAATTTTACCTGTTTATCTTTTCTTATTCTTTTTTAATATCACACATCTTGCCAGTGCTGCTCCATTCATTTCCTCTTCCTCTATTCACTTCCACTTTTGGTTTGTCTTAGCAACAAATCAGCAAGCACTTTTTTTGAATATTTCTTTATATTCATATTTGTATACATATTATTACACAGTGTCTTGGAAAATTAGGGCTCAATGTGTTTTGTTTGTTTCAACAAAAGAAAACACGACAAAAAACTAATTGCAACAACTAATTGACATGACAAAACAAACGTTAAAGCAGCGACGACTTTTGCCAATTGTTTGTTGTTGTTGTTTTTATTTAAATTTTTTTCCATATTTCTGCGTTTTCAAGCTTTATACTCAGAGTTCAATGTTTGTTTTTTCACACAGCAGTGCTTGCTCAGGTGCACTGACTCACCAAAGATTTTTCTTTCTGCTCTTTTCAACTCATTGATTTGTTAAATGATAATATTTCAGTTTTACTACACGACAGAAATTAATAAATTCAAAAGCAAAAGTAGACTGACTGACGTGTGTAAGAAACGACGTGAGCAACGGGCGTGATATGAATATGATGACGAGAAGAAATTTAAATTTTGTGCACAAACAAACAGGACAGAATATTTTCAACGATCGAGCAAGTCAGTTAGTTCAAGGCTGTTGTTGTTCATCACGTCCAACGTGAACGGAATAAATCAACACTACTGACTGACGACTTCGAACGCTCGCTCGGCAAATATGCAATTTTTCCAGCAACAAACAATTTCAAATCCATACCCATATCAGTATACATTTACATATATATGCACGCATGCAGACAATAAATAATAAATGTTACTTCTTTTAATGGAAAATAAATTTGTTACTTGACAATCCGTATACGTTTGTGTTCTATTTTTGTAGAACATTGAGTAAACAAATTTTAAAATTCAACATGAGCAAATTTCCTCATCAACCATTGCATAAATAAATACAAACACAAGACGATAAATAAATAAATAAACAAACATTTCTCATGCCTATTTATATGTGTGCACCCAAATAACTAATTTTTGTCTGATAAAGTAAAATGTAATTACGTTTCAATTCTGAATCTATTTCAAATATTTAATTATCCAATTACATTGCAACAATTACAGCTGATTTGATGTTGACTGTTCATCTTCGATCATCTGCGCCAGGAATATTTTTAAATAACCTTACATGAATTTCAGTTTCATCATCCTCTCTTATCATTGGTTAGATGTTTCGAAAAAATGGATAAGAAACACTAAATGGAACAAAAAATAAACCAAATTTATTTTTAAAATTGTCTGATTTTCAAATTCAATTTGACATTTACTAATCCACTTGCAACAAATACACCGGTCTCAGATACAATTTACGTTTTAATAATTTTCAAACACAAATTGCCATTCGATATGTTTCACGATCGCTATTTATATTTCATTCACTATTATAATTGATAACAATTATCAACGTTTCTCTTTATTCTTTCAATACTAGACAAATAACAGAATTTAATTTACTCATAATAGGTGCATACTGTAAAAAGACATCATCAATAACCGAAGTGAATAAAATGCATACTTCAAA
This sequence comes from Trichinella spiralis, assembly GCF_000181795.1. Lineage (NCBI taxonomy): Eukaryota > Metazoa > Nematoda > Enoplea > Trichinellida > Trichinellidae > Trichinella > Trichinella spiralis. The sequence goes on along the minus strand of NW_003526945.1, from coordinate 374,955 downwards.
TACCATTACATAATAAATAAATTTGGTGCAAAATAAATAAATCATAGTAGTAAAAAAAAAGAAACTTTCCAAATTTATATTTTCCTTTCTACGTCATGAAATTTCCACACCATTGTTTACACCATTGTTTACTTCAATTTTTCTTTCCTTTCTTCTCTGACAGTTAAAAATAAAACTACAAATTAATTAATTGACTGATGATCTGCTTTTCAACATACCGTCATATACTGCGGTATTCTTTTCCATGCATTCGTTGAGACGAGCCATGGTTGGAATGACAACTTTCTCATACAACTTTTCTGCTCCTCTAGTCGCTGGGATATACAAGTACAGCAACAGCAAAAACTGAAAAATGCAAATTACTCGTAAAAATCAAAAATAAACAAGCATCTACCTTCGCCAGATAATAAATCGGGAACCATGACAATAAAAAGCCGGAAGCAAATTCGATGACATTGAAGAATCCAAAAACTACCCAATATGTCAGCCAGTGTGTGTCGTCCTTTTTATCTGGTGATTGAACTGCAAAAAACCTGAAAGCACCCTTAATTAATTAATCAAGAATGTCAGTCGAACAATTTGAATTTCAACTCAATTCAATTTTAAGATTCATTTCAACAATTTACAAAATTCAACAACTATTTCAGCACGAAACAAATTGCACTGCATTTTACAAATAAAAGTCAAACTTACGAGGCATAAGCTGGATATGCAAAGCCAGCGAGATTGCACAGCAGTTGCGCCAAGTATCCAAAAATCAGGTAAATGCAAAAGAGTAAAAACATCCCTAATATAGAATGTACACAACACGTAAATAACATTAAAACACGCACTATAAACTACAACATAAATTCTGACAAAAAATGAATGGTAATGAAAAAAAATATACAATCTAAAATGAATTTTATAAAAAAATATTAAAAAAAAAATTAAAATTCAAGAAATAAGTAGTTTAAAAAATTGTACATGAAAAACAAAAAGCCTACGGTAGTACAAATGCCAAAATTACCTATGGCAATGTAAAAACGATCGACGCCCGTTTTCGATTCCAATGTTGCCAGAAATGCGTTGAACTTGTTATTTTCGCGCAATTTAAGGGTCAACATTTCTCGAAAATTTTCCACACGATCCATCATGCTGCTCGACATTTCGCCCAAAATATAACTATAAACACATGAATGTGACGAACGCAAATGAATAACTGTTTTCAATAATAATAATAAGAGCAACAAATATCGCGAGCGAAAACACGATAACGGAAAAGCGAGAAGTTATTAACAGACTGGGAAAAGAGAGTTTCCAGATTTGGTCAACACAGTTTAAAAAGCAGAAACAAAATACAAGCGTAAACAAATGATTGTGTTGTTCAAGTACTGTCAGAATCATTTTCATTGAAATGAATTGAGTTGAATTGACTGGAAATGAAATCTTTCATTCATCATCAGAACTGTAACAAAAATAAAAAAAGGAACAGATTGAACTGCTGCCATTTTGCCAAAGCTGAGCGAATGCAGCTTAGAGAGATATGGGAAAATACCGCACGCCGTAAACGTCATCAGACAACCAATCACATTACGCCAGTGCTGTGTTTATGTACCTGAAAATTATTCATAAATTTCAAAACGGTAAACATTAATGTAAATAATTTATATCTAAAAAAGCAAAAACGGAAGAAAAACATTTAAAAATAAAACATTTATTTCATTTATACACTGAACAACAGCCGAACAAACATAGCAGTGAATAATGAATGGCTACATGGAAATCAATACATGTATTTTGTGAGAATCTGAGTTTTTGGCACACAGCTATCAGAATAAAAAAAATGTTAACAAATAGTTGAAATCACGCTGTCGGCTTGTCAATAGACCCGCAAACAATTTACAGAGAAAACTTGCAAAAACAAGATAAACGGTTATCTATTGTTAACATATCATTTACAACAGACATTCAAGTTTGTCAAAATAAATTATGTTAACAGTGCTACATTGTTACTGAAATGCTGGCATTCTTTTTCGAAACTTTTTTTAATTAATAAATAGTAACAATAATCAAAAATTCCGGATTACTGACGACAAACAGTTAAATTTAAAATATCTAAAAACACTCAGCGCCTACTAATAACAAACGCAGAAATCAAAACTCGGTCCATGTCGAATCAAAGAAATGTTCAGTAAAAAATAAGCCATCTACACGATAAAAACAAATCTTTCAACTTGTTTACTTTTTAATATTAATAATGTACTTATCAAAAACAAAAAAACTTGTGCACTAATTGTTGTAAGAACGCGGAAAACAGCTAAATAAAACAAAAATTTCATTTTACCACAAATGCATGCCACTATTTGTCTGTATGCTCAATTGCCTTCTAGAATAATAACAATAAAAAAGTGAACTTATTATGGATAAAATTAAATATACCTTTTCCTCAATGAAGACCAAGCAAAATTTCACATACATTAATAAAAATAACAATGGTCATTCTTGCTAAACCAATGCAATTTTATATATAAAGCTGCAGAAGCAGAGATCGTGTTAATTTTACAGAAGCAATTAAAATTATTATTAAAATTTAGTATTAAAATTATTAAAATATACTTTACAAATCATTCTGAACAGATCTAAAATCAAGGAATGGAAAAACACCTGGGGTGAGTTTTCTTAAATGTATAATAAAACGGAACTATACTTAACTACAAGCAACTTATTATACAAAACGAATACCATGTGCCGAATGCACGCAGCTTTATTCAGCTTTAGCAAACATTTTTCAATGAAGAAACAACGAACCTGATTAACAGTAAAATACCTGTAATACAGTAATAATCATATTTTCATTATTTTATTCTCAGCTGTGCTTTTTCATAGCAATATTTAAAAATGAAAATATCATCGATCTCGATGTAATCACAGAATCTCGATATGAAACTCAAATGAAAGATAATGCTGATCACCAACGAAAACAATTACTGTAACGAAGACAGTAATTCACATAAATGTAATTAACAATTGACCAGTCGATTAATTAATATAGAATACGTTTATGATAGTAGAAAAAAATCTAAAATATATCAAAAACCCTGAAAAAATAGTACATTAAGTAGACTGCTTTTAGCTATGTGGCAGTTACGAACAATCCTTAAATTCATAGATAAATAATTACGTTTTATGCTTGAAATTGAAAATCAAAACAATTTAAATTAAAAGAACGTTTTAATAATAATCACAATAATGATTTTTAATAATAATAATAATAATAATAGTATAAATAATCTGAATAAAACACCACCTTGTGTCTAATGCGTCATCGTCAATATAATGCACAAACATATACGCTTATGGATTGAAGCTAAACAGAGCGATGAAAAATGAATATTGCGGAAGAGACATCTAGACAACTGGGAAAATTATATCCATTATTTAATTTTAATTGAATAAACTGAATCTTAATTAATATGTTGCTGTATTTGCTTGCATGCAATTATATGTATATAATACTGGAAAAGAATGTTTTTAAAGTATAAGAAAACGTTAAATTTTACAAAACATTCTGCCAAAGACATTTTTGTTCGAGATATGATTTTATAATGCAATAATTTATCAACACTCGACCTTTCCAATTAAAGTAACCATTTGCGAAAAACAGATGCACCACTTGAAGCATTTCTAAAGTAATAAATGTAAAAATTCAATGATAATTTACAGAAAATCTAATAACTGTTATTACAAATAATGATACTTTTATTGATTGAAGAATACTTTGGAAGAACTCTGGCTTTAGAAAAACATTTTATCTTCGTTTATTATTTTTATTACTGTTTTCAATTTATAGCTATTTGCTTGCCATAGCAGTACAACTGGTCTTCCTAACGTTATTAAATATAAATAATCAGATTTTTTATATAATGTTAAAAATAGGTTAGTGTTGAAGTTTATTAATATTCTTTAATCAAGTATACTGTTTCATTTGTTTCGGAAAAGAGATTTCAGTTGTCGCAATTAAGCGCAACACAAATACGCTTTTATGGCAGGCTATTTGTAACTGAACAAGTACAGCATCCGTCACATTTTAAAATATTTGATGTTTTATATTTACTTTTTATCTTATAAATTCTCAGTATCAAATTGCACTTTCAACTTACAGAAATATATTTACTTTTCTATGTATTATGAATACACTTAATATAACTGCAATAAAAATTGAGTCACAGTAAAATTAAACTGTGATAATTTTACAATTATACATTAATGTTGCTACAACAAAATAAAATAGTAATAATTCTAAAATTGTACACTAAATGTTTCATGTATGTTTTTCAAAATGCCTTATCAACATAATTGAAATTCTTAGTTAATTTCTTTTGAGCGCGTCTTTTCAAATACAGTAATCCTTTTTTATATTATCAGATGTATAAATAAAGAATATAATTCTGAAATAAAGCTACGCTTAAAATATAGTGAATATTTTATATGAATTTTATGAAGCTTTATACAATTTTATGAATTTATTTTATGAGTATAATTTATATTAAAAATTTAGAAATAAAATTTTTATGAAAATTTAAAATTGTATTTAATATTGAATATTTTAATATCACTGAAAAATTATGATGTCGAAATTTTCACAGTAAATTAAATTTATGTAGGTTACAGTAATCCTGTATATTATTTTAGTAGCAGCTTAAATTAGCAAAATTGATTTTGATAATGAAAGAAAATGGTATCCCATGTAAAATTGTGCAATATTCCATTGTAAGCAATCCCTTTACTAATTTATTTTCTTCAAAATACTCAAAGCGCCATTTTTTACGTACCTGCTGATCAAAATGATGTTCTGAACGGTTCACGTTGTCGTCATCATTGCCCGGTATGTTTATTGAATGGGAAGTGATTATTTGTACGGTTCTGTTGGTTGATGAGTGTCTGCTTTATTTCAATTGAACTTTTCTTCGATTTCTATGCGCACAACGATTTCAAAGGAATCTGTACTGTATTGCTTGTAAGAACGTGCCTGAGGGCATTAAAAAATGTACACGTCACGATAGTGTGATGGGCCAAGTGGTAATTGGTAGTCGGGTCAGTTTGCTGGTGGTCGGTTTGCGAGTGGTCGGCTTGCTTGTGGTCGAGTGAACGTGGATGAGTATGCATTGCGCTGAAGTTTGAAGAACACGCTGACGACAGAAGAGAATGCCGAGATGAAGCTGATTGCCCGCCGTGCTTGAAAGCGGCTTCTGGAAGCTATGCTTGTTTGAACAGTGTGCACGTGCGTTCTAGTTCCGCCTTTTGTCGCACGGTCGTGCGTGTGTCAAATTAGTTCGACCGCGTCTTCACTGTTTGTCAATGTCAATCAGTTGTTGTCGGTTTTTGTGCTGTTGTGCTTTTTACGCGCCCATTCTCCACCTTTTCAACGGCTGGTCGATCGATCTGGCCAAAGCGCGCGCATTTTGTGTTTACTTGCCGCTGGCAACGCCCAAATTGTCCGCTTATAATTAACTTTTAACTAGCCGCGAGCGTTTTTTTTCAACTTGTCACTGTATTGCCTTTATACAGTACAAACGAGTAGAACGGGTGGTTTTGACTGCGTTGTTGTTTTGTTTAGTTACATTTTTTTTGTTATTTTTATTTATTCTTTTTTAGAATGATGCGTAGTAACAGTGTGAATAGCAGCACAGCTAAGTCAAAGGATGATGAAGCGGATGTGGAAAACGATGGCGACGATTTGTCATCGGCCAATAAGGGAAGTTCTAGTGGAAAAGCGGCGGGCGGCAAGCGTCGGATGACCCCAGTTGGAAGCAACGGCGTACCAACTGGTCAGCAACCCCATGTCGTTAAAACCCCGACGGCATGTAAGAAACAACAGACTAGGCCATCGTCGCCAAAAGGATCCACGTTTATGGCCGATATGCAAAAACGTGATGAAGAATTGGTCGCGGCGGCAATGGAAGTTCGCCCCAGTAACAGCAGTCGGGCTATTAAAATGAAAATAAAGCGTCAGAAAATGGAAACGCGCCAATCTGGTGCTAGACACGAAGTGGTCAGTGTGCCGGATGATGCCCTAGAGAAGGCAGTAAATGCTGCAATTGAAAGTGTAAAGAATTCTGGCAGAACTGCCGACGAATCGGACAGCGAAGATCAGAGTGGGTATTCGCCTGTTCCGGCACCTCATACTCCTCCACCAACATCGGACTCACGTCAGGCAGCCACACCACCCCCCGAGGGGAATATTTATGTAAGTTTGTTTACTTGTTTTGTCAAACAAGAATTCTAAATGTAAGCAGAACAAGTAAGTGATCTTTCTTTACAGTAGGGAAGTACATCAGGATGGTTTTTTAAAACATTTTGTCTTATATGAGATGCTTTTTTTCAACTTTTTTTGTTTTACGGTCGCCAACCGGATTCTGTGTGCGGTAGTGACCACTGAAATTAAGGCGGTGACAGGTGTGTCCCTTTGTTTATAACAGATTTTAAACTTCCGATATCGCTGCTGGGGTTCATTTGCAAAAGTAGTAACGAAGTTTAGAATAGATTTTTTCCGCAATTGAGAATTGTTCTTACTGTATGATATTAATTTGATCTGCAGGTAGGATGTATTCTAAATTTTATACTATAGTTTTATAAAATGTAATAAGTTATAAGCGATAATTGTATTAAATTAAATGAATATAATTTAAGATACTGTTTTTGTAATCCAAATTTTAATATGTAGAACTTGTTCACTTTGTATTAAGACGTGTGTACAAACACTTCAAGTTTGAAAATGTAAGTGAATCATGTTAGATTGTTTTAGGGATACTTGTATAGACTGTTGGATTTATTCAACTTTTTCTACTGTTTTCTAGAGTTGCAGCGTATATATCGTTCCATTTTTAGCTAAGAAATTTTAAACTTGAGTTTCAATTTTGAGAAAATTTGTAATTCTTCTAAAATTTTTTATGAGAATACACACTATAATTTATTTTTTTTTATAATTTATTTGTATTTAAAAAAGTGATGTATGATGTGAAAATATGGAGAACTAGGTAATTTAGTCATGATAAAGGGGTTCTGGAAGGTAGTCTTTTGACAGTATTCAGCATTTTCCTGAACTTGCTTGAAAGAGCAGCAGCAGCGTATGTTTTCTTTTCTATTAGAAATTGAAATTTTATTGTGGCATTTTATAATTTTACTCGAAGGTGATTTTTTTATTTGTTCATATGCCAGCGTTATAAATGTAGTGTGTTTAATTTGGGTATAATTTATGCACAGGTGAAGTGCCTTTTGTTAATTTTTATAAATATATGTTTAATAATTTTGGTAAACAAAAGATTCCTATCATTCCTTCATTTAGTATATATTTAACAGTGAAGTGATTTGTTTAATTTTGCGCACTGTTTGTATTTTGTAGTTTGTTTTTTTAATGATGATTATTAAATGTTGTTTGCTAAAAGTTATATATATATATATATATATATATATGTGTGTGTGTGTGTGTGTGTGTGTGTGTGTGTGTGTGTGTGTGTGTGTGTGTGTGTGTGTGTGTGTGTATTTATTTATTAAACTAATGGTTGTGAAGTGTAAATGTTAATTATGCTTTTCAAGAAGTAAATATGAAAGAAATATGTGAATTGTCTATATTAATAAGGAATTTTTGAATTTTGTTGATAATAAAAAGAGTGCACATAGAGGAAAGTGAGAAAAGAATGATTTATCTGAAAGTTTAAATGTTAATTAATGTGAACCGCAATATTTTATATTAAAAAATGTATACTTTTGATTAACACGCGATTGATATCATCATATCAATATGATTGATATTATTGTTTTTTTATGATCTGATGATTTGAATGTTTTTAGCTGTCAGACAAGCGCGATTGCAGCACCTGGGTTCGCTCAGTGGCGACCTCTACTGATGAAAGTTTGATGGGTGCGTGTGAACCGGGGACATCGGTTGCTTTAGAAGGTATCGTGTGGAGCGAAAATCCTTCTGCCGGTTAGTATTAGTTTATTTCAGTTAATGTGAATGTTAAAATTTATATTTGAATTGTTGTGCAGTTTATTTATTTATTTATTTATTTAAGGTTTACTTGTGGTCAACGTTACGTGGCGTGATCGTACATACGTCGGTTCTCTTTTGGACTTGTCGAAGTATAATTACGCCCCGCCACGGTGAGTGAATGCTTACATTTTTAGAATAGTAAGCAAATTTCAGTAAGAATTATAAAATTCGTTCTGCTGTGTTATAATTTTGTATTTATTTTATTTTATTGTATATTTTATTTTAATTTTATGGGAGGCAATACAGCGGGCATGGCCAGATTTGAAGATGAATTTTATTTAAAAAAAAGAAGAGCATATGTGAAGTAACAATATTTTATGTTTAAGTGAATGTTATTATTGGTGAAAATGATTTTAGTGGTAATATTTTGATGTAGGTGGTTTTATTGATTGGAGAGAGGTGGGATGTTTCAAATTTTTACTTCTGCTGTGCAGAGAGCATGCTTTGGATTGTAGATATTTTTTTTCAAAAAATTTGAATTTTGCATAAGTTGGGAAATTTGAATATTATACATTCATTGCAAGTGAAGTGAAGGGTTTCTATTAGTGTGTTTGTTTTTCAGTGTATGTGAGTCCCCGAACTTGGATCCGGATCACACATCGCGTGGTTTGGGAAAAGGTGGCAGGTGCAGCAAGCGCTCTTGCGCGGTCGGTTCCGGCTCGCAGCGGTCCGGCGGGGGCGCAGGGGCTGGCGAGTTGACCGCTAATGGAGCATCGACTAGCAAGGCGGCGGCGACAGCGGCCGCGGCGGCCCGGCTTAGCTCGCCTAGGCCGGTGCTTAGCACGGTCGAATTGGAACGCCATTCGCCGCTGCTGTTCCAATGCTGTGCGCCGAACTGTACGAAAAAGTTCAGCGTCCCCCACGCTTTGATCTATCACCAGTGTTCGGCGCACGCGGTCACACCACCTAAGACGCCAGATTTGTTGTCGAAAGACCAGAAGCCTCAGCTAGAGGAGCTGAGCATTAAATTGAAGGTGAAGCCGGAGCAAACTGTACAGGTTAAACCAGAACCAAGCGACTCTTGGAGTCAGGGTGTCGTGGATTTGGGCATTGGCGAGCCGCGATCAGCGACAGCCGCGCAGTCGTCGGAAGGCTTGTCGGCTGTGGAAGAAGAAAGTTTGGATAGCCTGTTTCGAGTTGTGGGCAGCGGTCAGCGACCGCAGCATTTGCCGCGGATGACATCGGTGGTGAAGTGTGGACGCTGGGGCACCGCTTCCACTTCAAAAAAACCACCGACCCGTGTCCGATCGCCGCCGTCGTCAGATTCGGAATTTCCCCCGGTTCGTAGTAATACAAATTTTTTGGCGCCGGTGTCGACACAACCTACACCCACAGTTGCAACCGGAAGCGCCTGGGGTGTGGCAGGGCCGTCGGCACCACCAGGTCCAGTTTGGCCGAAGGTGGAACCACAGTCGTTGTCGGTTCCCGGTGGCGACTTCGGACCACAGTTAGCCCACTCGACCGGATTGATTCCGGGCCTGCCCAGTCCCGCTTTGGTGCAATTCGGCCAGCCAACGTTGAGCCACACTTACGGGCTTGGGCCATTCATAGGGCCGGCCAATTCGGCAATGAACGTCGTAATGAACGGAATTGGCATCCCGGTTCTGAGTACAGGAGCTATGTACCCCGGTTTCCCCTTTAGCAATTACTACCACCCGCCCAGTATGCAAGCCGGTATGCCGGCACCCCCTGTCGGCCCCGTAGATCCTGAAGCTTTGCGAGCGCATAACGCGCCGCCTGCTTCGCAGGACAACAATTAAAATTCTGAAATAATTGTATTTTTCAAAGGCATGCTCGGTATTTTCAGTCGAGCTGGGCGACGACTACGTTAGTCACAGCGATATTTGCCAAGCCTTGCGTGTCTCAGCCCGTCTTGCTGTTTTTGCACGAGTCCCAAATATTTATTTGTTTTATTTGTTTGAATAGGTCAGTTTTTTTCTGCTTTCTTTTCCTTTATCCGAGCATAATTTTTTGCATAACTCATGCGTGATTTTTATTACTAGAGTGCCTGAGCATGCTGGTTTTATTCATTTTTCCAAATGAAAACTTAATTGATTATCCAGCACCATGATCTACTTTTATCTTTCATGCATAGCTTATTGCACGATTACGTTGATAGCATTCATTTCAAAATTTGCATGTTTTTACCCTGTCTTGTCCTTTGTATGTGTGCTTATATTTATTTATTTATTTATTTGAATATGCGTCATTTCATGGCAAATCTTTTACTTTTTTTTTTATTTTTGTGATGAAAAGTTATATTATGAAAATCATTACAGCAGGTTTCGCCCCATGCTCGATCACTTCTCTTTCATCATCTATGCATGCACTTTTTGTTTCTTTTTGGAAACACAGCTTTTTCCTGCGTGTAGTATTTAGGGTATATGCACATTTTTATAATGTGTTTGCATGGAACCGTAGTGTGATGTGTTACGAAGTGCGAGCACACAGTTTCCGGTGGACGCTGCTGTTTTTTTTGACGTCGACCTTTTTGTTATTTTTTAAATATTATTTGCATTTTGTTTTTCATTTTTATTTCTCTTTCAGCTTGATGGTTGAGAGGTTGAGAAACAATTTTTTCATGAAATAATAGTAACGTTATTATTGATGTTGTTTTATACCCTGTTAATAATATTATACATATGAATGGAATGTATGTATGCATGTGCGTATACTGTAATTTAATTATTTCTTGCAGTATTAAGTAATAGTGATAATAATTATTATTTAATATCTTGCGGAAATTGTTATATACAATATATGTAAATGCATATGTACAAAGTTGTAATGTTATTGCAGTAATTACATGATAATAACGTTGTTATTATTGTAATTTGAGTGATTGGAAGTTTTACTTTGTGCGTGCATTTGCTGGTCCCGGTGCTACGCCTTTACAGTTTTTCTTCTTCTGATCGCTCTCCTACCCTTGACTTCTTGTTATTTTTTTCGAATATTACAATACAAGAATAGAGGAAGATGAGAAAAAAAAGAAAATCCCAAAAAAGTGTTTTTTGTTCAACGACGGCATCTCAAGAGATGGTGATTTACAAAACTGGGACGAGCACAAGTTTCGCTATGGACTAGAAAGCTCCGTATCCAATCGTCGCAGCGCCGACGCTGGTGTCTTTCATCCGTACAACTTGCCTCGCAATTTTTATCCCTTTTTTGTTTTTCATACACTCGACTGTGGTCACATATATGGACCTGATCTGTTCGTTGTTGAAGTAAAGTTGTTTAGAAAAAAATCATTGTATCTATCTCATGTTGAACAACTGTTCTTGATTTACACGCTATGAACAAATTAGCATAGCAACTATATCTGCTTATTTTATTAAGCTGGTCAATTTTATTATTTTTTTTGTTCATTGCTTTTTCTCTTTTGAACAGGAACGATGTTGTATATATGACGTAATGCGACGTTTCGAAAGTGAGTTGCATTATTATTTTATTTAAATTTTGTGCATTTCTTTTTTAAATTTAATTACAACAGCAAAGTAAGCATTGAATCGCCATTTTTTAACAACCAACCAGCCAACTCTGATTTGATTGTTGAGGAAATTGTTTTGAAAAAAAATTCACAACAACCCCTTCAACGAAATTTTATTATGGTATACAAAAAACAGATGTAGCAGAACGTTTTTGTTCATTTTGTGCACAATGATGTTTGAATTTGTTGAATTGCAAAAGTAGGCTTTTGAATTAGCATTGCATCACGAAACGAGATACGCTAAGCTAGCAAAATACGGCGCTAAGCGACATACACTGTTATCATTTTGAATTGTTGATTATTATGAAAATTAGCAATTAAAATGTCCAACAAAAATTGCCAATTATGATTGTACAAATTTTATTAATTAATTGTACATTTTTTGCAGCAGTTGTTGATCCTTTGAACAATCTGATGAGCAATTTACTGACTGGGAACTTCATCTTAGTCGCACTTCACTACTGTTGAAGAAGATTTGATGGTTGCAAAATATTTTTAGATCAAGTTGTTGAGTAGTTTGTAAAATAACGAAGGATTTTTGATTTCGGTTATTCCATCTCTTGACACTGGCAGACCGTTTGTCTTTGAAAAGCCTTTTATTATTAATAGCAATATTATTTGAATTTTGTTCTTCTTTTTCTCATTTGAGGAATATATTTATATCAGTCGCGTGAATTTCTTTTCTGTTTTAGCTGCGGCATCAATCTCATTTTGCGCATTATTATAGATAAGTTTTGTATACACACCATGCCACTGATGATAATGATAATAATAATAATATAATGATGTTATTATAGTATAACGTTGATTGTGATGTTCGAAATGACGCAAGGGGTGGAGAAAAAGTACTATTTATTATCATGTTGAAGCTTGTAATATTATATTACCAATGTCATTACTAGTGAGTGATTAAATGTTGTTATTGGATAAAATGCAAATACCTATGATAATTTTGCATGATGATGCGCGCGATATTTGTTATCTTCCTTATCTTTATTTGTAAAAGTTATCAATTGCACTGATGTGATGTGCATTTTATTTATTATTGAGTTTAATTTCCAAATCCAAAGTGCGCAAGGACTGTAAGTTGTATTCTTTTTCTGATTTATATTTATCGAATGTTTATAATGTGTCTCATTTTGAAATTTTACGTTTATTATTATTATTATTAAACGGTTTGCTTTGTCCATAGATATATGATTGTTTGTTAATTGAAGAAATTGTGAACTGAAAAATGGAAACAACCGTATCTTGGCGATGCATTGTAGAACGATTGCTTGATGAGCTGCAGGCGAGGTATCAATCTGACGGAATGATTGCGGACGATATCATGCTTGCCATGTCCGCAGTGTTCGACAGCCGGACAGTGCTTGAAAGCTTCAATCTTGTCGATCGTAATTCCATTTGCCGATTGGTGAGCTCCAGTGGGAAAATTTTATTTCAAGTCGTCGACCAAGACGACACTGCCTGGCTTGTTTTGCCAAAAGTCAATTACTGTAAGTGTGAATTTTTTGCTAATGAAGTTCTTTATGGTCATTTTCAAATTTGCAAGCACGTTCTCGCAGTATGGCTTGCCTCTGCTGTTTGTCGTTTGCACCATCGTTCGATAGATGATAAAACAATGACTACAATGTTAAATCAGCTTATTGAATAATAATTATTCTTCTTTTGAAAATGTTGATTAGTATTTACCTCTTACAGTATGCTGAATTAAAAAAATGTTTCAATTGAAACAAAACAATGAAAATAATCCACTAACTGACTATCAGTTTTATTCAGTTTAATTTTTATACAGTTTGAAGGATGATTTATTTTTATTATTCAGATTTTTTTGTGAATATGTTCAGTATGCGGGAAATTTCTGTTGACACAGTTTCGTCATTTGCATAATGGTATTTATTATTGTTATTTCTGATAACATTTGTGAAAAAAACGAACTTCTCTGTATTTTATTCATTTTTCTTCCACTGTTCATTGGTATAGAATGTGATATTTGCTAAGTTAATTGTTCTGCGAAAGTTGTTCATAGTAGTTGTTTTTATGTTAGCACTATTTCTTCCATTTATTCATTTATTATGTGACTTTTAGTTGCGGTTGCTGTAATGATATTTTTCATTATTGTAATATTTGCTTACTTGGCTTTGACTGATCACATTGTTAAATTCAGTCATTCAGTACTTATTCTTATTATTTTTGAAATAAAAAAGTGTGAAAATTTTAATTTAATTTTTAAATATTTGGATTGAATTTTATTTATTAGAATATTTCAACATTAGCAACAACAATATCATTGCAGATGATATGAATGAGGTTGAAATTTCATTTTTTTATTTTTTTGTATAAATATTTAAATTATAAAGCCAAATTGAGTGTTGGAAATAAATTAACATGGCTCAGTATTTCAGATTATGTTGATTATTTATTATTCGAATCTTTGTTATTGATCAAAGTAATGTGACACTTTTCATACATTAGAAAGCAATAAAACAATTTGCCTGTAAAGCTGTGCAGCAAAGTTCTAGTTTGGACGGCTAAGAACCGGTTCAGTAACGGTAAGAATTTACATCAAATAATGCTTAGAGATATTTATTATCACCGTTGTAACCTCCTTTTTTCTGAAACACCGTGCCTTGGGTAAAAATTACATTTATTCTTACCATGCATTACGCGAAAGTTAACTCTTTTCACAAATGTTATCATCAAACATCTGCTTCAATTAAAAATTTAAAACAATATTTAATAAATTTATTCTTCTTTTCTGTTGTCAACTTTTTCATTCTGATAATAGAATCTGATGATTCATAAAATGTATAGTACTGTATTATATTGTATTGTATTGTATTGTATTGTATTGTATTGTAATGAAATAATTCTTTTCTGCTGTCAACGAATAAATTTTTGATTTATTGTTAAAATTGGACAATGTTTCAATTTTCCAGTCATATAATGGTCACGTACTTTTGAAAGAGATTATTTAATTAGCATGCAAACACGCAACGTGAACTAGATTCCAGCTTCGAATGTAATTTTTGATTGAAACGTTGTTTTCATTAAATTTCGCCATTCAAAATTCAGCTTGTTTTTTCAAAAGCATCTATACTTTTCACCTTAACAATTATACACATTTTATTTTGTTATTATTCTTAATTGATCATTTGGATATTTTTCTGCATACTGAATTTACTCATCATTGTGGAATGACAAATTAAGATGTCTGTGTTGTGATGTGTCAGTTCTTATCTTCTTAATACGTTGATGATGATGTTCTTGTTGAGCGAGCAAAGTTGTAACTTTGGTTAATGGGAACTGGGGAAAATATGAATAATAATAACGCTCCTCTGAATCGAATGTCAACTAACTGTGCATGTAATGAATTAAGACATTTTTTCAAATCTAGTCATATACGCAAAAAATAATAAAACTAGATCAGTTGAAATGAAAATCATCTATCTATTGTACGAAAACAGTTTGTAAATAAATTGTTCATCGTTACAGTAAGAACCTGCACATCACATAGATTTCTGAGCTAATTGTGGCTGGTGCGCGGAATTGGAAAAGATTGTGCGTTGCAATTCCAAGTAAAGTAAAGAAAGAAAAATTGGTAAAATTTGTGAAGATTATTTAAAAATAAGACAGTTCCATGTATCAAGGATCGCAGTGGCCTATTTGTTTCAGTTTTTTTAAATTTTTTCAACAATCGTCAAAAGTGTTCAAGCTTGAACGGTCGTCAATCAAAACGACATAGAACTGTTCTTCCTTTCTGTAATTGTATTAAAATTGGGTCAACACTGACGACTATGACACATCGCTGTGTTCACCATTTTGTGAACTGTAACAATCAGCATCCAGTCCCGGTGGACGTGCGCTTTCGTCATCAGCGAATATTTGGGACAGAGCTGACAAAATGAACGCTTGTCGAAATGACAAAAGCTGAAACACGGCTGGGCTGGGCTTGAAAATTTTTGAATCGAACAATTTCCCCCCCCCCACTTCTCTCTTCCCTTTCCCCCCCTTCTGTTCAGCTGCATGAATGGTTTCAAACAAGGCGCCCAACGTGTATTCTTTTTCCACTGACTTGCTTTGTCCAACAATGCCGTCGGCAAAGAGCCAATGCGAAGCTGAAAAAGTTGGCATTAAATTTTGACATCAAAATATTTCAACGTAAATTTGGTCAATTAAGTGGAAGGTTTTTAAAAATTCAAACCATTCCATATTTCATTGTGTTTATTTATTTTGGTACCAACAGAAAGAAGATAGATGAAAATTAAGTAGAAGATGATGATCAATGTACTTGAAATTTATTTTCTGTACAATGTTGATGAAAATGATAATAGTGAAGAATAAACATTTCTCTTTAAGTGACAATTTTAGGCATGCTTAATAGGAGTTGTGAAAATATCTGTTGAAAAATAAAATTATGAATACTAATAATACTAGTTGATTAAGTAAAACATGAAAATACATTCAGTGAAGTAACTTTGATGCTTTTGTGGAAATTTTCAATTTTGGGTCCAAGTGAAAACTTGTTTCAACTTTTTTGACGACACTTCAAATCAGACGCTTTGATTTAAGCAATTTGAAATGTGACAAAATGAATTAACTCTCTTCCAATGTCAAATTTTACGTGTTCCAATTTGAAATCAGAGATTTAATTTATTTATTAAATTGTTCATATTGTTTTGTTATTGTAAAGTGAATTGTTTTTTTAGAAGTAAAAATAAGCAGGTATATTAAATTCACGGTGAAGGGGTTTTTTTATAACTTGATATTTGCATTTGCAATTTGCTTGCACAAACAGGAAAGCAGTAGATAAATAAATAAGTTTCTACTTTATTGTGTTTACATTTGTTGTTGTTGTTGTTGTTGTTGTTTGAAATCTTTGAAATGTTGTGCAAAAAAACAGAATTACGCACTGATGTATGAATATGAAATGTAGGGATGTAGAATGAATTGTTGATTATAATGGATGATAAGAAGGGAATTTTTTCCCAATTTTGAAAATTGAAAACAAACTTGGTGAATTGATGAAAAGTTGTGGTAGAAAAGAAAATTGTTCGAATTTTCCAATTGAACAAGCCCAAAACCGGGTGCTCTAAATTTGAAAATCAACGCAGCTTCCTTTTCAGTAAAATTGCCCTGAAGCGTTGTTGTTGTTGTTGTTGATTTCGCAAGCTATGGATAGACAACAAAACGATAGCCAACCAAGTTGACCAGTGAAAACTGAGAAATGGTTGGCCAACTGGACGTCATCATGTGAAACTAGTGCTAGTTGCTTAACGTATAGCCGATTGTAAACTTTGAACAGAAAATACCTGAACACACACACACACACACACACACAACAGAAAGAGGGAGACTAGGCCAGAACTCGGCCAAAGCGGAAGCAGGCCGTTGAAAACCGTGCAGGCTTTTTGGCCGCTGTTTCAACAGCATACACAGACAGACAGACTTGCCGGTCGTTTGTGTATATACATACTCGCATTCCCTGACTGAAAGTAAACAGAGCATCTATCTTTAGTGTCCGTCGACCGTGTCGCGCTTATAATGAAGCAGCTTACCGTTTAGCTGTTCGCATAAACACGCACACACGAGCAAGCTTCGTTGAAAGCTTCATTTCATTTCGAAACAAGGAAATGGGTCACGACCGTTCCGCGGTGCAAGTTTATTTTTACCAACAACAACAGCACAATGTATTTATTGTTGGATCACTCACGGTCCATAAGCTAATGATCGCACAACTGCAGCACACATTTTCTCTACATTTGAAGCATAAATGATAAAAAAAATATCTAACATAACAAACAAACAAACAGATATTTGAACAATCTTTTTATTATTATTCCACCATTGAAATCCAACAACAATATATAATTATTAGCGTCACAGATGATGTGAAAAATGCAAATATGTACGCCAATCTGCGTGTGTTGGTCTGCATGTGTTTTGCAATAATTTACTGCTGTTGTGTTTTTCAAAATTTGAAATACTGAAATTGATGCTGGCATGAAAAGTGGAAAAGTCGAAGAACAAAGAGTTGTGAAAGTGAAAGTGAAATAGCTGCACTGATCCACCTGGAAACAGTGAAAATAGGAATACAGCTACATACCGCTTAGAGATTGTGTTCACAAGCGACAACCAGATTGACACGAAGAAAAGCCAAAGCTTTTTAATCAAGCAATAAAATTGCATATCACTTTTGCACGTTCATTTCGAAATTTTTGAATAAGTAATTTCAATTCAAAAAATCACCTCCAACCAATCAGGACAATTGATTAATTGATCAATTGTTGATTGAATGAATGGATAAAATAAATATGCTTTTTTGGTTTTGTTTGTTTGTCTCAATTTACAATATCAGTGTCTTTTTACAGTAAATCATTTTTATTGAAAAATTAAATATCATAAAAATTTTCATTTGAACAATAAAAACATCTTTGAACAATTTTTGAAACAGGGCAGCGATGACTGTAAAAAGAGAATAAAAAAATTAGGAAATTAGGTTACACTCTCTTTTGTGCAGAGCAATGAAAAAAGCATAATACAAAAATGCATTATTTTTTTGAATAAATCAAATTCAATAGAAATTATCAAAGAACTATTGATTGGAATGACAATTTTTGTTGTTGATAGCGGATTTTCAAATAAATTATTGTCAAAAAGTAAAGCTGACTCTCCAGAGTGATTATGATACAATCTTCTCAACATTTCAATCAACAATGAAATTAATTGTGGTGTAATAATGTTTACTTTTTTCAAAAAAGTTTCAATTCATATTTTTATTTTTTTCATCATTTTTCAATTGTCAGAGGAGGCAAAACAACTCAGCACACAGATTGGAATAATTGATCTGGGCAAAATGAGTTGATTGACGATGGGCTTTTTGTGTGTGTGCGCGCGCACGAGATTGACCATTTCGAGGCACGTCATCCGCAAGGTAACTGTCCTGTCAAAGGGTATTTCCAAGGACGGAAAAATCTCGCCCACCTATAATCGTTGGTCAAGGTCGAAATGTTGGCGCACGGCCGGCGTTTCTGCAATTTCCCACTTTGCAAATGATTCTCATTTATGAAAGCTCCTCTATTGTCTGTCGTATATTTTCAAAGAGAAAAGCAAATTTTAAAAATTTTATAAACTCTGTGCTAGTTGAGGTGATTGTTTGCAATGCAATGATCAAAGACGCATAATAGAAAAATGGTGTGTTGAAATTCCAATCCTACAATCAGTGAGCATAGCAGCACTGGCAGAAACTTCCAAGCCGCAACTTCAGAGTCTTATATCCTCGTCCACTTACTATATTGATTTGTCTGTTTGTTTCATATTAAACTTTTGAACATGAAAATTTTTTCCATTTTATTAAGTTGATATTTGCATATATTGATGATTGGTGTTGTGTAAAGTGAAAGAAAAATAAAATTCAATCGTCGATGATGAACGTGCTGCTGAGGCGTGACTTGGATGCTTGTTTAAAGAGCATGGTTGCTTTGTGAAACCAGTTTCAACGTACTTTTTGTTTGACACTATTACAATTAGCAAAGAAAGAAAGAGAGAGAGTGAGAGAGAGAGAGAGGTGCAATTCCACTTTCAAACTTCTTTCTTCTAATCACCAAAGTAAATACTATTGAAATTTCTTATTTTGCCAAAATTTTACCTCATCAAAAATCAATAAATATTACCAATAAATAAATAAACAAACAAACAGATAAATTGTTGAATATGAATTTGAATTTTAATGAAAGCAAAATATAAATCTGTCTGTTTGTGCAAATGAAGAGAACATTGGGAAATGATTTTCATGATATATATATATATATATATATATATATGAATATTTCAATTCAATCTATCCACAGAGTAGAATATGTATGCAGAGCAGAGCAATTGGTCAATTTGAATTTCTTTTTTATTAATATTGTATATTTTGGCTAAAATTTCCAATTTGACTGCCATCATGATCAGTTGGACAGCTCAGGGTGGAAAGCGGGTCGACTTGACCAGGATGCGCCAATTTCACTCGGCAGCTTGGCGCCACAGTTTGCCCGCTTCTCTCCCTCAGGGTGTGTGCAAAAAGAGCTTTTTCTTCGATTTTTCATGGGCTTATTTGTTAAATTGATTGTGCATCAATGTGCATCTTTATGGAATTTTATTTTCAAGTTGAACAAGATGATGATTATGATGATGATGATGATGATGCTTTTCATTGCCAATTGTTGTTCAAGTGAAAATTTAAATGAATAAAATAATTGTAATTTTTCATTTGGATCAATTGAAACTGTTGCATATTAGTTTAGAAAATAAGAATGAGAATGAGTGGTGCAGAGGGCGCGTCAGGATTGGTCAAATGGTGATTGGTCGATTTGGCCAATGGCCGTCTGTCAGTAGTGTGTCTTGTTATTATTACGGTGGTGTATAATGGCAACAACGAGTGGGCCGACTGCACAAACAGGTTCTGAGCGTGGAGTTCGTCATTTAGACCGCCGTTGTAAGCCTACTACGATGCACACCGACTCGTCCATTTTACACACTCTGACTTTTGGTTTTATTTTTGTCGCTTGTATAATTTATTATAATTCATTTTTTTCTCTCTCTCTTCCTCTCTTACTCTTATTCTTACTCTCCCTTTGTGTTGTTGTTGATGTTGCTACTGTTGGCATCTGTTGGTGGTGTATACTTGTAATATTCTTCCATTACCCTCTTCTACTACGGTGGTATAAATTTGATAAAAACCGAAAAAAACAAAAAATCCAATGATGAAGCAGGCGTGGTTGTTTATGACAAGCAGAAAGAGAAACGAGTCAACAGGTGAGGTAGGCGGTCAACTGGCACGGCAGGGTAAGTGTGTGTGCGTGTGTGTGTGTGTGCGGATGTTGGCAAACCCGCTTTTCCTGGCTGTCTGGTCCAGGGCACAATAAA
The DNA here is from genome assembly GCF_000181795.1 of Trichinella spiralis. Classification (NCBI taxonomy): domain Eukaryota; kingdom Metazoa; phylum Nematoda; class Enoplea; order Trichinellida; family Trichinellidae; genus Trichinella; species Trichinella spiralis. The sequence goes on along the minus strand of NW_003526945.1, from coordinate 354,523 downwards.
CTGGTCGCCCAAGACGGCCCGAGCCACTTCTGTACAGACCGGGTATGGTGGTCGACCAGTTTTTCTCAACTTGCCCAGTTTTTCTATACCGCTTGGTACAGTTTCACTTAAACATTGATAAATGAGCTTTTTAAATAATATTTAAATTTCCAAATCGTAATCCACCAATGGACATTTTCAATCATTCTCTCCAGTTGTTTATTTTTTGTTTTCCAGTTATTGTTGGTTTCATCAAAATTTCTATATGAAAATGTCATTCGAGCAAAATTTACAAAATTTTTCAGTGGTGGATTTAGAATATGATTTAAAAAGGTATATTTTGATAGAAATTTTTAATAAAAATTGAATCAATAAGACCAATCGACATCAGCAAGGAGCAAGGACAGTAGGGATGGGGTGGGGTAAGTTTGGGGGGGGGGGTGGGGATGGGGGTGGGGGCGGTTTGACGTTTCACTACTGCTATGGTGTGCACCTTTTAATAAAGTAGCATTGGAAAGTGGTAGAAGTAGCAGAAGAAGCAGGGAAACCTGCCTGATCTGGTCGCTAGACGAGCCTGTTTTCTGAGGACAGGTTCTCTCTCACCTGTCTCTCTCTCTCTTTTTCTCTTTCTCTCTCTCTCTCTCTCTCTCTCTCTTATTCTACCTATCTCTCTCCACTTTCTGCGCAGTATGGCCTTCTGATCGTATACCAACCGTCCCGGTATTCTCTTCACTGGAACGGTACGATGGGATATGCACAGCAACGAAATTGTCATCAACCTCGCTTTATTATTATTATTATTATTTCAAGTAAGTAATACTCTGATCATTTTTGCATAATATTTTCACCTTCATTACTGTTGTTGTTGTTGTTGTTGTTGCTGGTGGTGTTGTTGTATTTGACGTTCAGCTTCAGTTGTGGCTTGTTGAGGAAGCCGATTGAGGTGTGCTGAAATGTTGAACAGCAGCGCTTAGTTGTTTACTGTTTGCCGTTGTGGCGATGTCGTCGAACGGCACCGTACCTCGGCCTTGCCCAACCCTGGTCGGTTGGCAAATTGTTCCACCCTCGAGGGTCAAGGTGTTTTTCACTGACCGACGGTCAGTAAGGCAATTTGACCGCGACCGTGTTAAGAATTTCTACACACACACACACATCAACACAGAAGCACACTGTACTTACTCTTCTGCATTGCAATTTCAGCGTTCTGTTGGAAAACGCTGAAATCCAATCCCCCATAATTTATTTATTCATATTTTTGTAAAGTGGTTCTTTTTTCCTCTGAAAGAAAAATTAGGAACTTATTTCAATTTACGAGCAAAAACAAAATTATGGATTATTATAAAATGGTATATATTCTGTTTATGAATGTGATTTTTCCAAATAAGAAAACCAAGTCCAATTACAATAATAATAATAATGCATATATTGTTGTTGTTTTTTGGTAAAATTTTGCTCGCTTGCTCGTTTCGTTTCTTGTCCATGGTCGAATTTCAGTGTCGGATTGTTCTGGCCTTCACCTTTCAGTGAAAAATTTTACACGCCGTTGCTCATCCAATCGTTCCACTTTTCCAATCCAATCGTCAACTCTGACCTTCGGAGGGGTTGATCAAGTATGGAGAGCAGCAATTTCAACAAACACACGCGCGCATTACAGCACACAGCACAGCTCCTCCATTTTTGCCACGCCAACGGAGCCGTGCCACCACGACCACTGTCCACGTCACTGACCAACGCCCCTCTGGCGTTCTATCTTTTCCAACCGACACTAAGTTGGAAATTTGGTCGAATTTCGGTTCACTTCAGCATGTTCATTTTGTCCGCATTTTTCTACTGTAGAGTACTTTTGTAGCAAACATTTCACACTGTTATTATTATTATTATTATTATTCTCTGGTGAGTTTTGTTTCGACTGTGACCTGATTTCGAGGAAAATTTATTATTATCTTTTCCATTATTATCAATTATTATATTCTGACAAAAGGAAAAATTTAATACAAAACGGTAATTTTATTTTTATTTTTAAATTCTTTCCTGTCTTACGGTACTGTTGGAAAATTTTGAATTTTGGACAATTTTTTCAACAACTCTTTTTTTCTTCATTCGTCATCATCATCATTATTATTCACTCGGGAAAACAAAACAAACATAAAAAAACAAAAATATATTTCATCATCAAATTTCAAATTTGATTAAATCTTGAATATTCTTTTTTTAATGGTTGTTTATGTTTTTTTTTCGGCATTACTGTATCGTGAAAACCAGAATTGTGATCGTTCTTGTTTTTCAAAATCTGACTTCTGTTTGCCTGAGCGCCCAAACTGATGCTCTTTGTATGCATGCATATATTCATGCCTGTATGCTACAGTCGTACACGCCCAATGCGAGCGTTCACGCACACCAACCAAGTAGACGGACTCTATTGAAGCGCTTTTTGAAAAGCCAACCAGTTCTCTTCACTTTTATTCATTTATTCTACATTTTCACTGGTCACTCACCACCAAGCACACTTAAGCGCATTTTCCCACTTTTATTATACTGCTATTGTTTTGTTCGTAGGTTGAATTTATTTATTTTATTTTTAATATTTTCCCACTGATCGCATCAATGATTACTGTAATTTTTGATTTTTTCTGTTTTTTTTTGTTCTCTTCTCCAAGTCACTTTTGCGTGTCGTCAGAGACGATATCGCATCTGCACTCGGTATCGTAGCAATTTTTTTATCAACGTTGAACATCATCGCACTGGCGGTGCAAAAACTCGCGGAACATTTCTGACCCACCGTCCATTACTGATGACCAACAGCAGATTAATAATTTATTTCTTTTTGATCGAACCAAGAAACAAAAGAAAAAATTATACTTTTCCAGATTGTAGATTTTTGTTATTTTTTTCAAATAATATGCATATATACGTATAATTTTATTCTGTGTGGAATTTAATTTTCCGTTGGAATATTTGTTGTTGTAAATGTACAGTACAAAAGAATAACAGCAGGCGACATAAGAAGTAGAAATGGAAATTTCGGTCATCTTATCTATTTCTTTGGCCGTTCTCGGTTGTCGATGATGATGATCATTTGAAAAGAGACGAACCATCCCAGCTTATCTGCTAATTGGTGCCCCAAACAAATTTTCTCCCTCTTCGGCGCGTCAGTTATTCAGACAGTCTGTTCGCATTCACTGTTATTAATATTATTCTCTTGTCAATATATCTGCTTGCAATTTTCAATCCGCTTGTTTTTTGCTTGTTTGTTTTTAAAAATTTAACTTTTTTTTATTTTTCCACTGTTTGCATTTTAGGGAAAATTTCGACATTCGTCCAGTGGAATAATATATTCCATCAAAACGTCAACGCCGACAACCAAAACAACACTCGCAACTGCACAACAGTATTATTGTTGTTGTTGTTATTAGTAATCGAGTTGTTTGATTTCGATCAGAAAGAAATAATTAATAATATTTATTTGGTGAAAGATCGATCAGTATTTTCACTTCTTTCCCATTTTTTCTTGCTGCTACTTTTTTTCGTCTTTGCTGGTGCTATAAGCGTCTCTCTCTGCTGCTTCTACTGTTGTTGTTGCTATTGTTGTCGTTGCTGTTGCTGTTGCTACTGCTGCTGCTGCTGCTGCTGCTGCTGTTCTTTTGGTGCAATTGGCTACCGATTAGCTTTGCTGCTTCGGATCAATCCGTTAGATGCAAACACCCGTTGCACGGTCGACCACGACCGTCAAAATGGACTACACGCATCAACAGGACGGCGAGAACACCACCACAGTGGTCATTGGCAACGCCAATTCGGCTCACGATCCCCAAGTGGTCATGCACCCACAGCACGTTGAGGTGATCAAATCTGCCGGCCACGTGGCTCCGCTGCAAAACAACGCCCAACATCACTTGCTCAGTCCCAAAGAAGAACATCCCGGCTCGAACAACGTACTCCAAGTGAGTTTGTTTTGTTTTTTTTATATGCACAATTTGCCCTTGCCTTTTTATTCATTCATCCATCCATTCCACTCTCCCTCCCCGTAAACAACAATAACGACAACAATGAAATTTCCCATTTTCACACTGTTGTTGTTGTTGTTGTTGTTGAATTTTAAATTACACCCACGCGTTTGGTAATCATTTCATCTCACTCACAAGAAGCATTGTTCATTTCTCTTTTTTGCAAGTTTTCAATTTTATTCTTCAAAATTGATGAACGACGCACAACGCAACGCCATCTCAGCACAACTTTTTGAAACATCAACCATAAAAATCATAAATCACAAATGAGAAAAAGAAAAAAAGATACATTCGTGTTTACTTTTTATTTTATTGATTTATTTATTCACTTTTGGACTCTTGCGTGTTGGAGAAATTTATTCACAAAAATTCTGGATCATTCACACACACCCACACACACACATATATATATTTATTTATTATATTTGATATGTTGGTTTGTTTAGAGCGAAAAAAAAAGAAATTTTGTTTTTTAACGCACATCTACAATTTGATTGCCATCGGGCCAATTGATCTCTCTCTCTCTCTCTCTCTCGATCAACTGAGGATAATTTTTGTTTGTTTGGATTTCTTCGATGCAAATTTTACGATTAATTTTCGGGGAAAATTAATCTTTTTTTTTGATTTTAATTTTTTTCACGTGTTGTTTTGATGATGCTTACCGCAAAGCAGGGCTGCTTGTTTTGCTTGTCTGCTTCTTCTGCTTCCCATCCCACCTACCCACTCTACCAGCGTGCCCAATTTCTGCTCTCCCCTATTCTGATTTGCACTGTAAAATTTGAAAATTTTCATCCAATTGACTGGACATTACTAGCATTCAACGAGACGGACTGCAAATGCAGACTTTCTCACAAGACTAGACTAGACTAGACATATTGCGGATAACATGGGGCTTTTGCAGACTAAGGCGAACAGGATTGTCTACAAGCGTCGCTAGACAGACAATTTTTGAATAATATCAAGGCAAGCTAGCTATAAGCAACGCGTGCTTACATGCTCAGTAACGGCTCAGCTAGTTCAGTCGCTTTGCTGTTTGCTAGTCAGTCAGTCCGTCCGTCGAGCGTTGCAACCGTTATATAACTGCAGTAATTTCCATTGACTAGTGTTGTTTGCGTTCTTCCATTGCAACCATTGTACACATCTACATCTGCAACTTTATGTGCAATGGTGCAGTAGAAGTTTACCACTGCTTTGTTCACATCATCGATCAGATGGATCAGGACAATCTTATCTTACACATGGTAGTTTTTTCTACTTATTTTCATTTTCTCGTAACAAGGTTTGCATTTTCATGAAGATTAATTAATTAATTACTTTTTCACTGCATGTATCATTGTAATTTTCTTTTTAACATTAGATTATTTACTCAATTGTTGGTTGTTGTTGTTGTTTGCTTGTTTTAATTTTTTACTCTACGCGTGTGCAGTATGTATATATATATATATATGTATATAGTTAGTACAGTATTGTAATTGTAAAAGAGGTTCATCTTCACGTTGGTGGGTTTTCATCGGATTAAAATATTTCACGAGTTAATTTTGTGTCATAGATCATGCATGCATGCATGCATGCATGCGAAGTATAGGTGGTTGGAAAAGTGGATCAATTGAAAAAAGACACACACACACACGCAGGGAAAGAGACAACGAACGAACGAGAGAAAGAGTACAATTTGTGAAAGTTAGTTGAAGCTAGCTATAGTGAAAGGGGGAGGGGGAGCAGTTGGTGATGACATCAGTGCCCAGAGCAAATAATTGGTCGTCAAATTGTTCTGGTAAACAGGACACGGTAGCGTCGGATGCGCCGTCTGCCGAAAGCGTCAGTCAGCGGCAGTTGGCAATCCGATGACCGACCCGGGCACCGCTTTTTGGTCCCAAGCTGAAGGCGTGGCTTTGGGGCCGAACTCCTTCTCCACTTCTGCGTCCCACACTCCGCACGATTCCACTCTGTTCGACCTTCAATTGGACCAAATTGTACAAAGTTTTCCATTGATTAATTATTTTTCCACTTGCTGTTGTTGTTGTTTGCGTTGCTATATTAAATTTATATGATGAAATTTCTATTTTTCAGGAAATGAAAAACATGCGAGTACCGACGTACGATCCGTACCAACGTCCCGGTGCTTTGTATAGTCAAGTGGCGGCCGGGGTTTACGATCCGTTGACCGGTGCGGCCACACCCGCAGCCGCCTACGGCACCCTGACCGCATTGCCTTCGACCCAGCATCTTCTATCTTCGACGTACAATCTGCTGGCTGCACCCAACCAAGATTATTACCAGCGCAATTCGAACGATTACTACACCAGTGTCAGACCGATCCAATCCATGTACGCCGAAACAACAGAAGAACTGATCGATAGGTAAGATGAGGATGCGAGACCGAGACAGAGACAGAGAGACTGAGAAGCAGAGAGAAAGGGAGAGTGAGAGTGAGAGTGAAAAAGGGGGGGGGGACGTTAATATTTACATTCAAACATGTATAATTTTAATATATTTAAAAATAATACTTTTTTTCTCCAATATCTGATCTGATAATAATAATAATAATAATAATAATACTTTTTTCTCATTTTTTTTGATTTATTGACTATTTCAAATTTCAGCCATTTCCATTTGACATTGTGTTGCACTTGTGCATGCGAATTTCCAGCCACAATGCAATTTATTATTTTTAATAGTTGTTGTTGTTGTTGTTGTGTTGTTGCTGTTGTTGACTTTTTTTTATATTTCACTCACCGAGGAAGGCATGCAAAATAATAATTGAAAAAAATGAAGAAAAAAATAGAATGTGCGGATTTAGTGATGCGGTGTAGCTTTAACGCGTGGCGGAAGCTGGGCGAGATGCGAAATAGGTCAGCCGTGAAATGCTGCATTCTGCTCGAGTGTCAATTCCGAGACAATACGATGTTGTACAGTGCGGTCTAATTTTTCCCTTTGACAGCCGTAATTGTTATTGGCTTATCTGTTTTGTTGTTATTTTTGAATTGTGCTTTTCCCAATTTGGCTAGAGGCAGAGAGAGGGGGAGGGAGGATATGATGAGTTATTGACAATTTGAAAATGAAGCCTGAAAAAAATTAATTCAAAGAAACAAACAAACAATTCAGCGTAGAGAAACGAAACTTTCTATTCAGAAAACGTGGAGTGAAAGCAATGAATTGAAAAATGATTATTAAAAATTATTTTCCACAACTTATCAGAGAGGTAGGGAGGGGCAGGGTAGAGGGAGAAAAACAATTGAATAAGATTGTTCTGTTTTCTTTAACTTTTCCTGTATGGCAATTGTCTATTGTTTAAGACTTAATCGACAATCGCAGACGGCTGCTCCTTTATATAGCAAGCCGATGAGCGTGGAAATGCCTTCTCCTGTTGACAGTGGCATTGGTCCAGATTTGATGGTCACGCCAAAGAATGAGGTCCAGGATAACGGCACTCTCGTATGCAGAACGTCTCTTTGAAGTTCTCTAGTTGTGACGGTGTTGGAAATTATTTTTAAGGGTTTCACATACACTGATCTGCACTCGGCAATGATGCAGACAATACAGCAGCAACGTCCGGGCAAAGATTACAGCGCGGTTAGGCCTTCTCAGACCAGCGAGCGCATTGTCACCAACCGAGAGTCGCCAGTGCACATTCCCAAAATGTACGAAACTGACCAACTGAACTATCTGTACTTGCATGTTGTGTATGCTTTATTCTTTTGCAATTTTGCATTCCTTTAATTTGCATTTTTCATTATTGCTATTGTTGTTCAGTTTAGTGTTTTCTATAAAAAAAACCAAACTAAATCTCGAACAAATTTATTTCGATTCGATCAATTCGATAAATTTATTCATTTTTATAGAATGACATCAGTCGGTTTTCAATATACACTTGAAGCACCAATTTCAACAAGTGTACGCAAAGAGGATGACAAAATGACTTACATTAACAAAGGACAATTCTACACTGTCACATTGGAATACATACCGGATCCATTGAAGCCGGTCAAATCGGTCACTGTTAAGGTAAAATTTGTGTTTTGTTGAAATTTTATAAATTTATCGTGAAATATGAATATTATTTCTATTATGTTTTTTTCAGTCGGTGATGATGATCGTATTTCGTGAAGAAAAATCTTACGAAGAAGAAGTAAAGTGCTGGCAATTTTGGCATTCAAGACAGCACAGCATGAAACAACGTATTCTCGACGCTGGTACTTTTTTTTGTATATTTTTTACAATTTCATTTGATTATATTTGTTACAAAGTAAAATTTTAAATAAAATTCAACTTTTTCAAGATAATAAAAACAGCACCGGCATTGTCGGTGGAATTGACGAAATTGCACACAATGCAATTCAATTTTATTGGAATCCATCTGAACAGCCTGTCAAAGTACATCTATTTAATTAATTCTTTTTTTAAATTATACATTTTTTCATTTATTTATTTATTTATTTCAGATCAACGTTGCAGTTCAGTGCTTGAGCACAGATTTTAGCAATCAGAAAGGAGTGAAAGGTTTGCCGTTGCATTTGCAAATTGACACGTTCGACGAGGCACAAAATAAAAATGTTCCCTTCCATCGTGGCTATTGCCAAATCAAAGTATTTTGTGACAAAGTGAGTCAATGAAATGTTTGAAGTGAAAATATTTAAATTATCTTTTTCTTTTCTTCTTCTTCTATTATTATTATTATTATTATCATTATTCAATTTATTGAAATTTCATTTCAAATCCAATTTTCAGGGGGCAAATCGTAAAATGTTGCACGAACAGAGAAGAGATGAGAAGAGACGTTTGCAAGGTGAAAACTTTTCCAACAAAAAATATGTACTTATTTATTTATTTATTTATTTATTCATTTTTATTTTAGGAAGAAAAAAAAGTGACGGAGAATATCATGAATTGTGCGATCGTTCAGAATTTTATCACATGAGTAATTTAACCAAACCGGCAGTGCTGTTCGTACCTCCTGAAGATTACGATCGAGTGAGTGTCAGTTGAACAAATAAATCTATTGCAATTAAATCAATTGTGATAAAATTAATCGAAAATTTTTTGCAGTTTCCTCCAGTTGAAAGTTTCTACGCCCTGGAAGGCGCTGGACTGTAAGTTTTTTCTTTCATTATTTTTTTAATTATACTTTCCACTTTTCAGATGGATATTTATTATATTTTTTAATTTTTTTTCATTTATTACAGCCAAAGTTTAGTCAAAGATGAACAAACCGGCAACGGCAATGCATCACCATCTCCAAAAAGAGTGAAACTTTTCCCAAGTGACAGAGGTAGATGAGAGGTTTTTTTTGTCCAACTTCCAACTTGTGCATCTTGTTGCTTTTGCAGTATTACTGTACGTACGCAAACCCGAGGACAGTATTTTCACTCCGTTGCACGTCTTGCCACCAACTGTGGATGGGTTGTTGAAAGCAATTCAAGAAAAATACAGCGTCGATGTCAGTCGAATCACGGGTATCTACAAGCAATGCAAAAAAGGGTAATAGGCGCACAATTTCAGTCGCTTCGATCAAAATTAATTAATCTTTATTTTCTTTTGTCATGATTACAGTATCACGGTACAAATGGACAATGACATGATTCGTCATTATTGCAATGAAGACTCGTTCTTGATACAAATCACACCCGTAGACGATGGAACCAGCTATTCGATCACACTGATGGAATTGGACAGCGTTGCTTCGGTATCGCCGTCGCTTTGAAATTTGCTCTCTTTGCAAAGAAAGATACGAAGAAATAAGAATAACAAGAAAACACTGTCAGAAAAACATTCATTTTCATGTTAAGAAGTTTGTGACAATTTTGACAATATACACCCAAGCATTCTAACTGTATCTCTGTGCATTTTTTTCACAATGTGCGAAAATTTATTTTCACTCGTTTCTTCAACCCACATTCATTTATTTCTCTCTTGTTCATATTCAAATTTTCCCCTTAATCAACACTGACCGATCATCCGGAATTGCTTTGCCCACGCGCATAATGCGCACTGCTATTTTTCGCTCTGCTTTTTCTTTTCATATTTAGCAAACGCGAAGCTGTTTGCTGCATTTTTAATATTATTTATTTACTTATTTATTTTTTTATTTAAATATATATGCAGAGGTGCAGAATAGTGTGTGCGAGCGCGTGTGCACTATTTGTTTATTATTTGTGTATGCATTTGTGTGTGTGTGTGTTTCTGTGTCTGTGTGTTTGTATTTTCTTGATTTTACTTCATTCACTATTCATATTTCGACACTTGTTGAGCTGCAGTTGTGTTCTTTTGATATTTGCATATTCATAACACGCTGCTGCTGTCGTCGTCGTTCTTTTTCTGTCGTTTTATATAATATTTTATTATTTTACACGAAGCGGTGAAAAAATGAATCGATTTTACGGGCAATTTTGTGCCGAGTGAGCAAAAAAATGAACAAATTTTTTTTCTCAGTCACTTCAAAAAGGTGCATATTGAAAAATGATTGTCCGAAGAAGATATATTTTTGTTTTCACATACCTCTCTCTCCCTCTCTCTGCACTTCTGCCGGCAATACCGATGTCCCATGTTGATTCGTTTTTTTCTTTTCTTTTCATTTTTGGCACCTTCAATTTCTGTATTTTTCGTTATTTATTTGTTTGAATTTCATATTCGTCCGGTTGTTGATGACATCCGTGAGATTTTCTAATCAGACCACCGCTTCTGAATGTTTTTTACCCCAAAATTTACTTTCACTCACAATCTTCTAGAACGTAGAATAACAATTTTGATATTATGATCTGTACAACTGGAAATATGTGATTTCAATTTCATTTTTATCCTTTTCACTTTATTATTTATGCCTTTATTTCGCTGTATTTCTCTCTTGACAAAGCAGCAACATATTCATTCATCTTAGAATGTTCAATAACAACAACAACAATAATCATAATAAATAGATGTTGCTTGTATTGAATGTTTAATTTTTGCTCTTCAATAAATAATCTTTGGAATTGCGTTTAGCTGAAATTTCGCTTCAGACGTTCAATTCGGGGAGGGAAAGGGGGAGGAGAAAAAGTGATTTCAAGTGGTGGCCGATTTGATAATGTTTGATGACGTTGGATTGTAAATCCGATGGTTAAATTTTGTTCAAAAACCCCCAAAATTTGTTGATATAATTCAACAATTGAGCAACTACCAGTTTTTATTCTTTTCAAATTGCTAAGCAAACGTGCTACTTTCAGCAATGGTAATGTTTGTGTGCTTTTGTTGAAAACTTTTTGCTTTTTCAAAAATTCCGCATTTCAATTTCCACCACAACCACCACGTCGACAAAGAATTGTGAAACAAAAAAAGAACACACACACATACACATATGCGTAGTGTAAAATTGAAAAAAAGTACACTTCAACAATGAATGAATGATGCGAAGAGTAAATTGAATATTTGAATAGCACAAAAATTTCCATTGCATCACTGGCCAGCTTGCCGAGTGAAAAAGTCAACAACGGCTTCTTCAAGTTGAAAGTGAAGTTGAAAACAAACTTTTTCTTTTCAATCCTTTCTAACTATGTCACCCACTATTGTAATCACGCATTAGCAAAGAACAGGTTCGAGTGAAATTGGTTTAGCATTCAAAAATTATTCAACAATCATTCAATCGACAATTTAACCTTCATTTGTCAATTTGCTGAATAATCAACTGACTCCAAAAAAAACCAAAAACAAAACAGTAAATGCTTTTTTATCAGTGGTGCAACAATTATTCGAATAAAACAAGATAATAAATATTGTTCATTTATTGGATATTTCTGAAATGAAATCTTCGCTCACTTGTTGCACTTGAGCATCGTTTTCCAATACAGTATGGTATTGTTGTTCCATTTGAAGAAGTTTGTCGTACAATTTTGGCTCCAAATAACGATCCAGCTGTTCTTTAGGTTCTCTTGTCAACCACTGGTGCAAGTGATGCTCAACCTGAAACAAATCAATGCAAAATTGAATAAGTGAGGTAAGTTTCTCATATTTTTTCGTTCACTCTTCCATTTTGGTTACCTCTTCCACAGAATCTTGTCGCAAATAATAGCCGATGATCAGTGAATAAATATCTCCTAAACGGATAATTAGTTTCTTTTCACTTCTTAACATTTCTTCCAAAAATTGAATCGCTTCCGTTTGATTCACTTTGTAAAGTCTGAAAAGAAATTTTTAATTTGGAAAATTATCAAAATTGCAACGTACTTACTTTTTCAAGTGTAAAAATTGTTCGATCGATTCAAGTTGACTTTGGATTGATGAAATTAATTTCTCTTCCTTGTCACGTTCATTTGGTACTTGTTGACGAAAATTTTCCAAACACTCGCGTAATATTTCAACCGCTTTTTCGTAATTGCCATTTTCTTGAATTTCTGTCTAAAGCATATTTATGCGTGAATAATGGTAATATTAGTCAATGTCAATCAGTTGACAATAAAATAATTTCAAACATAGCCAACCTGCGCCCAAATGTAATAAAAACTGATCAACTGTTGATGAGCTTGGGCTTTTTTATAAAATTGGACAATCTGTTCGACAACTTTTCCATTCTGCTTCCAATTCAGTGATTGCAAATAATTTCCTGCAATGATGTACAATTCTTTGTTTCTAGCCGTGTTTGCAAAGAATATCACTTTTTCCACATCACCACTTTTAATCAACGCTTTCATAGCCTGAAATGATTTCACTTCTTGTATTCTGAGCATGTATATTGGCACAAATTTCCAATTTGCATACTTTAATTTTACAACCGGACTGAATGAACTTTTTTGCCGCACTATTGTACAATCCTTGTCGAACGCAACAATCAGCCAATTGTTCCAAAAGTTTTTTTCTTTCCGAGTTGCTTTTTACATTTTCTTTGAAAATTAAAATTAAAAATTTCGTGGTTTTAAAAACCATATCAGCATTAAAGACCAGAGAATAAATTGTTTTTTCTCTTTTAAATTAATTTATTTATTACATTTTACATTTCATTAATTTACCTTCTTTGGGGGTGAGCAAATTCACCAAACTGTCCGTTAGAGTAGCGTGGTTTTCCATGCAAATTTGAATTGCCTTTTCGTACTGTAATATCCAGTATTGCAATTTTAATTTGACACTTAAAAGACAATATTTTTACTTGATTTGCATGCGCCAACAGTTCCACCGCTTTGGTGTATTGTTGATTTTTTATCAACAATTGAGCGCATTTTTCGATCATTGCCAAATCTTGGCTACCCTCCAAGCCGGCAGTAATCAAATTCAACGCCGAAAGTTGTTCAGTGCGAAATGCCAAATCCAACGCTTTTTTATAAATACCAGCCTGTAAAAAGAGGAAGAAAGAAAATTCAACATTTGCTTGTTAATTTTTCCACTCTTTAATGAATATTGAAATTGACGTTTGAAATGAACAAACAATATTGCACCACACACTCGACAATAAAGCATCACAGCAACGTCGGCTTTTCCAGACTGACATTCAAAATAATGTGCAACATCTTCCATTGTAGACTTGGAACCTTTCAGTGCTAATTCGGCCATTTTTGTTTCGTAACCGCATTCCTGAATTTTAATATATTTGCTAGGTGTAATTTGAAAATCAAATCAAAACTGAAATTCTCACTTTACAAAGGCGAATTGCACTACTGTACGCCTCGGCAGAGATGAAAAATTGCAATGCTTGATCTTTAGCATTTGTTGATTCAAAATGACGAGCTAATTGATAATACGCAGATCTGTCATTGGTTGTTTCGGCTAAATTGACTGCCTGAAATATTTTTATTCAAGTTCATTATAATAAAAAAGACGAGAAAACAGAAGCAATTCATCGAAACCTCTTTCGCGTTGCCTTGATGGCAAAGAATGCGAATAACGGAACAAATATCATTTGCTTTAGTGTAAGCTTTCATTGCTTCGTCCAGTTGGCCTCGGCTTTCTAAAAACTGTGCCCACCAATCCAACGTACATCTGCAAGAAAAAGACATTTTATATTTAAATAATTTTTCATTTTTTCTACTTGATTTAATCCATTTCTGAACGAGCAGTTTAATGTTGCTCAATAATTGCCAACTGACGGCAAGCTCAAGGAAAAATTAGTGAGAAAACCTACTTTGTTTGCTTTTGCTGAACGTAAGCTTCCAATTGTGCAACGCTTTCTGTTATTAGGCGGGGAATTTCAATAGCTTCGACAGAGGCTTTTTCAAAACTGTAGAAAAAACATTTTTAATAATAAAAAATTTTTTTGTAAATATAAGTTTATTTACTATTCAATTGCTTCGTGTAATTTCCCTGTTTCTTGTAGATATTTCCCATATCTGTAGTGTGTGTTTTTCAAATGAATTTGATCATTATTCTGCGCAACTTTGATAGCCTAAAATTGCAACAGTAAGAAAAGAAATTAACAAATTTGCACGTTCAAACTTTGTGCTACCTCTTCCCAGTTTCCAAGATCTTGATAGAGTTGATTCAAAAGATCATAACGACCTGAATTGTGGAAAAATTCAACTGCCAAATTCTGAACGTAGAAAATTTTGTTCCTTTTTAAAAATCATTACACGACAAAAAAATGAAGCAAAACGGCTACACGCATACAGTAAGTCCTAAGTGTATGGCCAAAATGCCTAACAGCGCTTCTGTTTGTGTGATTGACTGACGGGCATGGCGTATGTTGCGAATTATTCTCGCATTGCCTATTTTTTTCAAGCAAAACATGGCAACATCTAAGCGTCTGCATCTGACGCACATCTTTGCTACATTTTTCCAAACTGTTGTTCTGAAAAAGAAATCATCAATGTTGTTATTTTATTTAAAACAAAAATTCATTCGTATTATTTATTACAATTTTGAATTGAACTTACGTCTTGATTGATCGTATAGCTTTCAGTGCTTCTTCAGTATTTTCGGCCGCTAAGTGCATGGAAAAATCCAAAATAGCAGCTTTACTTTCACTGTCGCAGTTTTCCAGTCCAATAAATTCTCTCTGAGTTAATCGAATGAGCAACTCGTCCACTTTTTTTGCATCATCATCCACGCAAAGCGCACTATTACCATCCTCTAATGCATTGCATTCCTGAAGATTCATCATCATATGTGTAAATCTGTGGTTTCTTTTCATAAATGAGAAATTACTTTAGTGGCGAAAAAATAATAAGGCATTCTTGAGGCAATTAGCGTGTCGAATTCTGAGCTTAATAAAATTATCCGTTGCAAAAGCATATCCAATTCAGAGTGGACAAAAAAGATTGCTATCAGTGAGCAATTCTGAAACATTTTAACGTTACAAACAAACAAACAAACAAACATTCGTGTAAATTATTCGCTTGAATTTAAATGGTGAAAAAATGAAAAAACCAACTTCACAAGGTGAAGAAATGGCACTGTTGTCGGATGGAATTGATGATGCAACAATTTGACAGAGTAACATTCTACAATCAATACCATCCCAAAGATGTTCAACTGGATAACCGCTGCAAAAGTTTTGGGGGAATTGTTTTCTAAATGAATATTTATTTTTTTTTTTGAAAATTTAAACAAAATAATAAAATTTTAATACTAATCTGAATACCACCGACCTGTGATTTGTGTAGCGCTTCTTTTGTTTTGGTCGTAGTTTACCAGAGGTGCAGGTTTGGAAATCAAAAAAATGTACTTTGTCCGACAAAGCATCCCAAACGTAAATTGAAGCATCCAAGCTTTTGTCAGTCTGAACAAATTTCGCAGGGAAAAATAAAGATGAACATAAACTGTAAAATCAAATTCTTCTCTACTTTCGAAATTGTGAAACTGCAGCAGCATCCTGCGCAGTTGATGCTTGTGGTTTTGATGCTTTCGAAAGTTTCACACAGCATTGCAACAAAATTCTGTTTATATTCCATTTTAAGTTCGCTGAAAATTTTCATTTAATGGGCAATGCGTGAATAGCAAGAAAAACAGAATATTCACTTCTTCCGATTGTCATAAATTCTCAACGATCCACTTTTCGTAGCTACGCACACTCGTTGGCCGCCAATGGCAAAACGTATGGCATCACCTTCACTGTCCGGCAAAGGAACAAACTGCTTAATCACACCCTGAAATTGACAACAGTATCAAGCTGTAAGTAGTTTGTTTATTCGTGAAAAGTTTAATCTGTTTATATTAGTTTTATTTTTATGTGAAATGTTGAAATTTATCTATAAAAAATTTTTTTTAGCTCATTACATATATATATATATATATATATATATATATGTGTGTGTGTGTGTATGTATGTATGCATGTATGTATTTGGAAACAGTTATAACACTGCAATTGATCACACAATGAAAATTCAATGATAAGTTATCTGTAAACATTAGTGAGATCAATTTCATCATTTATTTATCAATCTGTGTAGGAGAATATATACACATAAGCATAGCGGCTGATTGATTATTCCACTTAATCAATTACTGAGAACAATTAAAATTGGTTGACAAGAAAATATGTTTTTTTCAATGCACTTGCTTTTAATTTTAACAAAAATTATGCTACCGTAAGAAAATGAAAATAACTTGATATTACCTGAAGAGTTCTAACTTGAATTCTATTACTGTCGGTAAAGAAAATATTTGTACCCTGAATAGCCACGGCCGTGGAAGACATTTTGAATCCTCCTGTATTGCAGAAGTAATTCATTTACAAATTCAAATGACATATGATTTAATTCGATTGATTGATTACCAATTTTTTCCAAAGTTTTTGATTCGGTCAACTTATAAATTTCCACCACAAAACCATCAGACAGAACTGCGTGATTACCATCGATGCACATTGCTGTAATTGCTCTATCCAACGTGACTTGACTGGACGTTCCGTTTGATATACTGTAAACAGATACAGATTTCTTCATATTTTGGACAACAATTATCTAAATGAGTATTTTATTCAAATTCATTCAGTTAAATTTGTTTCGATTATATTTAGATTAACTTCTTCCGTAGAACAAAATAGTACAGGTTGTTCACTGTAAATGCATACTGAGTAGTTCGAACTGGTGGCAAACGTCGAATGACTTTTTGATAACTGCAATATATTACTGTGAAACTTTCGAGTTTTGAAGAATATGTTTTTTTAATTTTATACTTGAATTTTTGATGGCATTGTTAGATACTTCAGAACAGCTATCATGTACCACCTGTGACTTTCATCTTTTGAAGATGCCTGTTGCTTTTGTCGCCAAAGAATAATTTTTCCACTTGAGGTACCAACAGCCAGTGTTTCTGAAAGTTAATTATTACCAGCTGAGAACTGTTTAAATATTTCAATTCTCACCTTTAAATGATGAATACGCAATTTTGTAAATTTTATCATCTCCGTACAGTTCCGGACAATCCGAAATGGATAATGTTGAATTTGTTTCCAAAGCAACATTCCAAAATCTGTTGAAAAATTAATAACTACAAAAATATTTTTTTTAATAAGAACTTTTCGATCACCTTACTACATTTTCGCCTGAACAGAATGCTAACAAGTTTTGTCCTGCCCAGGTTACTTCAAGACATTTGCTTCTGAAACTGAGCTTCACCTGAGAAACAAGCGATGCAAAATAATCAATAAGTGTTAATAAGTATATTTGTGAAATTCGAAAAAGAAATACTTCAGTAGTTTTTGTTAATTTACAATAAGCATCAATTGTGAACTGTGTCAAAAATAGGTCTTCTGTAACGGCAATTAAAGTGCGTCCATCCTGA
This sequence comes from Trichinella spiralis, assembly GCF_000181795.1. Taxonomy (NCBI): domain Eukaryota; kingdom Metazoa; phylum Nematoda; class Enoplea; order Trichinellida; family Trichinellidae; genus Trichinella; species Trichinella spiralis. Next base: position 336,858 of record NW_003526945.1, on the reverse strand, counting down.
CTGAGGAGTAGTCTGCCGACAGAATTTTTTAACGCATAGCAGTTTTCAAAATTGTTATGGTCAAACAAAGCGTAAATAATTCCTAAACATATTGAAAAATATTAGTAAAACAACAAATATACAGGCACAAAAAAACCTGTAGAACCGCCGACATAGAAAAGGCACTTGTCACTGATATCATCATCATTTCTACTTTCGTAACAAAAAGTAAAAAATAATATTATTTATATAATTGATTAATGAATTTGAAAAAAATTACTTTGAAAAAAATTGTTCCACTGAAACAGTGCACTGAGAGACATCTTCGAGACGAACTACAGTAATGAGTGTGTGAAATTTACCGGTATCGCTAATTTTGTAGATAAAACAGTCCCCACTCTGAAAAATATAACAGTTATAAAACTATAAATTGTGTATAATTTTTCACCAAAGTGGAGAAGAACAGAATATTTCCGGATTCATTCCACTGAATAATATTTGTTTGAGCATCAGTATTGGAAGAAACATTAAAAATTTCTACAAATATACTGCATTTGCATTAGCTACGAAACCAAACAAAATTGAATGGTAAACTTTATACCTTTCGTCTTAATGTTGAAAATCCCGAATGTTCGTTTCGTTTCGCAAAATGCAAGCAGCGTTGCGGTTGGATGCCACTGCAATATGGAAAAAGATTCGGAAAATAATTTAAGCTCACCATTATCTAATCGAGATCCCTGAAATCAATTCACTTAAAATGAAATACATATTAACGCAACAACAGTTTTATAATTTCCGAGAATAAAGTCATACAGGCACTGAAAACATACAATAAAAGGTGATAATTATAATTCAAAATTGATGCTTTACTTCGAAATTGAATATCTGAATTTCTGCAAGTGAAGAGTGTTGCAGCGAGACAGCCACAGTGTTGTAAATAGGATGCATGTCAAAGCACACAACTTGGCTGTGTTCATTTCTTTCATCTAACAATAGTTCTTTATTATTAAATAGTGCCATTTATTGTTAAATAAATATTCAAAACAAACGGTATGTTCGTTGCTATGGAAACGTGCAATTGCTTTAGTTGAACTTCATCATCCGTTAAATACAGTATCCCTAACATAAAAGTTTGTAACACTAAACAAAAAAATATCACGTTGAAAAAATATTTGCTATTCGTGGCACATTTATTCTACACATACAGACGCAGGTTACGTAAACATTGACTTGCAGTGCATGTACATGGTAAAGTTTTAAGCGTGTTTGAAAATTCTTGTCACGTTAATTCAAGAAGTTTCAATTTCAGAAATTTGGCAAAAAATAACAGCCAAAGAGAAGCGAATAGATTAATTTTCTGTGACTAACATAATGTAAAAACGCTTTGTTTCAATTATAATATCGATGCAATGTAATTTGATTGATTAAAGTAAGATAGCCGTTATATAAACTTTACTAATAACTTATCGAAGATTTGTCGAACGCTTGTAATATGTGTTTTGTATGCATTTAATATATTCGACAATATTAATTGAGCATACTGAATGTTATTTTCATATTTAAAATGTTTACTACAGTAGTGAAAAAGAATTTTAATGAGTATAATAATTTTTCAGTATACTGTAGAACTGTCTTGATTTTAAATTTGTCATGACAGCGATGAGTGCAGTGGATTTACGCTGAATAACACGAAGCTGTTGTTCATTTTCATTGTTCAATTATTGATATCTTCAACAAGTCTACAATTTATCATGGCTTGGCGACTGCTGCGTGGGGTACTAATAGCAGCACCGGAGTTTGTTGTCGGTAAAGCAGAACTGCTGGGACAGGCGCGAAAATTTGCAACGGTTTGTGCGGTTTTGCATTGTTCGAGCAATCGCAAACTGTGGAATACTGATTTCGGCAGTTTTCGCAATAATTGGTGCATTAGCTTCGACAGCCACTTTTGGGGCAAAGCTTGTTGTGCATCGTTTTCCGGAAGCGGAGAAAACGGCAGCAATTATTCTACACTTGGTGGTGAAGCTTCTTCACAGGCGGCGAAAAACGAGCATGATGATCCGGCAGCCGCGCTGGCGCCTGTTGTGGTTCCCAATGTTTTCCCGGTGGTTCCGTTGCTGCTTGTCGGCCGTCGACCGGTATTTCCAAAGACCACGTTGACAATTATGGTGAGTTTTGCCGTGGAACCAATTTTTGCCAGCCTCCTAACTGAGCAATGATAAATAATTTAAGCACATCATCAATCCGTCGCTTATTCATTTGATACGGCGAAAAGTGAAACTTGGCCAACCGTATGCTGGAGTGTTTTTGAAAAAGGATGAAAAGTTGTTGTTCAATTTGTCTTTTGTATTTTCAGTTGGAAATAATTCTCGCTTTTGTATTCAGCAACGAAAAGGAAGTTATTGAATCGTTGAATGAAATTTACAACGTTGGAACTTTCGTGCAGATTCGTGAAATGCAAGATTTCGGCGATCGATTGGGAATGGTATTGGAAGGACACAGGCGTATAAAAATTGTTCGAGCAGTCGAAGACGATTCGAAAAAAGCAGACAAGGGCAATTATTTTTCAATTATGCTCTTTGTTATGTTCATTTGACAAAGCGTTTCGCTTTCAGAAGAGCACGATTCCATACTTGGCGAGCCGGATGTTGCAAAATTCGAAACGGATGATTCAAAAAATGATAAGAAGCCAATTTTGCTTGTGGAAACGGAAAACCTTCCAGAATTGAAATACGAATACACTGAAGAATTGAAAGTGAGCATCGGATATGAAGTGATGGAAATGAGTCTGTGCCAAGTGATATTATTTTCTTTTCAGGCAATGACTCAAGAAATTTTAAAAACTGTCCGCGATATAGCAGCTATCAATCCTCTCATTCGGTGAACTTTGTTTTTAGATTGCAACTGTTATTTATTATTATTCTTATTATCAGTTTGTTTCAATTTATTTTCAGAGAAACAATTATGCAAAATTTGCCCACAACGCAACGTGTAGTTGACAATCCGGTGTTTTTGAGTGATTTGGGTATGTGCTATTATTATATACAATTATTGTTGAAATTTCTTTTTTTTTCTTACGTTAATTATATTTTAAAGTTAAAATTGTTTAATGTTATTGTGGTGGTGAAGTAATAATTTCGAAAAAACTTTTTTGTAAAGTTTTGTGTGTTTACAGTAGGGAAATTCAAGTGCAATTTATTATTTTGCAAATTTGTCGAAATGGATGTTAATAATTGAAATTGTTTTTCATTTTTCTGAAATAGAATTAATATTTCAACAAATGCTTGAGACGATTCTGAATTTATTCAAATGTTCAATTCATCGTGACGTTCGATAAATTGTTGTGCTTATTTATTTTATTCTCTATAAGAATACATTATAAATAGAGAACTCTTTACTAGATAAGATACTTTTTAAGAGAAAATAATTTTCTTGCCTTATCAGCATTGCGATGGTGAAAATTAATTTAGGTTGCATGCTCACTAGTGCGAAAGCTGAAGAGATGCAGAATGTTCTTGAAGAAATGAATGTGCGTAATTGATTGATTGATTGATTGATTATTCATTACTTTTATGTCAGTGATTTGTAAAATTGCAAAGAAGTGAATTAGATGTAAATTGATAAAGTGAAAATTTTAAGGCATATTGAATTTTGATTGTAGATAAAAAGTCGGCTGATGATGGTATTGGGTTTGTTGAAAAAAGAACTTGAAATTAGCAAATTGCAGGCTAAAATAGGCAAGATGGTATGTGGATTTGTTGTTGCTGTTGTTTTTGTAGAATGCAGAATTGATTTTCAGGTAGAAGATAAAGTGAAACAGCAACATAAAAAGCATCTCTTGTATGAACAGTTGAAAGCAATCAAAAAAGAACTTGGCGTTGAAAAGGAAGACAAAGATGCGCTAGTGGAAAAATTTCAAGAACGATTGAAGGTTTGGCTTTATTCGTTATATTTGTTTTATGCTTTATTGAGATTTCTCTTACTCTCTTTTGAGGAATTGAATGTTCCTGCTCATGTTAAAGAAGTGATTGACGAAGAATTGCAGAAGTTAAGTTTTCTTGATCCGCACAGCAGTGAATTCAAGTATACAGAACGACAGCGTGTTATTCATGTTGCTTTGAATTGAAACAGACTCTTGGCTTTCTAGTGTAAGCCGAAATTACCTCGACTGGTTGACCAAAATGCCGTGGGGAAGACAAACAGAAGAAAATTTTGATCTCAGTCGGGCAAAAACTGTCCTTGACAATGATCACTATGGCATGGATGATGTTAAAGAAAGAATTTTTGTAATTACTGCCAATTTTTTTTATTTTTGATTATTTATTCCAACAAATTATAAATTTTTAGGAATTTATTGCTGTCAGCAAGATGAAAGGCAGCGTACAGGGGAAAATTATCTGCCTCCATGGTCCCCCAGGTGTGGGTAAAACGAGCATTGCGAGATCTATCGCCACTGCTTTAAATCGTGAAGTAAACTTTCATCCTTCACCAATGAACGAAATTGAAATATCCCAGTTTTTAGTATTTTCGATTCAGCGTTGGTGGTATGACGGACGTTGCCGAAATCAAGGGACATCGGTAAACACGTTTTGTTTCTCTTTTCCTAAAACATGATAAGTAAGTGAATATACATACATACATGTGTTTCGTCTCCAGTCGAACGTACGTTGGATCGATGCCTGGTAAAATAATTCAGTGTTTGAAAAAAGTCATGAGTGAAAATCCGCTCATTCTTATCGACGAGGTCAATTTCTGCAATGTTATTGTTGTTGTTGTTGTTGTTCATGTGTGAAGTTCAGCTTATTGCAGATTGATAAAATTGGTCACGCCAGTTACCACGGTGATCCGACATCAGCATTGCTTGAACTGCTCGATCCGCAGCAGAATTGCAATTTCTTAGATCATTATCTGGATGTAGCGGTTGATCTGTCCAAAGTGCTGTTCATTTGCACCGCCAATGTGATAAATACCATTCCGGAGCCTTTGCGAGATCGGATGGAAATGATCGAAGTGTCCGGTTACGTTGCCGAAGAAAAGCTCAACATCGCTAAAGTATGAATCATGAATCATTTGCCCAATTGAACTGTTACTAGCGCTGTTTTCAGTATGCAGTAAACGAATATTTATTCTGTTATTTAAAAATTGCTTAAAATAGACATGTACAGTATTCTTGAATTTCAGGTATAATTTTTTTGATTGCAATTTATTTTTTGTAGAAGATATTGTTTTTCTAATTAAGTATACTTCTCTCGGCGAAGGAGTAATTTATTTTACTGCAATGAAATTGCATCTTCGTGTTGAATGTGCAGTTTATTGAAGAGAGATGGACGCCGATGAATGTATGCTTCAATTTTAGAAATATCTTATCCCACAAACGATGGCCGAGTGCGGAATTAAAGATGGTATAATTTCGATTGAAAATAATTCTCTGGAATTGTTAATCAAGCAGTACTGTCGTGAGAGTGGTGTTCGAAATCTGAGGAAGCAAATTGAGAAGGTTCAAATTACCTGTTTATTATTGTTGCAAAAAATTGAGCCAATTATTATCCGCTTTTTGATGTTGCTTTTATTTTTGTTAGATATTACGCAAAGGGGCTTATAAATTGACATCTGGCCAAGCGGAGCGATTGGTGATAACAACGGAAAATTTGCACGAGTACGTTGGTAAGCCGATATTCATTCACGATCGTCTTTATGATTTTACGCCACCGGGCGTCGTGATGGGAATGGCGTGGACTGGAATGGGTTTGTTTCATTTTATGAATGGGCTATTTTTGTCGAAGAGAAGTCCATATTCTAGGAGGTTCGACGTTTTTCATTGAGACGACGACTCGTAAAAGTCGAGAAAGTGCCGACAAGGAAGGTTCGATGGTGATCACCGGACACCTTGGGGATGTGATGAAGGAAAGCGTGCTGATAGCGCACACGTTTGCCAAACAATTTGTTAGCAAACACTTTCCAGACAATCGATTCTTGGAAAGTGCTCAGTTGCATATTCACGTGCCTCAGGTGAGTTTTCTTTTCTATTCACAATTAGTAATAGTAATTCTTATTTTTATTAAAGGAATATATTTTTTCTTCTTTTAGGGTGGCGTACCGAAGGACGGACCAAGCGCAGGCTGTACACTGGTTAGTTCAATTATATCATTGGCATTGGGCAAATCCGTCCGTCAGAACATTGCAATGACCGGTGAAATTAGTTTAACTGGGAAAATTTTACCTGTTGGAGGAATCAAAGAAAAAGTCATAGCAGTAATAAACCTTTTTTGTTCACAGTTTTATTATTTTACTTTTTGCAATATCTCAATTGACAGGCACGGAGAGCAGAAGTGACGGGCATTGTTTTGCCCGAAGGGAATCGAAACGATTTCTTCGATTTACCGAAATTTATTGCGAATGGATTAGAGGTCCATTTTGTTGACCACTATTCAGATTTGTTCAAAATTCTTTTTCCATCTATGGAAATATTCAATCAGAGTGATTGAGAAATAAAATTTTTCCTTTGATAATTTTGATTGAAAAAGAAAGTTGCAATTAATTATTCTTCATATCGAGAAACTGACTGCTAAAATTAGTAGGCCATGTCATGTTTCACACAATTCCATCAATTTTCAAACTTTAATATTATGCGATAATAATTATTAACAATAATCCGGGCACCTGTCTACACATGTGGAAAAACAATATTTGGAACAGTGCAAGTGCTTTAAATAAAAATAATTAGCCTTATTAATTCCGAAATTTTGAAAATTTTTTTGCTCTATCTCCACAGCTAATTTTTTTGATCAATGATTTTAAACGATTGTTGTTTCACGTTTACTATTCATATTACTGGAACCTGTCTACATATGTAGACACACAACACTTTTTTTAATGATTATGCTGAAATAATCCACGCGTTCGTAATAGTTCAAATGCTCTCACGTTACCACATTGATTATTTCTGAACGTGGTCCATATTCATATACATTACGGAATCTCCGATAAACTATCTGTGGATTTTATAGACCAGATTACTCAAACAATGTGCCAACCCCAAAAATAAATACGATATGTTTCATGAGCATCTGTCAGTACTCTTAAATCTTCTTGACGTTTCTTCAAGAGTCACTGTTATTAACAGTGTATGTGAGACAAACAGTCAGCAGGTTATCTCACCAATAAGAACTGGGAAAGCGATGTCCATTATGCACCTATTTATTGCCACAGATAATTGGTAGTGGTGAATTTGTGATTGCCACTTTTGCATTTTACCATACGAACTGTACATTTGACCATTTGCCTGGAAGAGTATCGTGTTTTGGCACTTTTTTTCATTGTTATAGTTTTATATTCATAGAAGACAGTGTTTTGGAGATTTTAACTTGGAACTTTCCAGTACTTGTGGAATAAATGGTCTCAAAAGTTGAAGTCCTCCCTATGTTAATACATACGATAGTCGCCCATTAGTAACTGTTTTTCAACGGAACCGGAGACTGCAAGTTTCTGCACATGATACATTTTTGGCATGAAATCTGTTCGATTTTCACTAATATATGTTTTTTAAGATCAATTTAGTTGAATTTCTGAAATTACTGCTGTTATAATTATCATTAATTTGCTGCCATTCAAAACGAAAGTGTTTTAAGTGCTTACCTTGACAAAAAGTAAACATTTCATTGCATCCAATCCCGTTTACCATCTTTGTCATTGATTAAACTCCTAATATATCCAACATGAGTGGCTATTTGAATTTACTTTTGCTTACTAACAACGACGCAATAACGATTTGCATAATCAGTATAATATGTGGTCGCCCAGAGTTGAAATTCATTACAATTGCTATGAAATTAAATAAATTCAAAATTTATGTCAAATTATTGAACTCATGCATGGTATTTATTCGAATCTTTAGAGAAATCTACCAATATGTACAGTGGAAATTATTCTGAGCATATCAGAAACTACGGCGTATTGCAAAATAGTTTTATGTCAAAAGCAAGCAGTTTTGTGCCAATTGAAGGTATGCAAATTTGGAATAACCCGCAATCGATGATTTTTTGAGAAATTTGATAAACTGGCCGGTTTGAGGATTTGGAATTTTTAGAAAAAAAAGACTGGCATATTGCACGAAAATAACATTCTAATCTGCTAATTTTGGATAGTACTTATATCTAATTGGCAATCAATTAAAAATTTCTGTCAACAACGGTTTATAATTTTGAAAGTTTTTGTAACATTAATGAAAGTCAAGAACAATTCTTGTAAAAAAACATTTATTTTTTTGGGTAAAAAAATTGATGGGTGCGTTGAAAAAATTAATGAAACCATACCGTATTCCCATTTTGTTAACATTCCTTTTTCATTCCTTATTATTTCGTCGCATTTAAAACACTATTCATGTGTTAGTTTTTTGCGTATATCTCAATAAATACCCCATCACTAGGGATCCATGTCCATTTAAAGTAGACAGCAAATAATTTTAAAAAGATATAAATCAATTGCTTTAATTTCTGGATTTAAAAATGTTTCTCGAAAATTGCAAAATTTCATGGACTATAGACTTGTTTGTTTTTGCGAAAATCAGAGAAAAACGTTTTCTCAATATTTGGACTTTGTTTTTATTTTCGTAATTTTTTATTGATGAAAATTAGTATTTAAGAGACTTTAACTTTGAAATTTCCTGTACTTGTGGAATAAATGGTTTCAAAAGTTGAATTCCTTCCTATGTTAATACATACGATAGTCGCCCATTAGTAACTGTTTTTCAACGGAACCGGAGACTGCAAGTTTCTGCACATGATACATTTTTGGCATGAAATCTGTTCGATTTTCACTAATATATGTTTTTTAAGATCAATTTAGTTGAATTTCTGAAATTACTGCTGTTAAATTATCATTAATTTGCTGCCATTCAAAACGAAAGTGTTTTAAGTGTTTACCTTGACAAAAAGTAAACATTTCATTGCATCCAATCCCGTTTACCATCTTTGTCATTGATTAAACTCCTAATATATCCAACATGAGTGGCTATTTGAATTTACTTTTGCTTACTAACAACGACGCAATAACGATTTGCATAATCAGTATAATATGTGGTCGCCCAGAGTTGAAATTCATTACAATTGCTATGAAATTAAATAAATTCAAAATTTATGTCAAATTATTGAACTCATGCATGGTATTTATTCGAAATCTTTAGAGAAATCTACCAATATGTACAGGTGGAAAATTATTTCAACATATCAAAACTACGGCGTATTGCAAATAATTTTTTGGTCAAAAGCAAGCAGTTTTTGTGCCAATTGAAGGGAATGCAAATTTTGGAAAAAACCCGCAATCCATGATTTTTTTGAGAAATTTTGATAAAACTGGGCCCGGTTTGAAGGATTTTGGAAATTTTTAAGAAAAAAAAACTGGGCTAATTGCACCGAAAATAACACTTCTAAACCTGCCAATTTTGGATAGCACTTAAACTAATTGGCATCCATAAAAAATTTCTGTCCACAACGGGTTTATAATTTGGAAAGTTTTTT
>NW_003526945.1:326326-327357 GCF_000181795.1 Trichinella spiralis | reverse complement strand
GCCGGTTTGTGGATTTGGAATTTTTAGAAAAAAAAGACTGGCATATTGCACGAAAATAACATTCTAATCTGCTAATTTTGGATAGTACTTATATCTAATTGGCAATCAATTAAAAATTTCTTTCAACAACGGTTTATAATTTTGAAAGTTTTTGTAACATTAATGAAAGTCAAGAACAATTCTTGTAAAAAAACATTTATTTTTTTGGGTAAAAAAATTGATGGGTGCGTTGAAAAAATTAATGAAACCATACCGTATTCCCATTTTGTTAACATTCCTTTTTCATTCCTTATTATTTCGTCGCATGTAAAACACTATTCATGTGTTAGTTTTTTGCGTATATCTCAATAAATACCCCATCACTAGGGATCCATGTCCATTTAAAGTAGACAGCAAATAATTTTAAAAAGATATAAATCAATTGCTTTAATTTCTGGATTTAAAAATGTTTCTCGAAAATTGCAAAATTTCATGGACTATAGACTTGTTTGTTTTTGCGAAAATCAGAGAAAAACGTTTTCTCAATATTTGGACTTTGTTTTTATTTTCGTAATTTTTTATTGATGAAAATTAGTATTTAAGAGACTTTAACTTTGAAATTTCCTGTACTTGTGGAATAAATGGTTTCAAAAGTTGAATTCCTTCCTATGTTAATACATACGATAGTCGCCCATTAGTAACTGTTTTTCAACGGAACCGGAGACTGCAAGTTTCTGCACATGATACATTTTTGGCATGAAATCTGTTCGATTTTCACTAATATATGTTTTTTAAGATCAATTTAGTTGAATTTCTGAAATTACTGCTGTTAAATTATCATTAATTTGCTGCCATTCAAAACGAAAGTGTTTTAAGTGTTTACCTTGACAAAAAAGTAAACATTTCATTGCATCTAATCCCGTTTACCATCTTTGTCATTGATTAAACTCCTAATATATCCAACATGAGTGGCTATTTGAATTTACTTTTGCTTACTAACAACGACGCAATAACGATTTGCATAATCAGTATAATATGTGGTCGCCCAGAGT
>NW_003526945.1:318404-326316 GCF_000181795.1 Trichinella spiralis | reverse complement strand
TTACTGCTGTTAAATTATCATAATTTGCTGCCATTCAAAACGAAAGTGTTTAAGTGTTACCTTGACAAAAAGTAAACATTTCATTGCATCCATCCCGTTTACCATCTTTGTCATTGAATTAAAATTCTTAATTATATCCAACATGAGTTGGTTATTTGGAATTTTATTTTGGTTTATTACCAAGGAGGCAATAAGGTTTTGCATAATCCAGTTATAATTATGTGGTCGCCCAGAGTTGAAATTCATTACAATTGCTATGAAATTAAATAAATTCAAAATTTATGTCAAATTATTGAACTCATGCATGGTATTTATTCGAATCTTTAGAGAAATCTACCAATATGTACAGTGGAAATTATTCTGAGCATATCAGAAACTACGGCGTATTGCAAAATAGTTTTATGTCAAAAGCAAGCAGTTTTGTGCCAATTGAAGGTATGCAAATTTGGAATAACCCGCAATCGATGATTTTTTGAGAAATTTGATAAACTGGCCGGTTTGAGGATTTGGAATTTTTAGAAAAAAAAGACTGGCATATTGCACGAAAATAACATTCTAATCTGCTAATTTTGGATAGTACTTATATCTAATTGGCAATCAATTAAAAATTTCTGTCAACAACGGTTTATAATTTTGAAAGTTTTTGTAACATTAATGAAAGTCAAGAACAATTCTTGTAAAAAAACATTTATTTTTTTGGGTAAAAAAATTGATGGGTGCGTTGAAAAAATTAATGAAACCATACCGTATTCCCATTTTGTTAACATTCCTTTTTCATTCCTTATTATTTCGTCGCATTTAAAACACTATCCATGTGTTAGTTTTTTGCGTATATCTCAATAAATACCCCATCACTAGGGATCCATGTCCATTTAAAGTAGACAGCAAATAATTTTAAAAAGGTATAAATCAATTGCTTTAATTTCTGGATTTAAAAATGTTTCTCGAAAATTGCAAAATTTCATGGACTATAGACTTGCTTGTTTTTGCGAAAATCAGAGAAAAACGTTTTCTCAATATTTGGACTTTGTTTTTATTTTCGTAATTTTTTATTGATGAAAATTAGTATTTAAGAGACTTTAACTTTGAAATTTCCTGTACTTGTGGAATAAATGGTTTCAAAAGTTGAATTCCTTCCTATGTTAATACATACGATAGTCGCCCATTAGTAACTGTTTTTCAACGGAACCGGAGACTGCAAGTTTCTGCACATGATACATTTTTGGCATGAAATCTGTTCGATTTTCACTAATATATGTTTTTTAAGATCAATTTAGTTGAATTTCTGAAATTACTGCTGTTAAATTATCATTAATTTGCTGCCATTCAAAACGAAAGTGTTTTAAGTGTTTACCTTGACAAAAAGTAAACATTTCATTGCATCCAATCCCGTTTACCATCTTTGTCATTGATTAAACTCCTAATATATCCAACATGAGTGGCTATTTGAATTTACTTTTGCTTACTAACAACGACGCAATAACGATTTGCATAATCAGTATAATATGTGGTCGCCCAGAGTTGAAATTCATTACAATTGCTATGAAATTAAATAAATTCAAAATTTATGTCAAATTATTGAACTCATGCATGGTATTTATTCGAATCTTTAGAGAAATCTACCAATATGTACAGTGGAAATTATTCTGAGCATATCAGAAACTACGGCGTATTGCAAAATAGTTTTATGTCAAAAGCAAGCAGTTTTGTGCCAATTGAAGGTATGCAAATTTGGAATAACCCGCAATCGATGATTTTTTGAGAAATTTGATAAACTGGCCGGTTTGAGGATTTGGAATTTTTAGAAAAAAAAGACTGGCATATTGCACGAAAATAACATTCTAATCTGCTAATTTTGGATAGTACTTATATCTAATTGGCAATCAATTAAAAATTTCTGTCAACAACGGTTTATAATTTTGAAAGTTTTTGTAACATTAATGAAAGTCAAGAACAATTCTTGTAAAAAAACATTTATTTTTTTGGGTAAAAAAATTGATGGTTGCGTTCAAAAAATTAATGAAACCGTACCATTTTTTATTTTGTAAACCTTTTTTTCATTCTTTACTGTTTCGACGTCTTTTATATACTATGCAAGTTTTAATTTTTTGCGTTTTTCTCTAGAAATACGAAATTACCAGGGTTCCAGATGCATTTGAAGTTCATAGAGAGTAGTTTTCAGTAGATATTAATCAATTCCCTGAATTTTTGGTTTCTTGTAAATTGCCAAATATCATTCCCTATAGATATGGTTGTTTTCCGAAAATCGGCGAAAAATGTTTTTTCAATATTTGGACTTTTTTAAAAATCTTTATAATTTTTTATTGATGAAAGTAATTGTTTTTGAGACTTTGCCTAGTAGTATTGGAATAAACAGGTTCTAAAGTTGAACTTCTGCCTATTTTAACACAGGGATGTTGCCCATCAGTAACTGTCTTCGAAGCGCCGGAATGGTTACGATTTTCTGCACATGATGCATTTTTGGCATCGAATTTTTTCGATTTTTACTAATATATATTATTTTACTATATATTTAATTGAATTTTAGTACTTACTGCTGTTAAATTATCATTAATTGCTAGAATCAAAACGAAAACGTTGTAAGTGTTTACTTTGACAAAAAGTAAACATTTCATTGCATCCAAGCGCTTTTACCATCTTTGTCATTGATTAAGCTCCTTGTACATCCAACATGTGTGGCTATGTGAATTTACTTTTGCTTACTATCAACGATGCAATAAAGATTTGCATAATCAGTATAATATGTGGTCGCCCAGAGTTGAAATTCATTACAATTGATATGAAATTAAATAAATTCAAAATTTATGTCAAATTATTGAACTCATGCATGGTATTTGTTCGAATCTTTAGAGAAATCTACCAATATGTACAGTGGAAATTAATCTGCGCATATCAGAAACTACGGCGTATTGCAAAATAGTTTTGGGTTAAGAGCAAGCAGTTTTGTGCCAGTTGAAGGTATGTTAATTGGGAATAACCCGCAATCGATGATTTTTTGAGAAATTTCATAAAGCTGCCAGTTTGAGGATTTGGAATTTTCAGAAAAAAAAGACTGGCATATTGCACGAAAATAACATTCTAATCTGCCAATTTTTGATAGTACTTATATCTAATTTGGAATCAATTAAAAATTTCTGTCAACAGCGGTTTATAAATTTGAAAGTTTTTGTAACATTAATGAAAATCAAGAACAATTCTTGTAAAAAAACATTTATTTTTTTGGGTAAAAAAACTGATGGTTGCGTTCAAAAAATTAATGAAACCATACCGTATTCGCATTTTGTAAACATTCCTTTTTCATTCCTTATTATTTCAACTCATTTAAAACCATATACATGCCATAGTTTTTTCCGTATATCTCAACAAATACGCCATCACTAGGGGTCCATGTGCATTTAAAGTAAATAGCAAATAATTTTCAAAAGGTATAAATCAATTGCCTTAATTTTAGATTAAAAAAGATTTCTCGAAAATTGCAAAATTTCACGGATCACAGACTTGTTTGGTTTTGCAGAAAAACGCGGAAAGGGTTTTCATAATATTTGGATTTCTTTTATTTTTATCATTTTTTGATGATGAAAGTTATTGTTTTGGAGACTTTAACATTGAACATTCCAGTAGCTGTGGAATAAATGGTTTCAAAAGTTGAAGTACTTCCTATTTTAATACATATGATAGTCGCCCATTAGTAAGTGTTTTTCAACGGAACCCGAGACTTCCAGTTTCTGCACATTATACATTTCTGGCATGAAATTTGTTCGATTTTTACTAATATATATTTTTTAATATTAATTTAGTTGAATTTCTGAAATTACTGCTGTTAAATTATCATTAATTTGCTGCCATTCAAAACGAAAGTGTTTTAAGTGTTTACCTTGACAAAAAGTAAACATTTCCTTGCACCCAATCCCGTTTACCATCTTTGTCATTGATTAAACTCCTAATATATCCAACATGAGTGGCTATTTGAATTTACTTTTGCTTACTAACAACGACGCAATAACGATTTGCATAATCAGTATAATATGTGGTCGCCCAGAGTTGAAATTCATTACAATTGATATGAAATTAAATAAATTCAAAATTTATGTCAAATTATTGAACTCATGCATGGTATTTGTTCGAATCTTTAGAGAAATCTACCAATATGTACAGTGGAAATTAATCTGCGCATATCAGAAACTACGGCGTATTGCAAAATAGTTTTGGGTTAAGAGCAAGCAGTTTTGTGCCAGTTGAAGGTATGTAAATTGGGAATAACCCGGAATCGATGTTTTTTGAGAAATTTCATAAAGTTGCCAGTTTGAGGATTTGGAATTTTCAGAAAAAAAGACTGGCATATTGCACGAAAATAACATTCTAATCTGCCAATTTTGGATAGTACTTATATCTAATTTGGAATCAATTAAAAATTTCTATCAACAGCGATTTATAAATTTGAAAGTTTTTGTAACATTAGTGAAAGTAAAGAACAATTCTTGTAAAAAAACATTTATTTTTTTGGGTAAAAAAATTGATGGTTGCGTTCAAAAAATTAATGAAACCGTACCATTTTTTATTTTGTAATCCTTTTTTTCATTCTTTACTGTTTCGACGTCTTTTATATACTATGCAAGTTTTAATTTTTTGCGTTTTTCTCTAGAAATACGAAATTACCAGGGTTCCAGATGCATTTGAAGTTCATAGAGAGTAGTTTTCAGTAGATATTAATCAATTCCCTGAATTTTTGGTTTCTTGTAAATTGCAAAATATCATTCCCTATAGATATGGTTGTTTTCCGAAAATCAGCGAAAAATGTTTTTTCAATATTTGGATTCTTTTTTTCTTTTTATCATTTTTTTATTGATGAAAAATAGAATTTTAGATATTCTAACTTTGAATTCTCTCGTTCGAAAGCATTGTATGTGCTTGCTTTCCTAAAATTAAGCATTTCATTGCTTCCATTCCCATTTGCCATCTTTGTAATTGCCTCACCTCATTATATATCCCGCATGATGATCTATTTGAATTCATTTTTGCCAAGTAACAATGATGAAGTGGTGATTTGCATAAATATTATAATATATGGTCACCCAGACTTGAAATTCATTACTACTACTATTAAATTGTTATTGCAAAACTCTATTTATACACTTTCAGTTTCACTTCTATCCTACAATTAAATTTCTGTTTGTACAGTGTGGTTCGGGAGACACAGGTTTCACAAAACGAATTACGACATTCTATCTTACATCATCCTCAATATCAGAAAATACGTACCATTTCAATCACCTTCAGATCTTTATGAGAATGGCATTGACGTAAAAATCAGGAAATCAAAGGAAGCCGCTGAGAGCGACATTTCCTCCAGCAATATTATAAAAAATCGACTGTCTGACCCTGTGTGTGAGATGACAGTAGGGGTGGTGGATGGATGACGGATTTAACTGCTTAAATGGAGGTTCAAGCAGGGGAAGGTGGAGAAGAGGCTTTTAGTGTTAGTGTAAGATTTACATGGGAATGAAACAGGCAAGCAAGAGAAATGGACCGCGTCATAATGACAGCCATTAACGCGTTGACACTGAAATTTTCGCATGGGAAAGTAGGTATATTTTTTGGAAAAATAGATACAAGATAGGGAAGCCGTTTAAAGGAAGTGCATTTGTGGCGGCTTCTGGAAAATTGAATCTGTTCATCAAGTTCAGCTTTTTGTTGGGTTGACGCGGGAATATGAATCTTGACAGAAAAGCATTAGACTTTTGGCTTTACTAACACAAGAACAAAAGGCAAAAATAACAATCGGCATTCAAATGTATGTGGAATGCATGCATCATTAATCAAGCAATATCTGCAGTATGAAAATCTGCAGATCTGAAGTATGAAAATCTGCAGGTATTAATGTAGCTGATGATAGCCGACTAGGCTGCACAACATCTTCAATGTTTCACAACTCCTATTTCACATTAATGACGTAATTGCAGCCGACGGTTTTATCTTGCATGAGCACAGAACACAATGTATTAAAAAAATATGGGAGATAATGTGCGGACATGAAAATGCATCTTTTAATATGAAAATCGAAACTAAAATCACTAAATGTGAATTAATAATTGAAAATACAGTAATATACATTATTGAAATTGCCAAATTAATGATAATAAGGTTAATGAGTAATACATGAATGAGAGAAAAGCATAGGTAGTTTCAACAGTTCTTATTTTATCAGAGTGCTGTTCGATAAACGATGGCGTTGAGTAACTAAATTGTAAATGAGCGATGCTTCATTCAGGTGAATACTGAAATACTTCAATACTGAATCTTTTTTTGCCGATGTTTTGCTATGCATGCATGTATGTTTAAGTATTTAAAAAACTATCAATTTGACCGCGTGTAAAACTTGAAATAAATACTTTTAAATCAGAATTCTCAATTACATTCAGATCAACGTTGAAAGATTTGAACAAATCCATATGTCATTTTGTTATTTAGTGTTATCATCTAGATTCAAATGAAGAAGACGATAGAATTTTGAATTTACACAACTTTATCTGAACACTAAACAGGTCGAATATAACAAAGCGTATAGTGTTATATGTTATGCAGTTCAGAAAAATAGTGTTTTCATACGCACATCGTTTTCAATTTAATTTTATTTTCAGTTTATATTGTTTTCTAGATTTTACACCATGAAGACACAAGATAAATCAAAATTTTTACATAGTTAATTACGCTTGGCATAGAGCGCAACCAGTGTGCTCAATCATTGTTTATTTTTTGTTGACATTATGTTGTAATTCATATTTGAATAGCATATCCAACTTACATAAGCCGGCGTTTACGGCTACGTGCGCAGTGTCTGTCTTTTACGCCAATTGGGCCATTTGAAAATTAACTTTGTAATAGCAGTGCACCGGTTAAATTGGCTTTGTTGACTAACAGAAGCCTAGAATAATGTTTGCTCCATCTATTTTTGTTTCAACTACTGAGTAAGGTGTGTTATTAGATATAGAAGAATCTTATCTTATCAAACATGGGCGTTGTCTAGTTTGAATGCAAATTTGAGTGCAATTTCAATTTGTTTGCTTTTGAGCTTATGCGCGGCCTGCATATTATTTGTTCAACGAAATGAGAAATACGTTTCATACTTGATAATCAATAGAAATGAACTTTATGTAAATTTTCCTGAGGCTACTATTAGTTGCTCTAGAAATTCATTTCAAATGATTGTAGGCGAACAGTGTGCGTCGAATGAACAATGGCGTTTTATATACGATGATGGACGAAGAAGAACAATAAAAACGGCTTTGTTTTTTATATATTATAACATTATTTCATTAAATTAATTCTTCTACATTTAGATACAGAAGAATAGAAGATAAAAGAAGACATCCCAAAGACAAGGGTAAGTTAGGTAAGTATAATTCTTTGAGTTAGACTAATTAGTTAAACTTCACTGAGGAGCTCTTGAGTCTGTAAACTATATAAACTCGAGCTGTAAGTTATCGAGCATGATTGTTTGTTAATTAGAGTAACTGGATGTAGATCATGAGTATTATTATAATTAATATGAGTGGCTTTCCGCATTTGAACGTTTTCATGTCCCATGCCTTTCGAGTTGAGTTTAGGGTTCATTTGCGGAAAGTGAAATGGTTGAATAATTTGTCGATCATTTCAAAGGACAATTTTTGAGCTTAGTGAGTTTGTAGCACTGCTATAGTTTGAGTATTAGAATAAGTAAATGTTTGAGAATAGCAGTGCAAGGATAGGAGGAATGTGAGATAGGGTGGTGTGCAGGAGTTCGACGGGTTACACTGCACGACGCGACCCTAACCGTATCAAATGATCAAAGTCCATATTTTCAAAGCTCACCTCTTCCTCTCCCGGTTGCGGTACCAGAGGCCTGCCGCCTTGT
>NW_003526945.1:298558-299101 GCF_000181795.1 Trichinella spiralis | reverse complement strand
TGGGTCTTGGTATTTTTGGAAGGGAAGGAGGCTTTCAAAACTGGGCCTTGGCCAAATCGTATTTTTTCCGACGGGGCAATAATTACCTCATTTGACCAACGGACGGAATTGACCAACAACGATTCGATCCAACCTATCCACAACCTTTCACCGATCTTGGCTTTCTCCACTTGTCCTCCTTCTTCTCCATGTGCATTAGTTTTCCATGGTTTGTTACGTGTTTACTTATTTGTATGCAATGCTTTTCATGTGTCAGAGGTTTTACAAAGTCAAACTCAAAATAAAAGAATCAGAGAAAAAATATTTGGAGAAATAAATTGCAAAAAGCATGCAAATGTACAATATAAGAAGAAAAAAAGTGAAAATCAAAGAAATCAAAAGAAATAATAGGAGAAATTAAAAAATGAATAAAATGTATAAAATAAAGTAAGGGAAAATAAAGTTTGAATGAATGTTTGAAGTTTAACAGTTTGAAAAATAAAAATAAAATAAAATAAAGTTTTGCTTTAGAAAGTGTTCAAAATAAAATCATGCAAGAAAAGA
>NW_003526945.1:258810-297229 GCF_000181795.1 Trichinella spiralis | reverse complement strand
CCTACATAAATGGAACTTATCGCAATATGTTTTCACGAAAATATAAGCACATTCGCTGCGTATGCTGACAAACAAAGTTAATGAACCAAAAAAAGTAATTTACCAAATGTCTGTGATGCTGCAAAATTTGAAAAAATAATATATAGTGATAATAAAGTTAATTAACTTTCAATCTGTCTAAAGATGAAGTCATACTTAATCTTAATATGAAAATCAAAAAGAACAGTTTTACAGTGAAAAATATCTTACTTATATATTACATACAACAAACTTGGGTAATTTCTTAAACTAAGGAATAACTTCACCCTTTCAAAGTATCCTTAGCCCTGCTTCACAGATGCACAAGAAATTGCATTTACCTTTTACCTTCTCTTGTTCTGCTTCGTGCCGTCCGTGTTTTCACATTTTCTTTGCTCCATTCTTTAAACCTGCAATAATGATATTAAATCAAAACTATCCTCACTTTATCACAAAGTAGAATTACAACAAATATAATCATTAAGTGCTGTCTAATTAAAAAATAACTGTTTACACAATGAGTATAAAAAGTTTTAAAAAAATAAAATCAGAAAAATGGAATACTTGTCAGTAATTCTGCAAACCGACTTCAGCGGCTATTTAACGCTATAATGAACTCAGAGAACGTTCAACGATGCTACTAATTGGCACGTAAATTAAACAAACAAACGCACCCTTACTGATGATAAGGCGCGTTATAGCGATAGTTATTTGCATAATGCAGCGTTAGAAACCGGTTTTTAGTGCGTTAGAACTTTTGGCTGAAGATAAATTCTTTGCTAAGCCGCGTTGCAATATGGACAGAAGAAATGCACTGTTAATTTCTACCATTAGGAAAACATTTATCTATTTAAAAATTCAAAAATGACCTATATATTTAAATTCCAGTCAAAATATAAACTATCTGACAAAAAACGCATTAACAAAACAAAATTGACTTAAACAAAACACACCTATGTATATCTGAAAATTTTCTTAAGTCAGAAAACCAAGTAGCTGAAATGAAGCTAATTTTTAAGTGAACAATTTTCGGGCAAAAGCTTGCTTATGGTCAATTGGAAAGTGCACGTTAGCTACTGCAAAGGTGATTTTCGAAAGACGATATTTTTATTGTAGATAAACAATCCGTACAGGGTGTATTTAATCAAACTGAATTGTACGGAAATTTGGCGTTTATTAAGTCAGTCACCTCATGTTGAGAAATCTTCATAGAGAATACACTGAGAAATTCTGCTCAATATCGATTCTCAATTGCATTTTTAAGTGATTAAGACTTAAAAATAAAAAAAAACTAGCACTTACTGCTAAATGCGCCATTTTCTAATCGTTAATGTTCATTGTCTTTGAATGATCATTAAAAAATTATTTTTCAGAAATTATTCCAAAAAATAATAATGAATAAAAAGCAAAAATAGTGTTTGGCTTCAATGTTTGTCTTCAGCCAATTTTCCAATCGAAACGCTGAGCTACCATCCACGGACAGCCTCAAACTGAAATGATTTCTATGTCAACAAAGCCAACGACCTTGCATGCAAATTTTTATTTTATTCATTTCTGCTGATAAATATGACTACTGTAGATTTTTCATTGCTCTTTATTTACTTAATGCCCTCGGTTTGAGGAGAAAATTTATTGAAGCTTTGCCAAACATATAAACACTTCTCATTACACAATGACCCTGTCCATTGTGTATGTTTGGTGGACGTTGCTCCAAACAAATTCGTATGTATCTGTGGTGATGGAAGTGTTAGAATTCATTTTGATGCAGTGTCTAGTGTGGTAGTTTATCTGATAGCTGGGTAATAACTTTAGAAAAGAAATAACGCATTATAGATAACAGGAAGCGAAAATACATGTAAAATATTATTTTATTTTGCTTTCGTCTGTCAAATTAGAGTTTTAAATTGATCCCCAGCTAAATTGTACCTGAATAATCCATTTCCTACAGCAACGAATTTCTGTTTTGAAGCTGGAATCTGATTTGCACTGGAATTTTAAATAGAAAGTTTTATCAATTTAGATGTAATTATTAAGCAACTATTTTTATTCTATGTTATATAGTATGAAGGTAATTCAGGTATTATGTAAAGATTAATCGTTCTATCTTGTTTTTTCAGCATGTATAGTTTTGAAACGCAGTTAACTGAGCAACTATTCGCTCTGTTCCATGATCATTCCATAAGAAGTTTTAATTTCAAAATTTCAATAGTTCTTTTGGGCGTAAACATTTCGACGATGTAGATTTTGACAAATTAAAACGCAAAATGTTGCAGTTGAAACTTATATAATTTTTATAAAATGTACATTTGAAAACAGTTTTGTTTCGATGATTTGGAACATTGCATAAATTGATTGAAGTGATCTTTCTTTTACTCTATGCCGACATTTATACAGACACCGATGTCTACTTCCACGTCATTAACTAGTAAAAAATGACACTTGATCATCAGATTTTGTAACATTTATTTTCTTAAATAATTTTCGAACCTAGTTGGTGTTCATTTTTCAAATAAACTTAATTGTGAAAGTTCAGTGCAAAAGTCGATAAAAAAATCCTTCCACACGATACATTTGATTAATTTATCTGTTTTGGTCTTTTGTGAAAATTATTTGCATCAAAGAATTCAATCTGTACAGTTCATCATCAAATGGAACTTATTATTTACCAGCTGCAGTTTGTCGGCAACAAATTGTTTATTTCAATTTTTGTAATTTTCAAAAAAGAACATTAAACAATACATATATATATACATATATATAATAGTTGTTGCTTATTTGTTTTTGTTTGCTTCAAAAGCAACTCTGTGACAAATGTGATCAGCGGTTGGTGTGCAATCGTTGAGAACAGCGTCAGCTTGAGCTGCTTTGAGTAAACAAAGCTTCACGCCTGGACAAACAATTTCGACGCTCTGATATTGCCGTTCAAATTGAAACGCAAGAAGTTTGTAATAATTCAATTTTCCTCATTAATTGAATTGAAATAGAAAAAATATCAGGAGAAAATGCACATTTAAGCGGTAAAACAATCGTGAATAAAAAACTTTATTTATACATTTTATAATAATAATTTTAAAAAAATGTTTTTCAAATATGGTCGATATTGAAGAGTGATGATTCACTGTTGACAGTGTAGCACAGTGCACAACCGAGCAGCATTGAGATAAGCAGTTTGAATTAACTGAATCGATGACACATATGTATGTATATATATATATATATATTAAAAATTGTCCGCGTGGTTTATCCAGCAACGCTCCACTTCCGGGTGCGGATTGTGGACCGGAAATAGGTAAATTGAATTTTCTTGAAATCGTTCGCGATTTATAATTGTAAATTTCATCAATGAAAATGGCATTCAAAATTGATTGTGACCGGGAAAAAAATTTTCCCCCTTCTCACTTGGTTGCATGATGTCGAATGTCAGTGAATAAAATATTTAAATAT
The DNA here is from genome assembly GCF_000181795.1 of Trichinella spiralis. Classification (NCBI taxonomy): domain Eukaryota; kingdom Metazoa; phylum Nematoda; class Enoplea; order Trichinellida; family Trichinellidae; genus Trichinella; species Trichinella spiralis. The sequence continues at coordinate 293,767 of NW_003526945.1, read as the reverse complement.
TCTTCAAAATAACCATAAGAAAATCAATTTTTTGGGAGAAAGAATAAACAAAAAAATAAAATAAAATGTATTGAGTTTTTCAATTTCATTAATTTTTTTAATTTTTAGTAGTTTTGGAGAGGAAGTGCGCGGACGGGTGGAACAAAAAACGTGGACGAAGACTGCGTCACCTGTTTTGCTTGATCGAGTGAAGCTTGCTTGTCCGTCCCCAAGCAAGCATCCGTCGGCCAAAACAGATCAATAACGTGTCGATCGATTTGCATTACAAAGTCCGCAGAACAGAATCAGACGCAGACTTTGGATAATTCCAACACTGTGGAGAGATATACTGTTGAAAATGTGTGTTTTTGAATTCTCTGTCGATTCCAATTTCCATCAACACAACTCAATACCAACTCTAAAAAATAATATTCGACAAAATCACAAGCAAGCGAGCAAAATAATAAAATCAATTTTTTTATATTTTCTAAAAATAAAAATCCACTTTCGTGATCGTGTGGGTAGAAATGGGTGAAGAAAATGGCCCCTCTGAAGGTGTGCGTCCACACGGTTGACTGAGCATTGTCGTGAAGCCAGAAAGGGCAAATTTGCCATTTTGTGAAAACGTCGAATTGGAATCGATCAACACCAACAACAATAACGTCTGGCATTGTTGGAAATCGATAAAAATCCAACGCTAAAAACCGTCTGCCAACCAAGCGCCAGACAATTTCATCTCACTACTTACTATTTCCACATTTGAGATGGAGGCAAAAAAATTGAAAAATAAATTTCTAACTATTTTCATAATCACAGGCGACAAAGTGGAGGTACAAAAAATTTACTAAAATTTAAATAACAGCGAATACGGAACATGTTATTGCAGAAGTGTTTGGATCATGTAAAATCAGCAATGCGAAGAATGGCCGCATGAAATCAATAGAGACAATGAAGCGACGTCGACGAACGACAACAAAACCAAGAAATCATAAACAGCAAGTTCAATAAATAATGGTAATACAATAAATACGCCTTTTTGCCCATGAAAAAGTTACATCTGGACAGAGCATAACGTCAAAAATTATGCATCTGAACACACATTTTTTGCACATCGAAACATGAAAATGCAGATTGCAATCAGTGGAAAACAACATTTAAAGAAAAAAATTGAACACATTAAGTTTTATAAACGAGTTACCGGAACGCCATTGATCAATTGAAAATCTACTTTAAATGTTTTTTTTTTCTGTTTAATTCGACGTCGAAACCCAGACTGAAATTGAAAAAAAAGCAAATTAAATAAATGAATGCATACGCATATTAACTACGCAGGGTGAAATGCAACTGAACAACGGACAACTAACAACTCTATACACTACAGACACAATTTTCAATATTACAAAATCACACACGGACAACTGAAAACGTCAGTGTTACTACTTACCAGCCGTGTGTAATTTATTTCGTAGCCCACACTGGAAAATCAAAAATTAATTCAGTAAAACATTACACAACAAGAGAAAAAAAAAACAAATCCCCTCACCCCAAGAGTGAAATGTAAAAGACAAATAATTAAATGGTCAAAAAAAAGGAATACGTACCGACAATGATGATAATTATGATCAGCACAATGGCGCAAATGATAATTATCATCTAAAGTATAAAAGAAAAGAAAAGAATTAACAATCAAATCAAGTTGTCGAAGAGAAAATGAAAGTTGCCGTTCTGCTGTGAAATGAACAGTTGAATCATTTAATTAAACAAGACGAAAGTGCACCAGTGTGCTGTAAGCAAACCGAGCAGATAGATCTATTTCTCACCTTGCAATTCTTCCACCAATATTTACGCTTAAGCGTCGCTGCACTTTTTTCAAACTGCGAAGCACCCTCTTGCAACGCATCTACGAAAAGCAAAATTCAAATAATATTGAAAACAAGTTCCCCTACTAGGGCGTTGTCAACGCCAATTGAATAAGGAAATTGAACCGACCGGCACGATCGTCCAACTGGGACAACTTGGCGTCTCGTTCCAAAACTTTCTCCACGTTCACTTTCATGATGCCAACCACCTTGAACGAACGATGAATCAATTTTTTTGCTTTTTTTCAAAATGCACGCTATGCAAATTTAAATATCAAACTGAGCACCAACCTCGTCCACTTGCGCCTGAGTTTGTTGCAAGCGTTTACTCTGCGGACGACCCTGTGCCACAGCTTGACCATCCGTCACGCCAAAATTCGGTTGAGACCTGAAAATTTAACAGATACAAACAAATAAACAAATATCAAAAATGAATAATTTTCTGTTTGTCTGGATCAATTTACATTCATCGGTGGGCAAAAAATCATCAGATTGCTAATATTGTTAGGCTAACTAACTACGTTCGACCAACGGAAACGTTGATCAAAAGAGAAATTCAACAACTAATCCAAATTAGTAAACAACCTCGTAAAAATAAAAATCAAATTCCAAATCAACTGCAACTGGACGCTACATTTTCGAAAGAGGAATATTGATTGAAGCTGACGAGGAAAACACTGAAAGAACCAACGCCCATACTTACATGATAAACAAAGTAAACGGCAACGAAATACGAAATCAAAATATGAAAAAATGACAACGATGACCAAACTGTCTCTCTTTTTACCAAGTTGACAACACACCAAGTGAATCAGGACACTCAGCAACACCAACTGCTTAAATACTGATTGGCAAGGACATTTACAATTGCTCAGCGAATCGTTCATACTGTAGTTTACCTAAATAAACAAAAACAGCCATACTGTTTGTCTTATTGAAAATTTTCAAATTCCACTTTAATCTTCACAATTCACATTATTATTATCATTTTCACTGAATAATTATGCATTTCGATTTTTATATTGCAAAATGAAAGCAATCGACAAATGCAAAAAAAAAATAACATTTGACATTCAGCAATTGATAATCTTGGTAATATTATGCACAACATCAGACCCAGTTACTTATTTGGAAGCTTTTATGGAAAAAAGAATTAAAAATTATGATACACTGCTGTACTTTGAATTGTTATTGTGAAAGAAAATTTTTTTGATACATCCATTGGTTAATTTTTATCAATATGAATATATTTTCAATCAGTTTCTTGTCTGAAACATTTGTACTTTGTTTTTGTACAAATGCTTTACCAATGGTACAAATATTGTCCAGAAATTTAACAAAACGTTTTTAAAAAATGAGAAATTTTAATACTAGAACACAGCGAAAAATGAAACTTTTTGCTAGTTCTTTTTTCCACTTTTACCCACATCTGATTACAGTGTATATTTAAAAGTTTCAGCCAAATGATATTTCTGACTGTATTGAACACAACATTTCAAAAATTTACTTAAAATATAACACAATACTTGTTATTATTTCAATCAGGATAATGCAACGATGCAATAGTACAGTAATACACGTTTAACAACGACAGATAATTAAAAATTATTGGCAAAGCAATAGTGCGCAGATTTTTATAATTTATTATTCTAAGCATAAAAATTAAATAAAATTATTAACAATATTATAGCCTGAATGTCAATGCTTTTTTTTGACATTGTTTATTAATTACAGTAGTTACGTTACTAGGTAGCCTGAAACACGTAGCATTAGTTGCGAGCTGAAACTGATCGAATGCAACTTGTTTTTTTAGCAAATATGTTTTCATTTTATTCTTACCATTTCATTTTTTTTATTTTTAGGACGATTATTCTTAATACTCAATTTTATTGAAGGCAATTACGGTAATAAGCAACTTGAAGGTGTTTAATGTGATTTGTTATTGTTCAGGCATATTTTATTTTTGTTTGTTTATATTTTTTTATTCATTTCTTTTTATGTTTTAATATATTTTTTAATGTCTGGATTTATTTTGGTTATTTTTATGTTTATTATTTTAATTTTGTGTTACCTGCTTTTTAATAATTCCTTCTCTTTTATTTCCACAGCATACTGTTATCTGATGTATAAGAATTTTTCTGTTACTTTAGATATCAAACATGTTAAGTAAGATGTTACTTGATGATAGTTTGTTTTTTCGGTGAGTGTTCAACAGCGAGTTGTTATAGCTCAGCTTATTTGAACTGTTTCGTTTGTTTTAGTCTGCTTATTCCACGCGAATTGCTAGGCAGTTCATCTGTTAAACATCGTACACCAGGCGATGCTGGACCTCGTATATGTACAGAATGTCATATGTGGTTTGCAGAAGAAGATAGTTTTCTAGATCATGCCGAATTATGTTTGATGCGAACTATAAAACGCACTTATGAAAACCTTTTTACCAAATATATAACTAAATCTGGTATGGGTATCAGCTGCGCATAAATGTTTAAAACTTGAAAACAGAAACACAATAATGGCATTTTTTGATTATGGTTTTTCTTAACTGGGTTGTTAATTATTGTAGCAATTTATATTTTCATGCAAGTTTTATGAATCCTTAAATTGGCATAATTTTGTGTTTATGTGATGCACTGTACAGTTTATGTAATATACTCTTAACTGATTTTATTTAGAAGGTCTAACTACGACGAATATAATGAGGGAATCTCCGAAAAGTATAGTGAACCCTGTTCAGACACGACCTCTACCTCATTACAGGAAGGCCACATATAATGTAAGTTAATTTTAATTCATATTAAGGCTGTTTTTTTTTCTTGAATTTACTAAAAATGAAGTTCCAATTCGCTGATGATATTTTTTCCTGTAATCTAATGCTATCTTCATCTTTGTCATCATGCGTAAGCGCGCAACTTTTTGACAGTGTTGTTTGTATATTTTTAGATTCGTTGGCACAATGACAAGGAAAAAGTTGCGCATTTTACTCTAGTAAATGAATCTTTATATATTCCATTTATTACTTTATAATTTTGATGCAAAATTTCGTGTATATTTATTGTATTTTGAGCAGCAATGTGCAAGTTTAATTTCATTTACTCTTTTGCATTTGTAAGTTTGTAGTGTTGTTATTAGAATAAAGTGCACTTTTCTTTTCAGTTTTCTTTTTGCCTGGCTTTGTGCTTTAATATTGAGAAATTATTTTTGAAGTAAAAAAAGGTTTTAAGATTGCAGCATTACTAGTTCAATTTTCTTTTGCCATTGTTTGTGAACAGAGAAAGTCGGTTCAGTAGAAAGAAGCAGTGAAAACCAAATGATGATTTGGTTTATGCTATAACGCATTGATTGCATGTGTCGAGTTTTACAAATATAATTTCAACGTTTATTTGCTATAGGCGTGTGTGTGTGTGTGTTTGTTGTTGCACGTCTCGCAGTTTCTTTTTGGTTTCCAACTTAATTAAATAGTTGTGTATTTAAGATGATTTTTATATAGTGAATTTTTCATTAATTAAAAAGCGAGGCTATTGGGGATTTGAAAATTGATCCAGTTGTATTTATAGCGTGAGAATACAAGTAGAGCAGATGGCGGTCCACCTGTATTAGAAGTAGCAGCACAACCTACCAAGAAATATAAACGTATGTTTCCAATTGGACCTGACGGAAAACAAGTCCGTCCCAAAATGAAATGTCCTTCTTGTGGACTCATTCTTTACAGGTATGATGATTTGATTGTTTCGTTGGAGTTTTTTGAAAAATTTTTGAGATTTGTGAATTTTTCCGTTTAGGCATAACTTCAGCACTCATTTTCGCACACATACCGGTGAGTTGCCATTTGCGTGCGAATTTTGTGAAAAACGTTTTCGCACATCATCCGCTTTGGTTGTGCACATCCGGTGCCACACTGGTGACAAGCCTCACGGTTGCACAGAATGTTCATACCGTTGTTCAACGAAACGGAATCTGGATCGTCATTATTACAACAATCATATTCGTCGTAGTAGAAGAGCTTTGTTGCGCAATAGACAATTTATGTATGGTACGCGCAGACAAAGCGGAATTCCAGAAGAAGATTCACAATCGATGGGCGTGATGCCTCACGATACGATGCTGCTGATGATGGATGGAGACAGCTTGAATGTTGGCGAAGTTGTAGCCCTTTCATCTGAACAAGAGGTGATTGAGCAGCGACAAGAATACGTCTACCTTGATGAAGAAGATGTTAATAAATATCTTAACGATCAATAAGCCCGCACATTCCATTCACTGTAAAACATATACGTATACATATACACACATACGTACATATACATATATATATATATATATATCACATATAACATATAAAATACAAATAACATAATGTAATATAACATTTTAATATAATGTAAAATGCACATAGCAATGGAATAGCGTTTACTGTTGGAATAACGCTTACTGTTCGGTTATTGTATGTTTGTATGTTGTTCAAATCAATCGATACTAATTGCTGCTTAACGCTGAATTTATTTCATTGTAATCTGTATGTTATCATGCTAATCGTAAGTTTTATGGTATTCGGAAAAATAGGTTACTCAATTATACAGCAAATTGAAAATAAAATGCCTCTTATTTGAATGCGACTCGATATTAAAATGAAAAGTTGAAAAAAATAAACAACGTCGATCAATGTAACTTACTTTTTACACATGTACAGTACTTCTATCTGAATGAACACAAATAAAATTGAAAACAAAATGCTAATTTTTTCCCTAAAAGCTACACTGCAGTAAAATTAATATATGCAGTGAAAACAAATAAAAACAAAGAACATATATAAATTGGCCGAATAAGGCGTGGTGTAATTATTTCAATTTGTAAACTTGTAAACAACCAACCAACTTATTACTTGAACAAACATGCGTGCAAATTACTGTAAATTTTGCTTACTGTTTTTTCGTGCATCATTTTGCGCACTAAACATTAAGTGCAAGATGAAAGAAAAAGTGCAAAAAAAACAATGAAAATTTATTCAAACTTACAAACACTTGAAATATTAGATTAAAAAAAAATAAGAAAAAAAAAATAGAAGACAAAAAGGAATTTCATGTGAACTGCACTGTAACGTTATTGCCACTTGGATCGTTGTCCTCGTGCCAGTGTTCGGAGTGTGGAGTCATAATTAGGAGAATTCCAATGAGAAAGCAGCCGACCATCATGGAGATGACTTTCAACAAGTTCGACTGTTCATTTTTCAGCTCGTCCATGATAATTTCAAAAAATGTGATGTACAGAAATGTTCCAACCGACAATGCGGAGAAAATCATAAACAGTAAAACTAAACAAGAAAAAAAAATCCCACTCAAAATGAAATTATTATTCAAAAAGAAAATTGTCGACAAAGACAAAACAGATGCAATGGAGTTATTTGCATAACGAATTGAAACAAAACAGAACTACAGTATTTTTAAAAAGTAAGTAATTTAAATATTCATACGTACATTTCAATTTTTCGTCAATATTCGCCGTTTCAATGCCGATGCCAATACTAATACCGGCAGGACTTGCAATGCTGAAAAGGAATACACAGAAGCAGACGAACTTTTTGCTATTTCTGTGAGTTCTGACGAGTTGCAAGCCGAGGCTGAAAGCGATGAGCGTCTTGTGACTAATTACAGCAAAAAACAAAGCCAACACTGCGGTTTCTTTTGTCTGTATGCCAATACTGAGACCTGAAAATGATGTACTTGTAAAAATTGTCAATTTTTCCAAAATCCAAATTCAAATTTACCTTCTAATACTGAATGGAACATGATCGACGTAAGCAGCGTTAAAGAACGTATCCAGGAGATATGATCAACTGCCCGATCACTACTGGCAGTGCTACATTTCTCCACTGGATGGTCAGGTTGACCCAACGCAGATTCAACTCTTTCAATGCCAGCTCCATTTCTGCTTTCTTTTATACTTCTAAAATTTAAATAATAATAATAATAATAGCACAAGAAAATGCAGTCTAATTAAATTAGCAACTGCTTGTTGTAGGTAGAGTTTATTTTGTGACAACACTGTCACGACAGTGTTGATGGAGTGGAAAATTTAAATATACAACATTAATCAACCACTTCACTCTATTCTATTTTCTATTTTTTAGAATAAAGTATTGTTTTTCGACAGTAAATTCACCGTCACCATTTTCACTTTTAATGATGGCAATTGATTTACTTTATTTAAAAAATAAATATCATTTTTTGTGCTATTCTGGCAATGACAACTGGTAAATAGAGAATAACGTCATCGGGAATACACTTACGAACAGTTTTCAACTTTGTCCGTTGAATTCTTTTTGCCGACACAAATGACGGTAACTTCTTCGAGCAGAAAAATGAGAAAAAAGCCTATGCAGGCAATAATTTCACTCAACGGTATTTCGGGAAAATTGAAATCTTTCGCAATAAATTCAAACGCTTCTCTAAATACATGTAAATTTCATAATAACAACAATAATAATACAAACAAATTTTAAAATATAATGTATCAATTTTTTCAAAAAAAAATTAAAAAGTACAATTAATCAATTGAACGTGCATGATGATTCATAATTAAAAAGCACCTATAACTACTTTTTTTTTTAAATTTCTCTTCAAGTCAACATTATGAAGTTAGCTTGTTAATAAAAATTTAAATTACCCTCCCCCCCCTCTATCTACAAATTTTCACTAAAATTGGCAATTTTCCAATATTAGCCAAATTTTGATATAGTACTACAGAATAATTGTCAAGCGTAAATTTTGGTCATTGTGCGCGCGCTTGATCAAGCTCGCATGATTGTTTTCACTTTTTGATTCGAGCCGTGCATTTTCAATGTTATTATCAATTTAAAACCGAACGCGTGCGTGAAAGGGAATTAAAATGACGATTGAAGTGAAAAATTCTGGTTTGAATTCGAAATGAATCAGCTTAACCCAAATGAATACAATCCAGTTGTGCAAAATGGAATACTTACATCGCTTCAACTGGAATAAAATGACCAGCAGAAACGACGCATTGCAAAGCTTTTTCACATTTGAATATCTCGAATTGGTGGAAACGGTGTTGTAGTTTTTGAAAAAAATTCACGCATCGATTCAATTTCAATTTTCAAGTTTTTCACAAATGACAATGACAACATATATATTATATACATTTACATAATGCTGCGAGAGAATAATTTGAAAATTGTTTGGTGATGCGAATTTCTGTTTGTTGAAATTATCTGTAAAAAAGATCATTGCTGGTTAAAAAACAGAAAAAGAGAGAGAGAGAGAGAGACTGAGATGTCAGCCAGGTTATACTTGAATCGTTGTGACATTTTGCTGAAGATCGTGAACGTTGGTTTCAAAAAAAAAGAGAAATAGAAATTTGAATTGCAATGAAAAGCAGAGTTCAATTTCAACAACATCTGATGAATCAGCTCAAATGTACAAGCGCAGAATTAGACAAATTATCGCAGTAATGCAAATGGTCACATTATCTATCCCCTTCATCAGTTCAAGGACGACACTGCTGAGGGCAAGATCCAATCACACTTTGATAACGCACGAACGCACGCACTTCAACTTCCTGTGTGGACAAATTGGTGAGGTAATTTAATTGTTGAAAATTTTGAAAATCATTTCAATTAAATTCTCATTTGCAATAAGATCAAATACCAACTACACTATATCAGCACCATTCAAAACAACCATACAAAATTATTCGTAATATAAAATGATACGTAATGAAAATAATACTTTCTATGAAGCACTGCTTAATACTATTCACTTGAGACGAAAACAGTTGTCAATCAACAGTTTAAATTGCGTCTTTTTTAGAACAATGATTTGTATCCAAGATACTTAAATGATTCGCATTCATTCGAAAATCAAACAGAATCAACAGAAAAAAAAGTCAAACTGAAAATTATCATTTCCGGGGATTACAAAAAGATAAACCCCATATTACACAACGATAAGCAGAAGAGTGTCAACAAAAGAAACAAGGAAACACTCACTGACCATCGAATGATAAGAATACTATTTATACCATTATTTATTGTATAAAATTCGATGATTATGAAAAGTTCATTTTTTATTTTTTTAAATTAAATTTCACATCACATAATGACAGACAATGATTATCATGTTACAGATTTGTAAAGGTATAAAAATGTACTACAGTACGGTATGTGTAATAAATTACAGGATTTTGAATGAAGTGCAGTAAATAAACACCCACCACATACAATATCAAAATTAATCGAATACATATATACGTACATATTAAAAGATAAAATGTTGATTAGAAAAACAAATTGAAATTTCCAACTAACAACTGAACCAACTTACTTACACAGAAAAGTGTTTTCCGAAAAGAAAATGCTATAGAATTTCTCAATTTGACAGCGCAGCAATGATTCAAATAAAACTTATTCAAAAATATGAAAACAAAAAAAACAAACATTAAATAAATCTGTTGTGTAAAGAATGTCATTTTTTGAATAGCATCAGTTTTAAAACTTCATAATAGTAAATTAATTGCACAGAAAAAAAGGATCATGCTCACATTTGATCAACACAAAACAGTGTGGCTATTAAAAAAAAGCAATTTATGTTTTAATAAACTTGTCACGACTCTTTTGTGTATTAGGTTATCAAAGTGTGGAATTTCAATGAAAAACCAGCTTAAAGAATCATGTAACTGCATTTTATCATCAGCTGTCAGTAGCACTTTCGAATGACAATACTGTTTGCCTATTTGTGATGAATATTGCAAATTCGTATGGTGTTACAATTAACATAATTACATCACAACAATTAAGAACATATGAAATATAGATACGTAGATGTAACTTTATAATTTCTTAATTAAATTATTACTTTTTGATCAAATAATTCTGATGTGATGTGCAATTAATGGGACAGCAGAAGAAGCATCATTAAGTAAGTTGAAATGAATATGTTTAAAAAAGAGAAAATTAAAATTGCAAATAAATTCACAATTGCAATTGAATTTCAATATTTGTTGTTTGTGGTTGTCATTTCACACTGCTTTAAGAGGAGCGATATTTTTCAAAGCAAATGTTTGCATTGTGAATCAAATTAGACATGAATTAAAAGTTGAAAAGTGATCTTACCTAGCTTCGGGCATAAGATGAAGAAAGCAAGTGCCGAAAAATACACCTCCACTTGCACAAGTGATTGCGCATATAGTCGGAGGTCGCCATTTGAAATTCCAACTGGATCTTCTCTTATCCGCAAAAGCGACCGTCTAACAAGCAAAAAATACATCATTTTTCTATTGAAGAAGAAGAAGAAAATCCATGCATGCATGATGAACAAAACAACTCTACTGACCAGAAGGGGCAGAGATCCAAAAAGCATCGTAACTACGGTCATCAACAGCAGAAGCAACGCTTTCACAGCCCAAAGTTCCATGTTGATCAAAAAGTGGCAAAACGAAACAATCTTGTGGTACCTCAAAAAATTGAAATGAAACCTCACAGCAATTAGCAAGAGAATGACAAATTCGTCTTTGTCAGTGTATGATGGGAAAAAACTAGGCTAGTTTGTAAAGTGATATTTTATATAGCATGTGTTGACAGAATAAGGTCAGCACCAATGGTTGTCACTTTCGTATCAACCACTCCACCGATAAAATGGTTCTATTCTAAACAAAATAAGAGAAACGACAGCCCCGCAGAAAACAAGTGGAACTGATGATGCAACTAATATATATATATATATCCAATAACTGATTACAGAGAACGGAATGAAAAAGTATATCAGAAAGAAAACGATGTATATATATAATGAATGCGGATGTTGTTGCTTCAATCAAACAAGAAAACAATGTTTAAGATGAATAATTAAACTGTCATTCATGTATCATTTTACAATTTAAGACGCTTTTATCGTTGCGTCATGACTGCACCTACCGTTTGCAGAATAAATACCTCAACCAGGAAATACGATTAAGCTGCAGTCGACTGCAATTCCGTTCCAACGTTTACTACAATGAGCTGCTGTTCAAATTTACACGTGCCATAATTCGGTTTAAAGTTTTCTGAATAAGAATTTTAATGTAAAAAACGTTTAATTTAAACCAAAAATAAATATACATTGCAATCCTGGATTTTATTGTTATTTTTTTTGTTTCTATTAAATTTTATCAATAGAACACAGAATGTTATTTAAACTTACCGGACGAAATGCAAACCAACTTTTGAATAAAATAAAGTTGCCGTTCCAAACAATTTGAATTGAATTTCGAGTAGAACGTTATAGAATTTTACGCAATAAAAATAGTTGTCCAGCCAACCGGTCGGTATGCAGAGTTAGTTGTAGGTATGCATGTATATAGAGAGTTTCAAAGAATGAATTTTCTACATGAAAAAGTCCAGTATAATAAAAATTACACGTTTCTGCTAAAAGTGCACTGCAGTTAAAATAGCGGACAAATTTTCATTTGCTGTCTCCTGTTCGAAATTATTATCTCTGTTCTTCAGCTAGTTTTAATAACACTGTTGCTTTGTTGTACACGCCTGCTCGTAATAAATAGTATATCTCGTTTTCCACTGGAATTTTCATTTTATTCACATCTAAAACAATTATATTTAACAAGTGATAAAAGAAAATTATAAATACCTTCTGAAAGATAATAGTGGAGGCAATTTTTCCATTTTCAAAAAGCAAAGTTGTTTGAATGATCGTCCAACACGTTTAAGCTTTAAAATGATCATCAAACTTTCTTCACAAAAATGTCCAATTTCAAATATTTAAAGTAAATTTTTGAAAAAAAAAAAGAAATTACTGCTAATAAGAATCATTTTCAAGAAAGAAGACATAGAAGACAATGAAGAAGAAGAAGAAGAAGAAGAAGAAATTGAAGTATCAAATACACAAATAATAATTATTCAATATTATTATTCTCACTGTAAAAGCGGCAAACTATTGGTTCTAGAAAACTGCTCAAATGATACTTCACATAGATGGATTTAAATTCAATTAAAGTAAATAATTTTTAAAAAGGGTGAAACTAATAAAATGATGGATATTGAAAGCTGAATTTTATATTATGAAGTATCAATGAATTTTGCATATATAGGACCAAGCTTTTCCATGTTAAAAATGCACACATATTCCAAAAATTCCAGTGCACCTTTCATGTTACCTAAAATGTAAGAAAAAAAAAGAAAAATCACTCGTCGAAGAAATGAAAAAAAAAGTTGCCACTATTTTGTTGGTTTAGTCAAAGTTATGTATGAAACAGAATCAACCGGTGCTCAATTAATTTACATAATTATCAAAATTATTCTAAACAGAAAAAAAGTGTAATTGATGAATAATGATTCGATTTTGAGAGGAAAAAATGGAAACTGAACAGAAACAAGTTGAACAAGCAAACGAACCTCGAAACGGAACAGTGCTTCCCGGATTTTTCAACTCTTGCTCAAAGAGTTGGTCAATTTGTTTGACGGTAGGAACAATAGTCTGCAATAATTGTAAAAAATGAATTAATAATAATTATTATTGTTATTATTGGTGTCTTTTTTTTCAACAGAAAATTCTCACCGCCAAATAATCCCAGACGTTGACCAAAACGTTGAAAAAATAAGACAATTCCAAATCTTCCTGAAGTCCCATTACGTAGCACAACGGGGGTGGCAGCATTTTCCCCTTAAAAACAAACAAAATCCTATTTAACCACTCATTCAGTTTCTGTTTCGTCAAAAATAAGCAAGTCATGGACGAAAAGCTGGTCCGCTTGTTAGAACAACACTTTTGAACTTTTCCATATTTCTAATATGCTTTTCATTTTATATAAACGTTTCGGTGAATTTATTTTTTAAACTTTATACTTTATTATAAAGACAATAAAAAACAAAAAAAAATAAAAGGACTTACTTTCATAAATAAAAGCATTATCAATTCTAAACGCATCAGCAAACTATTCTCCAGTCTGGATTTTTTGGACAAACAACCTTCCACTTCTGCGATGCACATGTAAAACAAGCCCTTCAGTATGGAAAAACAATACCACAAGCAAGGATAAGCTGAAAATAAATAGCAAAATAAAGTTTATGCAATTATTGGATTAATAATTTGAAAAAAGTCATGAGCCAGTCAGTTACCTTCAGATACAAGCATCAACAAATCGAACAAGAATGGATACTTCTGAAGTTCCTTCTTGTATGCAACATAACTGAAATGGAAGAGAAAAAAAGTTGAACAATAATTTTTATGATAATAATAATAATAAGAGTAGAACATTTCAATGTCAAGGCAAACGTATTGGTATTTCGTCGGAAAACGGCTGCTATTTGGAAATCTTTCACCACGCCAACAAGAAGACAAATTTTTCGCCAGCTGTTTGCAAGCTACCAAGCTATATTTAATTCCCCTTTTTTTTCGCACACGTTCAATACAAAGTTTATCGAACAGCCTGCACAGTTTGAGACTTTGTTTCGCATTCCAAATCTACAACATTCAGGATAATAAATTAATAAACAAAGTAAAAATCAGTAGCCAGAAAAAACAAATATAGATATATATACCAGGGGCGCAGTACAAGCTATGGCACCGCTTGCTTCAGAAAATGGCATAAAAGATTTACGGTCCAACATGGCTGGATTTTTTTTGTAATAATATTTCAACAATTGCCCACGTACATTCAACTTCGAAGCGGTTCTGGTAATTTCTGCTTTCAGTTCTTTTTCCCCCAATGCAAATTTATCTACTTCAGGCTTGGCAGTGCGAATCAAAAATGCAATGGCTATCATTCTGGCATAAAAATACTGACTTCGAACGAACATGCCAAAATACTCGCAAAGTTTACCGTACGACTTCATGACTGCACTATTGTCTGAATGAAATAGAAGTATAAAAATTAAAATTGAATTTACGAAAACAAAATTCAATTTACCAAAATGGTGAATCAACAAAGTGCAAGCCGTCTCGCAGAGTTTTCTAATTATTTTAAATATCTCTACGGAGTTCAACTTGGGCGGTTTTCCCAGCAACAGCAGAGCATCCACAGCCCAACTTCCATAATCCTCCAATGCCATGCTTATCAAATTCAACGCAAACGGAACATAATTCGATAATATGGCTTTGCCAATTCTGAAATTAAAAAATAATAATGAAGGACAAGTAAAAAAAAATAAAAATTCATTTGACAATCATGGCATGCCTGGGCATGATCGGTCGGCGACGTTTTGCAAGCATTTTGTCCGCTTTTATCACTTTGCGCATGTTAATGGCCCAGCGGCTGCACATCACCTCCGCTGGGAATCTGCAGGAAAAAATTGGAAATTTCGTTTCAATCACATGTTGGCGAGTTCTCATCAAAAGTCGGATCGCTTCGTTGACATTCCTTGGTACCATTTTGCAAAGTTTAAAAAATCCTGCCAACTGAATTGAACAAAATTGAAAAAATATTTAAAAAGCAACAACAACAACAACAATATTCAAACAATGATAAACCTGATATGGATGGGTTGATGTGAACAAAATATAATTCAAATATTCGCTCATTGCTACTGGACCCTTGACATAGCTGACACCAACTGCACATTGTAGGAAAAATGTCCTCCTGGAAAAAAAATGGGAAATACAATAATTGATCAAATTTTCAACATGTTGTTCTCCGGCGTTACTGAGAGCAATTTCTCGAAACCATGCCCGACAATACCGTCTTAGGAGTAGAAATCACCTTGTCCAACAGTGTATACCGTGAAACATATTTGAACCGAAATGACCTACCGGACTTTCGTTTACACCGACGGCGCTTGTTGTATCGACAATTGTGAAGCAGAATTTGATACTTAAAAATGAAACTAATTAATCTGATAAAAAAAATAACACAAATAACAGTGGACATTCAAATATTTACCGTCAAATCAAGACATCTCTTTCTGAACAATTTCATAGACGAATCATCATCTGAAAAAAAAATAAACATAAACAATACAATACACATCGATTTGATGCAAATTTTCAAACATCCATTTTACAATCAATCAATTATCGAATACGTTCTCAAAAAGTATCAAATACACTCACTGCGATTTTTAGTAAAAGCATATTGCCAGAGGCTCTCCAAAACTGCTTCCCGATATTTATTTTTAATGGCCATTATCGTACGGCAATAAACATCCAGAGGTCTGAAAATGAAAACAACAACAACAAGCAACATGAAAGGAAATTTAAATAAGAAAAATAAAATAATTGTCTACTTCGACAGGCCGTAAATTATAAGTTCCGGAACATAGGACAGACATTTTTCAGCGCGACACAACTGTGGAGGCATTACTGAAAATTGATGCCGGTTGATTGAATTTTTGAAGTAAGCAAAAAACACAGAATAAAAAAATAATTCAACGAACTGCGCCTATTTCCACGGAGAAACTGCACCACCAGAAAACTTGCTACACGAGGAGAACAAACGCAAAGTCGAAACAGAAATGGAAATTCACGAGCTGGCTTATTTCCTTCTGCCCACATGCCTCTCTAAAAAAGAAAAAAATACCCCTACTGATGGTGCAAAAACAATACAGAAATTGTCATTTTCAGTGGGTAGTTTTTTCTCCAACAATATTAGCATAAATCATTTGAGTATGAGTAGAACTGTGAAGAGGAAAACTTACGCTGAAATAGCGAGTCATTTTACTCGTAACTTCGGGATTCATGCTCTTGATAATGGCGCCGTAAATTCTGGTGTTGCGCATGACGGACCGCATTCGTTCTCTGCAAAACTGTATACAACGTCTGCTCGACGAACGCGACGAAAAGCGTCGCTTGTACTCCCTGACCACGGACCAAAACTTCTCCACGTCGTTTTTAAATAAATAATTGAAAAACACCAATGGAAATCGAACCCTTTAAAAATGCAATAAATAAATGATGCATTGAAGAAGAAAATGATGATGATGAGGATGGTGAATTAATAATTTGCAAATGTACTTACGCCATGCCGCAGAGTATCCAAATGCAACGACCACCGTGCGACATGCCCATATCGTACAGCATTGTGAGGTACTTTTTCGAATCGACGGGCAAAAGTTCGTGGAGACACCAGGACAACAATTTGATCATCCATTTGCCGGCAGTGCAATTCAGAAAAAATTTTATCACTCTGCTCCGTTTATTTGTGCGCAATGTCATATAGATACGTCGGTAATTTCGCAGGCTCATCTCCACGGACAATTTCAATGCCCACTAGAATTGCAAATTATTACCCCAACTCCAGTATATACGGTGGAAATTACCTTGAAAATTTCCGCAGCACCACGTTTGCTCTTTCTGACGATCGCATTGTTCAGACTCCAAATCAGTCTACAAAGTGACTCCCTTGTATGACCACGTGTCTGGGGGAGGGCTGAAAAACTTTTTTTTTCTCGATCAAGCAAATCAATACTAATCAATCAAACGCAATTCAATACCAAAGTGTGCGCAGCGGATTTGGAAAATATCGAAAAGCATATTTTCATGAAGCAAACTGGACAGAAAATCTAACACAGCATGCCTATGATGAAAACAACAAGAAAATTATTCTCAAAACACCACGAAAATTAAAAAGAAAAAAACAAAACACACTGTACTATGCACATAAACTTAATACGCTGTGCGTTTTACAACACTGTTATTTATCTGTAAAAACAAACTGACAATTTCATTTAATAAAATTTTTCTAACAAGAAGATACAAAAATTATATCCAGTTCTGAATAATGTCGCTGCAAACTCATACACACATACCTGTAAGAAACCAAATGCTCCATCAAGTACACTGTAGGCAGTATCATATCTCTTAACGCAACTGATGCCCAACGACTAGATATACCGTGAATATTTGGCATTGAGCTCGCAACGTATAAGAATCGTCTTATAATCTACATTGAACAATTATTATTAGCAATTCAACAGAGAACAAAGATACACGTTACCCTCAACTCTACTCTGCTATTCATTTCTGGTCAATTTTGCTAAAAAAACATCCATATAAAAGATCAATAAAAATACAAAGAAAAACCATCTTCCTTCCATAAGTTGTTGAAAATAAATTAAACTTATTGCTAACTTGTCCAGTATGGACAACTAACTTATTATGTATTAATTTACTTTTCGTAATAACAAAAACAGACTTATTTTAATAATTTTTCGTGCTAATATGTGACAGGAAACTTCAAAACAAAAAATCAGTATATATTATTCATCGCTACAATAGTCCTATAAATATCTTTGATAAACATGTTATCGTTTTAGAAATGATAACCTAATGAATTTCAATTAAGTACCTATACATGCTTTGATTAGTAAAAAATAAAACTGTCATAATCTGTGCAGACTTTTGGAAATGGAACACTTACTTATAAATGTCGCATCTGAATTATGTAAATTGTTTAGTTTAACATCTTAATTTAAAAAAATATAAATTATAAATACTTTTTTAGATTTAAAAACGTGAAAAAAGATTGATGATGCAAATTCCACGCAATTACATAAAAACAGTAGCTAATGAAGATATGAACAACTTTTCAGTTCACTATTATTTGTGGAAGCATGATTTGTTTAATGTAGAAACCACTGACAATACTGACTATATAAAATAGAATGAAATTGACAACTTTGAACCTAACCTAAAATGAGCTATATTTATTTTCAGAAAAAGCTAATCTACGCACTACGTTTCTGATATGTTGTATTTATTTGACAATTCTTCAGTTTGTCAACATGTTGAATTCTGATCAGATATGAATCAAATCAATTTCTTTTCAGCTAGAATCATATATGCATATTTAAATAGATAAAGCCTTACTTTTGTAAAAAAAATTACTTACTTATAAGAAAAAGTCTTTGCACACACAAAAAAGCGAAAATATTAATGCAGCTACAGTCATCAAAAAATCAAGTTCACTTTTCAAGTTAAAGTATTGAATTTATAAAAAACACATTTTTTAAATTTTTGGTTCATTAATAAATCTAAAATAATATCTGAATAAAATTTTTAAAGTTAATTTCATTGATATAAATACAGCAACAGCGATTGATTTTTTAATTCCTTTTTAATCATTATGCTGTAAATTTATCTTTAACTTATTATACTGTATTCGAAAAATTTATCACCTATTTGAATCATATTACATTTGATAAATAATTTTTAATAAAATTTGTATTGAAAATAAAATTCAATTGTGTTATAGTTTAACGTTTGCTTACATGTACCGAGTTAAGCAATGTGATTTTATAATTGCGTTATAATAAGTAAAATTCTTCAAGTTTTCATAATATTATGTAACTTTTGAAATAACATTTATTTTTTTATAAACTTTAGTAAATAACGAACCTGAACAAGAATTTGAAGTCTATTACGGAAGTGAATTTAAAATTTAAAATTACAAGGCTGATTTGTGCTAAACTAAGAATTTGCTTATTTAATATGCAATTCTGAATAACGTAGCGTGAACAAAACTCAGGGTGATAGAAAAAACAGCAATAAAATATCAAAATCTCAGTTTAAGTTATCCCTTAAAGTAGGTTACAGCTTTATTGAATTCATGGTTGATTCATTGTTTGTATTAAATTATGAAATTAATGAAAATTATTCATATTTTTAATGTTATTCCAATTTTATAATAATGAAAATAATAATATTTATTATAATTTCCGTTTTACTGTATTGAAATAAGACTTGGCAATCTTTAAAACATATTGTAGAATGACACATTATTAATGTGTTTTAACTTTGCGTAGAATCTGTTGTCAGATATGGAGGACATTAAAACTATACCGGTAATTTAGAATTTTTGTTCTATTAGTTGCTCATTTTGTCGTTTAAAGGAAATGGTGCACACTCTGTTGGAATACTACATGTACGACGATGCCATTGAAGCAGCAGAGTTTTTCCATTCCATTGGTAAATATTTTAAAAGTTCTTTTTTCTGAAAATTTGTTTTGAGGCATTTTTTCATGTGATGTAGCTTATTATCAGATTAGTGTGATTTTAATGGTTTGAGAACTTTGACAGGCGGGAAATTAGTTTTGAACTTGTTCATTTTTCAATAATCACTGAGCAGTACTTAATCTAGAAAGTTTTCTTCTTGTAAATAATTCAAAAAGGCATATTTTCTACAGCATTTTCTCGACAGCAATCAAGCGTTTGCTTATTTATTGTTTTCTTTGCAGTTCGTTTTGTTCATTTTTTTACATTTAAGAGCGTCAATTTACTTGAAGTATCCGTATTTTTCTGAACAGTTGTATTTCTCTTAATTTATCCTGTCGCATATTTGTAACTTCACACTCCACTTTATGCGAAGGTTAATTACAATTTCAATATGCAAGGGATTTTGTGGAAATTAGTTTTGTGAAACGTCATAACAAAGGTAATTGAATAGAACACATCAACTTCCGTGTTTCATTTTTCACGCTAAGTTATTTCATTGTTATTAAATATAGTTTTCTTTACGCCTACTATATTTGAAAATAGCTTTGTTTGTACGTTTAATACGCGAGTGTGTTTCAATTTTTTTGCCTTTAAGCGAAACTTTCATACAATTTCATTGTTTGAAAAAGTAACATTTACTTGAACAACAAATTGTTGCATTCACGCATGAATGAATTGCTGCGCTTATTGATTTTTAATGGCAGTTAAAAGAGATAAATTGTTTTTCCAGAGGAAGAATAAATATATACGATTAATGACAGATAATAAATAAATTTTCAATTTGTTCAGGGTGCGTTTCCATGTCTATTTTTTGAATTTTAATATTTTTGAAACTTGAAAAGTGATCCGTTGAAATTTTCACATTTGCTTATTTGTTTTTTTTTGGTGAATATTTTCAGATAAAACTGAAGATGCGCTGTTTTTGCTTGCGTCTTGTTATGTACGAGCCGGGAAATTTGATATGGCAATCAACTTGATAAATAGTAAATTGATAACTTCGACCAGGTTGAAATATTTGCTTGGTCGATGCTATTTTGCTAAGCAAGACAAATGGGATAAAGCGGTGATTGCTCTTTCCCAAGTCGCTGGAGATTCTAGCCTGATCGGTGCATTTGCGAGTTCCATGCTTGCTTTCATGCAGTGGTGAGTTCAGGATGTACTGTAAATGTTCATGATGATTTTTATTGTAATTTTTTTTATAACAACAGCAACAGATCGCAGCCGATGTCGGCGCTAAGCAATCACCGGAACGCGTTGAAGAAATGTCCATATTTGTTTACATCGCTTCGTGGCTTATTGCATTTGAGGCGTGATTTTCAACCAATCAATTTTTTTCCTTCAATTAAAAAAGAACGCACCCGACTCGACGATTTGCAACTTTTATGGAGAGCTGAAATGGTATTAATATTTTTTTGATTAAAATTTCCAAGACAGTTTTCAAATGCGAATACACAGTGCCGTGATTGTGGGTTTTTGTTGTTCAGATTGGTCAAGATCCGTTGTTTTCCCAACGATTGAAACTGAGCACAATTCCATATTCAATGCTTATTCCTCGTTGTGAATTCGATATTTCTGATGAAGAAGAAGAAGAAGAAGAAAGTGATATGGAATGTTCACCACCGAAATATGTATCTCCATGGCGTCAGTTGAAGCCGGCGAATCTTTGTTCCGGCCGACATGGTGGAAAAGGCAGGAAGAAACGAAAAACTACATCACGCAAGGTCCGTTACACTCTAGAACAAGTTGTTGATCCGTTGGTTGTAAGGGAGGTTTGTATTATTACTAAATTTGGCTTGTTTATTTGTGATATGGTAATTTGTTGTGCAATTTCAAGAATTCAAACAATACAAAAGATGTCAATCCACCAACGGAAGATTTGAGCAATGCAAATAATAGCGTGCGAACGCAGAGTCCGTCGAAATTGAAAAAAGAAGCACCGAAGCCGTTTGTGCTTGTATGTTCTGAGCTGTCCACATTAATTAAGGCTTCTTTATCTGACGAGATGCGCAGAAATGTGATTGAAAACTGTGAAAAAAAGAAATTGCATTACGGTATTTTTGTTTTATTCTATTACTTTACGTATAATAATAATAATAATAATTATTATTATTATTGCAGACATCCGTTTGTTAGCTGAAACATATTGTCTGGTGATGGAGATTGAAGTTGCTTTGGCTAATTATCATTTCGAAGAGGCTCACAACAGATATTACAAATTGCGACGTGAGCTACGAATTTGTCCTGCGGCGTTGCGAGCAGTCGCGAGAACATATTTAGAAGAGTCGAATTACAAAGAGGTTTCTTGTCATTTATTTATATGATATTTTGCAGTTTGTTTTTCTTTTGAACTTTTTTTTTGTGCGTTTCTTTTACTATTTTTAGGCTGTTTACTATTATGAAATGTATCATCGTGAGTATCCGCATTTGACGGATGATATTGATTATTACAGTACTGCATTGTGGTATTTGCGTCGAGAATCAAGCATTGCATTCTTGTGTTGTGATATGCTTAATACAGCCTATGATGATCCACATGTAATATTAATTTTATTTTAACATATCTATTCCATTTTCAATTTTGTCTTTTCTCTTAAGACATGGGCAGTGCTTGGAAATGCATGCAGCTTAAAAAAACGTCATGAATTGGCAATTCAGTGTCTTGAACGCGCATTAGAAGTATGCATTGTTCCATTTTTTTTCTTTGCATGTGATTTAAATTGTTGTTGTTTTCTTTTATCTCTATTCATAAAATATGTTTTATTTCAATTTTAGCTAGACAAGCATTATTTCTATGGACACATACTGCTTGGTCACGAATGGTCAGCTTTGGACGATACTGATCAAGCTGATCACTATTTCAAAGAAGCTTTGAGACTCCGTCCACGGCATCACTCTCCTTGGTTCGCATAATATTTGTTTTATCTTCGATTTAATAATAATTTTGTCTGTGCATAATTTGAATGGATATTGCAGGTTTTCCTTAGGTTATGTTGCCTTCAGATCGCAAGACATGGAAAACGCCGAGGCATATTTGCTTCGTTCGTTGAGTCTCAACCCAAAATCTCCGTCCATTGTTTGTTATTTGAGCTTAGTAAGAATTGTGTGATTATTATTGTTGTTGTTACGGTTTTAGCAGTTGATAAGCTTGTTGAAGGTGTTAGAAGCTCGTGGTAGAAAGAGAATGGCAGGACAAATTTTGAATTATACTTTGAAAATTGCACCGAATAATACATTTTGTCGTTTTACAAGAGCGGTGTTTTACATGTCTATGAGAAAGTTCAAGATGGCCCAGAAAGAACTGATGGATTTGAAACGTATAATACCCAGTGAACCGATAGTCTACTTTTTGCTTGGCAGAGTAAGGGGATCAGTTTTGCTAAAGCGTATAGAATGCAGCGAAATATTTTTCCCACGACAGAAGTGTAAAAAAATCATTTTTATTCTGTAGGTTTACAAAGAAATGAATGAACCGCACAGTGCTATGGTAAACTTTGCACATGCTGTAACGTTGGATCCGAATTTAGAACAGCTGCAAGTTATGGCTCAACAGAATTCGAGAGAACATCGATTTTCCATCATGAGTTTGGAAGGTATAATTCAGCCTTGCCGAAGCCGGTTGTAACTATGCTGTGCTGTTGATTTTGAAAATGAAATTTCCCACAGAACATCATCAATCAAACAGCATTTCAATGAGTACATTCTGTGAATTCTGTAGTGCGTTTTTAATCATATTTGTTCTTTCTGTCCTATATATGTATGTATTCTGATATTCTATCATATCATATCTGTTATTTTAAATAGTGTCCTTAATTATAATTGTTCTTGTTCATTTTTTCTGTGATGATTTATTTATTTATTTATTGACAAAACACTTTATGCGTTGTAATGAATAAGCACAATTTTATCTATGGTGTTTCAATGATATAGTCTAAATTTTCCGTGTGTTGATCATGATGATGATGATCAAGCTTACTACTGTCTGATTGTTGACTGGTGATTCACGAGTCTTCGTATTCATCATAATCACAAATGCACGTTTAAAATGTTTTCCACCACCGACGACCGACTAACAGGAAACTGCGTACGAATCACACATATTTTATCGTTGATGACACACATCATATCGTTGTTATCGCTGGAACGGATGGAAAATACGTCGAAAAATCGACGGTCCTTCCCAGAAGCCGCTATAGAGATGAAATTATGAAAGTAGTTTTCTTGTTTGTTTGTTTTTTTGCAGAGAATGAAAACCGATTGAATATTAAAATTGAATTGACTTACTTGACATGCAAACGCCAGTATATCTGTGGCATGAGCTTCGTAGCAACGTAGAAAAGCGTGTGACGTTCTTTGTTCTGATTAATAGGCAGCGTTTCTAGCAATTTGCCGTCGTAGCCAAATTCGGCCATAACGACCGTATTGTGACTTGTAATCAACGGGCACGATGTGTAACCATTGTACAGTATCTGGAATTGGTGGGAGCCAAAAATTTGAAAATGGACTGTATACAATAGAACAACAAGTGCAAAGTGACAACCTGCTTGTTAACGTCTTGATTGTTGATCAGGGCTCCAATTCGACGTCTCAACACTTTACCTTGGGAAGCTGTGAATGTAAATTTGAATGTGATTGGGATTGGGATCGTGGAAAATGGGATTCATTGGTGATGGTCATCGACCAGCAAGATCGTGACGAGAAATGAAGCTTACTTATGGCTGCCAAAGTTTTCGACGTGGGCAAATTTGCGCAGTCACCAATGCCGAATATGTTCGGATATTTCTTGTGCTGCAGCGTGTACGGATCGACGTTCAAATAGCCGGCAGAGTCGACGAGTTCAGTGCACATGCGCAAATTGTCGGGCGCTGAGAACGGCGGTGCGACGTGCAGAAAATCGTACTAAAAATTTAAAAATAGTAAAACAACAACGCAGATGATGTGCAAACAACAACGATATATATATATTCAACTGGTGCAAAACTGTGGAAAATGTTACCGGAAAGTCTTGGATTTTTTCCACATCCTCGTTGGAAGATTTCACTCTGAATTTGGCAATTCGATTTTTCCAATCAACTTCGACGAGGTCGTGGAAATAGTTAACATGTATGCCTTTGCGTTCGGCGACTTTTACCATCGTCTTCGCGTACACTGGAACGCTGAACATCACGCCCAACGCGTTGTTGTACTGGACGTGGTACTGGTCCCGTCGTCCGGTCTGTCAATGAATATGCAAATTTTACATTTAAGCCAACAGATTGCCAGGCGTAGGCGGAATTATGCAAAAACAAAAATCACAAGCTGGGACGTACGTTTCGAAACAATTCTTCCGTCAAGTACATGATTTTCTGCGGCGCTCCGGCGCATTTAATCGGCGTGCTTGGAAACGTGAAAAGCGCGTTACCCTTTTGCAAGCGCTTGGCAGATTCGTACGTTTTCACCGACCCTTCACCGTAATAAATTGAACAAACGCCCGGTGTTTCCAATGCTTGCGTCAATCCTTTGACCTGAAATTGGCATCATTATATAATTAATAAATAAATATGGAAATTTGTTTTGTTTTTTAAAATATTAAATTTACCATATCAAGTCTGGGCGTTATTCCCATCGCTACAACCAAATAGTCGTATTTGATCTAAACATATCGACACACATACATACACACACAAATGCCGACGTGGAATGTTGAAAACAATGAACACTGGTGAAAATTTACCTCTTTTTCAGTCTGCGTTATGACATAATTCTTTTCAGGAACAAACGTTTTCAAATGATCCGGGATCCAGGTACAGTTATTGTGGAAAAGGTGGCCCATCGGTTTGCTCGCCTTGTCCAAGCGATTCAAACCACCTCCAACAAGAGTCCACAGAGGTTGGAATGAATGCATCTGCAAAATTCCACTCTTTCACATCAATTATGACGGCTGTATTAATTGTAAAAATGTGAAATGATAAAAAAAACTGATGAAAAAATTTTTTTGATCAAATTGATCAATGTCCTAAATCAACGAAACGTACAATTGTACTGGTGCAGTTGTACAAGTTTTACACTTTCTTTGTCCTAAAAATGTGCAACACTGACAGATTCAATTGAAATGATTGAAATGGAAATTTATCATGTAAATCCTGGTAAAATAATATTTTGAAAAAAATATTCATCTCTAAACTTTCCACCGAAAATGCATAATAATTATGATGGTGTAAAATTGACGAAATTTCTTCGTTCTTTTCAAAGAAGTGAATAGTTGTTTACACTGCCATAGCTGTACTTGGACAAACACAATGAAGCACATCACACAATGGGTGTAAATGAAAAATTTTCTCCTGCCAACGCAACATCGTCCCATACGGAAAAGCTTACTTGACTGGATTCAACGACGCCCACTCTGCCAGGGCCAAGTTTTCTCGAAAAATATGCCGACAATGCCATGCCAGCACTTCCGCCTCCAATTATAAGCAGTTGGTAACTTTGTTTTGGATCGTCTATTGTATACAATTGTGATTATTTGTGGAAATAAGTGAAATCAACAAGTCAACCGTACCGCATGTTTTGCACGTAGAGTAAAGTTTGGATGGATGGCAGAAAAAGCCGCTGCAATATTTCGGCACAACAGCACGTGTAAAAGGGAGCATTATTCAGACAAAATGCCGAACAATAGAATGCGTTGAAGAGTTCAACTGTTGCCAGTATACGACCAAAGATTACGCTTTACTGAACTTGCGATCAAGCGATTCGAAACACAACTCTCGCTAGAAAGACAGACACCAGTCAACGCGCGCGAACAGAAGAATAAAATTCTAACATCTGGCAGCACGCTAATTGTAAACAAGCTACTGACGTGCATGTAACTGTGCAGACATGTAAATAGTGCAGAAATTTTCCGCATAAAATGCATTTGAACTTGATTCACTAGAAACACGTCACAAACTTCGTTGTTATAATCGCAGAAAAAAAACAAATAAAAAATGTTCAATAAAATTTGTACTTGATTTCTTGTTAACATACTGTAAAATCTTTTAAAGATATTTTTTTGCACTTTTTGAGTGTGTTGAAAGTGATTTTTCGATAGAATTGAATCCATTTTGAGATTGCTTTGATCTAAACTTACAGAACAAAGTCTGTCATTGTGTACAATGAAATGACCGGAAAAATTGTCCATTTCAAAGCAGAACAACGTCGTAAACATTCAGTTTATACGGCGGCATTGTTCTTCGAGTCGACCTTGAAAAACTAGAACAGAGAAGCTTCCTTGTAAACGGGAAATGAACTTTTTTTTGAAAAAAAACATATTAAAAAATGGAAGATCAATCAGTCAGTTGGCTTTGAAGTTGTGCAAAATTGTTGGCGTGCTAATTCCCGGAAGCAAAAAAAAAACTGTTTCCCGTCAGTTGTTTTTGGAAAAGTTGCGCAAAAGTGAACACTTGTTCGTTTGATGAATTGCAAATATTTGGCCAGCAGATGCGAAATTGTGGAAAAAATCGACTTTTCCAAGTGCAGGTTGTGCAAAGAAAAACAACAAGATACTTACTGGAAGCAATTTGTCAAATTAATTTCGACTGTTTATTTGTTGAGCATTGATTAAATCATTATTGTGCGATGACAACTTTCAATTTGCGGTGAGACAATTCATGTGGATAAAATTTATTGTTCCCCAAAAGTGGGAATAAAATTATAAAAATTAATCAAAAGAGAGAGAGAGAGAGAGAGAGAGAGAGAGAGAGATGTGTAAAAAACTGAACTGGTCACGCCACTTCTTTGGTTAGAACGTCTTCGGGAACTTTTTCCAATGACAAGTGACGTTGACGATGGGACTTTTCAACGGTGAAGTGACCAATCAGCGTTGCACAGCATGCGGAATCACTGTCCACGCGTGGTTCCGTGACCAAATGATGACCACTGTCGGTCAGAGGAAGATTTTCCAATCCGTCGCTGCATGGCAACGAAACACTCCTGCCAGTGTCGAGTTTTGAACGACAAGCATCGACGTTGCCAAAAGCGGATGTTGGCATCAGTAAGCCGGGCTGACGTTGTGGAGCAGGGTCGAAATTTTCGCCGAAGAAAGTAGCCTTCGGTGCGGTCGGTGACAACCAAGGCGCAGGCGTGGGCGGTCGAACTTGGTTCAACTCGCATCTGATCAGCGAATGGATGCGCAGATGATGGTCAAGGAAACGGTTCTCGGTGTTGATTTGGCCGCTGCTTCTGACGCTGAACGTTCGGTCACCGACCAACGCAGCTCCGCGCTCTTTGTTCCACGTCGTCCGTTCATTTTCTACTGTAACATTTAAATACAACTTACTGTCATCAAATCCAATACAAAACTTGTCAAATTTACAAATAACATTAATAGCAATAAAACAAACAGTAAAGCTGAAAACAAGAACAACCTGACAATAACAACATTCAACAGTGAATGTCATGACAATTCAGGCGTTTTTTCCATTTTTTGTTATTTTCGTACCAAAATTATTCGCTACATCGTTGTTGCATATAAAACCAACAAACAAAAACAAAAAATAAAAACAAAATAGGCGCTAAATGAAATATTTAATTCCTACGATCTGTACGATATGACAATACGTGCAAACCTATTCTCGTGCTTACTTGAATTTAGCTTCCGAAAAGCCATCTTGTAGTAAATGATAAAAAGAAAAGTTGCTAAATTGTACAGTAGCTGATGTTCTTCTCAACTTTATCGCGAACTGATAAAAGTTGTAACAAATTATGCAA
Source organism: Trichinella spiralis (assembly GCF_000181795.1). Classification (NCBI taxonomy): domain Eukaryota; kingdom Metazoa; phylum Nematoda; class Enoplea; order Trichinellida; family Trichinellidae; genus Trichinella; species Trichinella spiralis. Next base: position 265,275 of record NW_003526945.1, on the reverse strand, counting down.
ATGCAACGGCGTTGCGATCAATTTTGCATAAATTAATTCATCCGTGCGAAAATGCCGACGGCCAACTTCTGCGTTCGCTTTAGGTTTCAATGCATTACTGTCACAATTTAACAGCATTCACTATTTTTATTGTCACATCAAATTTTGCTCAATTAAACTAAAATATTGCAAATTCAAAAACAAATTTCATCACCAACTCGATTACAGTAATTAATTCATTAGTTAATTTTCGTTCCCACCATTTTGTGGAAATTTTTTAAATTAGTAAACTATTTAAAATATTTCATATTTCAGAATAATTTTAATATTACTGATACTTTTCATATAGTACAGTACAAATAATCGAAATTAAGTACAAATAGCAAACAGATGCATTGGGCACTGTGCGATCGTTTTACGCCACTTTACACGTATTTTAATGTTTTGCTAGTTTTGTTTGTAATTCGTTAAATTATTATTCATATTTTCTTTTCTTTACTGTAAAGTGTGATTTCCATTATTTTTTTTCATCATTTCTAAAGAATTGCATTTACACTGCTGCGTTTTCACGCGGCAGATACAGCTTGACCATTGAGAGTACAATCAACTCATCGCGTTTATCAATGTAATTAACGCTTTCTACATTCGTTTGATTTGATTGTGTTTAAATTTCAATAACAAACAACAAGAAATAAGTAAACATTTAATCCCAGTTTCTATTAAAGCACACTGTAGATGTAAATGTAAACCAAGTGATTAATTAACAATTTATTCTAGTAGTAACAAAAAAAAACAAATAATATATCTTCTACCTTTAATAAAATATTATTAAAGGATTACAATTCTTCTTTTCTAGGTTTTCCATTACGGTCCCATCCTTTCAATTCATTTGTAGCATGACGAGCAATGTATTTGATGAAATCATCCAATGTACGACCGCCGGTATAGCTCTGCGGTTTGTCCTTGGCATTTCGTGGCACCCAATACAAAGTCGGAAATCTACAAAACATATATGTACATATGTGAACGAAAAATGATATTAAAAAATGACAACAGCCAAAAAAGTACACACCCGTGAACCTCGAAATTATCGGGAATATCATTTGCAGTAGCGTCAATCTTCGCAATCAAAACATCTTCATTTTCCATCTAAAAAACAGCACACATTGTACATTTTGCACCGCAAATCATTATTACTTACTTTTATGCCGAGTTGATCGTAAATTGGAGCCAAGTTTTTGCAATGGCCACACCAAGGTGCATAGAATTCCAGCAATATATCTTTGTCTTGTTTCATAAAATCGTCGAATGTTTTCGCTACAACAACCTATAAAACTTTCACCTTCAACCGCATGAAAACTATCTAATCTAATTTAAATTTATACAGTAAACAAGCTTCGCTAAATATAAAAAAAACGTTACATATCAACTTCAAAATTGGCGTAAATTGAAAAAAAACCGCATACACGTAAATGTTACATTACCTTGACCGGATTGTCATTTGTTTCAGGAATGGGTTCCGACTTGATGCTGGGTTCCAACTTTCCTGCCAAGAAGTTTTCCACAAAGGTTTTCAAGTTTTCAACACTGAAACCAAAAATAGGATTGAATAAAATGGAACGTTAAAAAATCAATAAACTCCAATTGACAAACCTGAATTCATCTTTCATCACATATTTGCGTTTATCTTTGTCAAGGACAGCAACTATCATATTTTGCTTGTCTACATCGTCACTCAAACCAAAGCTTTCAATTTCTCCGGCAAATTCATCTTTGTTCGAGATGGAAAATGTCAGTTTGCGCTTGAACTCTTTCGCTACCTTCATTATTCGATTACGAAAATAATTTGTACCTAAAAATTATCTTACTGTCAATATGATGCAATTACTTTTAAAAATAAATAAGACAAAACGGAATTCACCTTTTGGGTTACGCTCGTAATCAACATCGTAATAAGCAATCAACAATGGCTTAGCAAATGAGCCAGCGTTGTCAACTTGACGATGTCCACAAAGGCCATATCTAAACAATCATATGTTTAAATGTGTAAAAAATATTTTTTAAACTGTTTATGTACATTTCAGAGTTCAGAAATTTTTTGATACGATCTGAATCAAAATTTCCTTCGTAAACTACTTTGCTGTCTTCGAATTTGTTGTGATATTTCTTGGGAACAAAAACGATAATATCGCTACAAAAAAAACAATATAGGTTAACAAATGTCAACCACCAAACGTGACCAAAGTGAAGCTCACTCGCTGACGCTGTGCTCTTTCAAAATCTCCTTGTTTGAAGTATGACCAAAGCGGAATTTCGTTCTTTCCAAATCAGCAACTTTCAAGAAAGAATCTTTCAATTTTGATTCCTTTTCAAAAAAGCCTATAAATAAAAAATGTAGAAAAATAAAACGTCAACAAAGCAAAGCTGCTCACCAACTACGGTAAATTCCTTTGAGTCGATAAACTTTTTAAAATCATCAGCTGTCTTCAACTCTTTTGAACTGGGGCCGACCATACCACCCATATGCTTGTAAATTCCATCTAAATTTTATTTAAGTTAACAGAAAGGAAAAAAAGAATCAACATGAAGATTTCTCATTATAACGAGAAACACTTCCACGTACTAGCTTCACGGGGACCATCGTAATCGCTCACATAGCTGCCTTTGCGGAAAATTTTCAACGTTGGAAACCCACGCACGTTTTGCGTCTCGCAAAGAACTTTATTCGCATCGCAGTCAACCTTAATTAATAACAGATAAACAATTGATAATGAAAAATACATTGACTAACTAACTTTAGCAAGAGGAACTGGAGTATCCGCATTTTTTAAAAGAGTAGCCGCTTTTTCGTATTCAGGAGCCAATCGTTTGCAGTGACCACACCTAACAATACAGTCAAATAAATTACAAAGTTTTCCATAAACTTCACTAAGCCACATCAAAGAGAAAAACTAATAACTGAAAATAATAAGCTATCATCAATTAAACAACAATTTTGAATTAAAAATGGCAATTTTCCAAACCGAAACAATTCTATTCTAGAACTTTATATAATATAGAAAAGAAAAAAATTTTATTATTCTAAGTATTATTCTTAAAACAAACATATATACTGACAAAGGGAAAAAATCAACTGAAACTTTCTAAATGATAAAAACCGTGTAAAATCACAGTGTAATTCTCATATTCTAACTACGAACACAGTCAGACAAGTGAACAACATATCTTACCATGGAGCGTAAAATTCGACCAAAATGAGATCATACTGCTTTATTCGTTCATCAAAGGTGCTATCGGTGAATTCAAGAACGTCACTACCAAGTAGTCCAGTGGAGAAAAGTAAACACAAAAAGCACGCCAAATACATCATTCAAACAGAGTACCAAACACGCACTCAAAAGACCACGTAGCAAAAGCAAGACCAAAGACAAAGTAATAAAAGAGAAACTAAAACTAAGCACAAATAAGACAGATTAAAAATTGCTGACATGGCATTTTCTGATTGGTCAATTAAAAGATGACTAGTTAGAAAATTTTGTTCCTGAATTTTATATTACTATATACAGTATGGCAATTTTTCAAACATTTAAAGATATATAATTAAATTTGAAAATAATTTATATTCCAATCATGTGACATTGTATAAATACAATTTTTGTTAATTCGAATAAATTGATGATTTACTTAAACATCAGTATATTCTGTAACTTACAAAATTTTGAAACTGAGAATATAATAAAATTAAGAATAAATTCTAAATGTAAAAATCTTAAAATTTTATACTATTTCTCTGTGTCCTGTCTGTATAGTGAATCTGTTCCATCACTTTCTTGAAAGTTAATTACTAAAATTCAGAAAAGCATATAAAAGTGGAGAAAAGATGATGGAAATGAACAATTTTTATTGATAGAAAAACATTATTAAATAATTCTATACTATTTTTTTATCAAATGTGAAATATAATTTTAGTGATGAGATTGAATAAATTAAGCAGTTTATGAATGAAAAGCTTTTATAAAAAAATGTATTTTTAAACGTCTTTCATAATCAACAGCTATATATGATAATAAATTTTGAAATTATCGTCATTATCAAACTGTTGAAACACATGGTCATTTTGAATGAAATTAAATTGCATATGACAACTTTTTAAATAATATATTAGTAATAATTTCATATGATGAAGAAATCAAACAACCGATGAGCATCAAAATGACAGTTGTACTTGGTGAAAATGACTTTACTACAGTTTATAATTATATAACAAATACCTGTAAGATAATAATCTAATAATCTGCTAAATAAGTATTTGATGCCTTCATAATTAAGAATTTGAACTCGCAGCTTTATTTCATTATATCTACTGTAATACTCAGAGAGTTATTACATTTTTGTGCGGATAGCAATGTTTTTTTGTAAAAATTTAAATAAATTGATTAATACAGCAAAAACGAACGATTCTTATTATAATGACATTTTTTAAAACGTAATTTCATTCAAATTTTATTATTTTACTATATTCAAGTGAAACTGAAATGTTTTAACAAATCCAAAAAATAAATAACTTCTGTTGCTATAAGAAATATTTTAAATTAATATAGTTGATTTGAAAACTTTCAAGCAATTAAACAAAACCTAATAGCTGAGAGAATTCACGGAATTAATGTGCAATCTGATTCATCAGTTCTGATTTTTGATTGCGACTCTAAATCTGCGTGACTCTGCTTTCGTCACTTCTGTCTGTCCGTCGTCTGTGCGGCGTTGCGTTTTTCCCTCCGCTTTTACGCTGTTGCTGCTGATTAGCGCATGTTACGTTTCAAGCACTTCCATCAATTTTCAAAATTTAATATTATGCGATTATAATTATTAAATATTACAAGACGATGTTGAAGAAGCATGTAGAAGAAAGCTGTCTGGCTTGATCAGCAACGATGCACCGAAATAGTTGAATTATTGATCTGAATGCGTAGGACCGGTGGCATTGAAAATTTTTGAAGCCAGGTAATTATTTTGTCATTCATATTTTAATATAAACTTTTATTCTTTACGAACGTATGTTTTATAAACCAATTTTTCCCTTGGATGATGTGAAAATTTTATGCTTTCGTCGTTAGATATATGCTGCATATGTTGCAGTTCGCCATGATACAATGAATGTAAGATATACTATTTTAGGCTGCGGTCCATCTCATTTTGAAAACGTTAATATCTGATTATGAAGAACTGGTTGAAAATTATTTTTATTAAAAAAAGGTAATTTAGCATTGAAATTTAGTGCAGTTTTATTCCCAGTCATATAACGCTGCCTGAAGATTATTTATCAAATATGCAAATTAATATTTCATTAAATGGCTATTTTAGCAGTAACGACGCGTGTTGGCTTTGCTGACGTGGCTTACTGCAGCGACAGATGATGTTCACTTAGTGAGTTGCATTTGGGGCAAATTGCAGGTTAACGGTGTGCTGTGGCTGAACATTTGCCTTTTTGCTATAAAGATGGTCAGTCATTCTTGATGGATATAGCTATTTTTCGTTTATTTAATTTTTATTTAAGGAAAGTGATTCATCACATTTTTGCACTGCAGAAAAACAAGATAAGCCAGAATTATAATAAACATTTAAGTTTGGTGAGTTGCATTTTTATGATTAGATCGTCATTGATTGAAAATATGACGAAATGAATATAACGTAACCTGAACTTTAAATTATACACATACAAATACATATACACATGCATATATATGTGAGATTTATCTAATATATCTTAATATTTCATGATATTGGCCATTCTAATTTTAATTTTATAAGTCAAATGTTAAGATGAGGTGTAAAATAATTTTTATAAAGAAAATGTAATTTAGCATTGACGTTTAATTCGGTTAAGCTAGTCCGAATAACGCACCGTGCGGGTTGTTTTTCAAACATGCAAATCAAGTTTATGATGAAGCGTCAAATATGTAAAGCAAGCTTTTGCCTGCAAATTGTTCACTTAAAATTAGCTTCATTTGAGCTACTTGGTTTTCTGACCTAAGAAAAATTTTCAGACATACGTAGGTGGCGTTTTGGTTAAAGTCAACTTTTTTATTTATGGCGTTTTTTGGCCCAATAATTTAGATTTTGGACTGGATTTTTTAATGTCCCAGGGCCTTTTTTTAAATTTTTTAAATACTTGTTTTCCCAAAGGGGAAAATTTTAACCGTGCATTTTCCTCCGGCCCCTATTGTTTCGGGGGGGGGAAAAAAAATTCCTCTCTTTTTTTAAATCCAACCCCACAAAAACCCGTTTCTACCCCGCTTTTGCAAATACTATCCCTTATAACCGCCTTATCCACATGGGGGGGGCGGTTGGTTGTTTTAATTTCCGGGGCCTTTGGGACCTCCCTTAAACCTCTCCCCGAATTCCTTAAGGGGCTTAAATTACCCGCCCGAGGGCCTTTTCCAATTTTACAAAAAAAATCCCCCTTTTCCGGCCTATTTTTTTAAAAAA
>NW_003526945.1:257029-258800 GCF_000181795.1 Trichinella spiralis | reverse complement strand
GTTGTTTTCCTAATGGTAGAAATTAACAGTGCATTTCTTCTGTCCATATTGCAACGCGGCTTAGCAAAGAATTTATCTTCAGCCAAAAGTTCTAACGCACTAAAAACCGGTTTCTAACGCTGCATTATGCAAATAACTATCGCTATAACGCGCCTTATCATCAGTGAGGGTGCGTTTGTTTGTTTAATTTACGTGGCCATTGGTAGCATCGTTGAACGTTCTCTGAGTTCATTACAGGCGTTAAGTAGCTGCTGAAGGCCGTTTCAGATTTACAGACAAGTATTCTACTTTTCTGCTTATTTTTTTAAAACTCTGTATACTCATTTTGTAAGTAATTACTTTTTAATTAATTAGAAGTTAATTATAATATTTGTTGTAATTCAACTTTGTGATAAAGTGAGGAGAATTTTGATTTAATATTATTATTGCAGGTTTAAGGAATGGAGCAAAGAAAATGTGAAAACACGGACGGCACGAAGCAGAACAAGTGAAGGCAAAAAGTAAATGCAATTTCTTGTGCATCTGTGAAGCAGGGCTAAGGATACTTTGAAAGGGTGAAGTTATTCCTTAGTTTAAGAAATTACCCAAGTTTGTTGTATGTAATATATAAGTAAGATATTTTTCACTGTAAAACTGTTCTTTTTGATTTTCATGTTAAGATTAGGTATGACTTCATCTTTAGACAGATTGAAAGTTAATTAACTTTATTATCACTATATATTATTTTTTCAAATTTTGCAGCATCACAGACATTTGGTAAATTACTTTTTTTGGTTCATTAACTTTGTTTGTCAGCATACGCAGCGAATGTGCTTATATTTTCGTGAAAACATATTGCGATAAGTTCCATTTATGTAGGTCACTTTTGAATTTTCAAATATGAAATTCAGACAAGCGAAGGCGTGTTTTGACAAAGGCAATTTTTGTTTGTTATATTTTGACCGAATTTCAAATGTCAAGGTCATCTCTGAATTTTCAAATAGTCCTCAACGGTTGACATTAACTGTGCATTTCAACTCTTTTTGCAAGTAAATTGTAATGAGTATCATCTAGTGGAATGCATTTGCTAGATAAGCGGTTCGCTGTGCTTGAGGTTCCAATTTTCGTAATTTCGTAGCGTTCGGTTAGAATTAATTCCTCGTCCAGAAAATTTTCCAATCAACTCAAACCGGTTTCTAGCGCTACAGTATGCAAATGAGGATCGCTTGAAAATTGCCTTATCATCAATCAGTAATGGTGCGCTTGTTTGTTTTACTTGCGTGGCAAGTAACAGCATCGTCAAACGTCAAACGTAGGCGTTAAGTAACTACTGAAGTCGGTTTTTAATTGTTGAAAGTATTCAAAGTTTTCTCGTTGTTACTTTTTTTTCCGAAACTCTATATATAATCATTTTGTTAAGCTTATCTTTAATTGAAAATCAGTTACTTCTTTTATTTCAAAATTCTTTGTTCAATTTTTTGATTCCACTGTGTAATAAAGTGCTAAAAATTTTGATTTAACATTTACCATTCTTACAGATATGACCAATGAAGAAAAAAAGAAGTGAAAAGGGCGGGACGACACGAAAGCAGAATCGCGGGACGACACGAAAGCTGATCGAGGGACGACACGAAAGCAGATCGAAGGACGAACCCGAAGCAGATCGAGGGACCACACGAAAGCAAATCGAGGACCACACGAAGCAGAACAAGAGAAGACAAAGTTCCTGGGACCCCAATTCTGTAGGTCTGGGATTGGGATACTTCGAAGGGCGAAGTTTATCCCATAGTTG
>NW_003526945.1:253192-255122 GCF_000181795.1 Trichinella spiralis | reverse complement strand
GCGTTTTCGTCGATTCAGCGGGGGGGAAGGTTGCTTTTTTTTGTGAATTTTTTTAAAAAAAAGTTTTCGGTTGCGGTGGAGGCCTGCCTTTCGGTCAGCCCGACCGCCCCCGCGCCGCCCCCCGCCCTCCTGCCCCGGGGACCCCCAAGGCATCATCGCCTCCTAGCCCACGTGCTGGCCTCACGATTTTGGCCGAGATGACCATGGGTGGATCCATCTGATCCACCCTCGACGGACCAGATGGCCATTCTGATCCGCCGAAGACGTAGCTTCCGCACCAGATGGCGTGCGTTGCCAGGCAAATGTGAATCGTCTCGCCTACTAAGCCTTGCCGCCTCATGCACATCAAATTGCCGTCACACCTGATACTCAATATTAATGTACTGTCCTGCAGAACCAACTCATGTTTGCATACTTACCGTATGATTTACAACTCATCATTATTGATTTAATGTATTATGCCTACTTATCTTTTCAAATAAAACTGAGTACTGTAAGTTGCTGTTTTTTGCATTCCATTTAAAACATTCTAATTAACTATTAAAAACCCTGCTAAAATATGTAGTTACGAGTGACGTTATTATACCTAATTAGAAAATTTTATGACCCACTTTTGTGTTTACATTGTATGTTAATCATTTATTAAAAAACTCTTACTGCTAAAATATGTTGTTACGAATGACGTTATTTAACCTAATTAAAAATTAAAATACTCAGTGAAGCATTTACGTTGCATTTTAAACTTTCTAATTAGCATATTAAAATTAATCTCATATTTAATACATTGTTTTCCTACATGTTACGGATTAATAACATTCTATTTATAGAAAATTACTTCCTATTTATAAAAAGATTAATCTCGTTGCACCTTGGCTAAGCTAATCGTTTATTTCATTTATACCAAGTTTTCTTTCCCCATTACCTAATTAAAGGAGACCCCGATTAACATTTTTAATACGTAAAAAATTTATATTCAAACAATAGCTAATTCACTAATAATTATTAAATAAAATTATGCTAATTTAATGTTTACTATATTACATCCCTTTTAACTGTTTACATTACACTGTTTTAAAGTAGAAATCTACTGTGACATTACATTTTTTAAAGTAGAAAACTGCTTTAAACTAAAAATATATTATTATCAGTATAAGATTAATGAATAATTAAAATCTTCTATATGATGAAATGTAAATGAAAAACTGGTAAACTTTTTTAGTTTAAAACAGTGTAATGTAAACAAAAACTGAATTTGCCCAATTATTAGATGAATGAACATTATATTTTATATATCATTTAAGTTCCTAAATGAATAAATTAATGTATAAAACGTTAGCAAATTTAAACTATTTAGCATGATTATAAGGGGAAACTCTCGAAGGAGATTAATTTCAAATGTTTGATGCCTAAACTGATGAAAGGTGCAACGCCAAATGAACTAGTTAAAGGTGTGACGGCAAATCTAATGTCAATCATTGGCCAAGTGTCAGAGCCAGCGAGACAATAACACAAACGCATAGCGACGCTTACCGTTCCTCTTGGGGGAGTAACGATCACCACTAGATTGGCACCGAAACAGAGTCTCGGCACTACGTCAATTGCGAATTTGCATAACTGCCTCTAGGACAGATACGTCTTACGAATTCACACAGGTGTTGAAATCCCATTGCACAAGATTTCAAACAACGTCCATTACCACACAAATGGACAGGGTCATCTCTTTAAAACCGGTCTCTGGCCAGCACGGGACTAGGAGACTCCGCCGAGGGAAAGTCCCCGTTAACGGGCAGGAGGGCGGGGGGCGGCGCGGGGGGCGGTCGGGCCTGAAAAAAAAACCTTGCTTGAGATCCCATTGCTGGGATCCGAGCAGGCGGCAGGCCTCTGGTACCGCACCCGGGAGAGGGAGAGGTGAGCTTTGAAATATCGGACT
>NW_003526945.1:248981-252455 GCF_000181795.1 Trichinella spiralis | reverse complement strand
GAGGATTGATTAGTGGAGTAATCTTTAATATGATAACAATGCCAATCCGTTTCTTGTTTTATTAGTCCATCGTTAGTAATTAAATGACTATGTTCATTTGAAGATCAATGATTCGCTACAATCGTGTGGCATGGAATTGATAGAACAATTTGATAGTAGCCTCAGGAGAATTTACATAAAGTTCATTAGTTTGATTATCATGTGGATCGTATTCTCGTTTCGTTGAACAAATAATATACAGGGGGCGCATGAGATCGAAGCAAAGCAATTGCAAGTGCACTCAATTTTCATTCCAACTAGACAACGCCCATGTTTGATAAGATAAGATTCTTCTATATCTAATAACACACCTTACTCAGTAGTTGAAACAAAAATAGATGGAGCAAACATCATTCTAGGCTTCTGTTAGTCAACAAAGCCAATTTAACCGGTGCACTGCTAATACAAAGTTAATTTTCAAATGGCCCAATTGGCGTAAAAGACAGACACTGCGCACGTAGCCGTAAACGCCGGCTTATGTAAGTTGGATATGCTATTCAAATATGAATTACAACATAATGTCAACAAAAAATAAACGATGATTGAGCACACTGGTTGCGCTCTATGCCAAGCGTAATTAACTATGTAAAAATTTTGATTTATCTTGTGTCTTCATGGTGTAAAATCTAGAAAACAATATAAACTGAAAATAAAATTAAATTGAAAACGATGTGCGTATGAAAACACTATTTTTCTGAACTGCATAACATATAACACTATCCGCTTTGTTATATTCGACCTGTTTAGTGTTCAGATAAAGTTGTGTAAATTCAAAATTCTATCGTCTTCTTCATTTGAATCTAGATGATAACACTAAATAACAAAATGACATATGGATTTGTTCAAATCTTTCAACGTTGATCTGAATGTAATTGAGAATTCTGATTTAAAAGTATTTATTTCAAGTTTTACACGCGGTCAAATTGATAGTTTTTTAAATACTTAAACATACATGCATGCATAGCAAAACATCAGCAAAAAAAGATTCAGTATTGAAGTATTTCAGTATTCACCTGAATGAAGCATCGCTCATTTACAATTTAGTTACTCACCGCCATCGTTTATCGAACAGCACTCTGATAAAATAAGAACTATTGAAACTACCTATGCTTTTCTCTCATTCATGTATTACTCATTAACCTTATTATCATTAATTTGGCAATTTCAATAATGTATATTACTGTATTTTCAATTATTAATTCACATTTAGTGATTTTAGTTTCGATTTTCATATTAAAAGATGCATTTTCATGTCCGCATATTATCTCCCATATTTTTTTAATACATTGTGTTCTGTGCTCATGCAAGATAAAACCGTCGGCTGCAATTACGTCATTAATGTGAAATAAGAGTTGTGAAACATTGAAGATGTTGTGCAGCCTAGTCGGCTATCATCAGCTACATTAATACCTGCAGATTTTCATACTTCAGATCTGCAGATTTTCATACTGCTGATATTACTTGATTAATGATGCATGCATTCCACATACATTTGAATGCCGATTGTTATTTTTGCCTTTTGTTCTTGTGTTAGTAAAGCCAAAAGTCTAATGCTTTTCTGTCAAGATTCATATTCCCGCGTCAACCCAACAAAAAGCTGAACTTGATGAACAGATTCAATTTTCCAGAAGCCGCCACAAATGCACTTCCTTTAAACGGCTTCCCTATCTTGTATCTATTTTTCCAAAAAATATACCTACTTTCCCATGCGAAAATTTCAGTGTCAACGCGTTAATGGCTGTCATTATGACGCGGTCCATTTCTCTTGCTTGCCTGTTTCATTCCCATGTAAATCTTACACTAACACTAAAAGCCTCTTCTCCACCTTCCTTACCTCCATTTAAGCTGTTAAATCCGTCATCCATCCACCACCCCTACTGTCATCTCACACACAGGGTCAGACAGTCGATTTTTTATAATATTGCTGGAGGAAATGTCGCTCTCAGCAGCTTCCTTTGATTTCCTGATTTTTACGTCAATGCCATTCTCATAAAGATCTGAAGGTGCTTGAAATGGTACGTATTTTCTGATATTGAGGATGATGTATGATAGAATGTCTTAATTCGTTTTGTGAAACCTGTGTCTCCCGAACCACACTCTGCAAACAGAAATTTAATTATGGGATAGAAGTGAAACGGAAAGTGTATAATTAGAGATTCGCAATAACAATTTAATAGCAGCAGTAATGAATTTCATGTCTGGGTGCCTATATATTATAATAATTATGTAAATCACCACTTCATCATTGTTACTTGGCAAAAATGAATTCAAATAGATACACATGCGGGATATATAATGAGGTGAGGCAATTACAAAGATGGTAAATTGGATTGGAAGCAATGAAATGCTTAATTTTAGGAAAGCAAGCACATACAATGCTTTCGAACGAGAGAATTCAAAGTTAGAATATCTAAAATTCTATTTTTCATCAATAAAAAATGATAAAAAGAAAAAAAGAATCCAAATTTTGAAAAAACATTTTTCGCTGATTTTCGGAAAACAACCAAGTCTTTAGTGAATGAAATTTTGCAATTTACAAGAAATCTAAAATTCAGGCAATTGATTAACATTTACTGAAAACTACTATTTATCAACTTCAAATGCAACTGGAATCCTGGGGATTCCGTATTTCTAGAGAAAAACGCAAAAAATTAAAACTTGCATAGTATATAAAAGACGTCGAAACAGTAAAGAATGAAAAAAAGGTTTACAAAATAAAAAATGGTACGGTTTCATTAATTTTTTGAACGCAACCATCAATTTTTTTACCCAAAAAAATAAATGTGTTTTTACAAGAATTGTTCTTGATTTTCATTAATGTTACAAAAACTTTCAAATTTATAAACCGCTGTTGACAGAAATTTTTAATTGATTCCAAATTAGGTATAAGCACTATCCAAAATTGGCAGATTAGAATGTTATTTTCGTGCAATATGCCAGTCTTTTTTTTTAAAAATTCCAAATCCTCAAACCGGAAATTTTATGAAATTTCTCAAAAAATCATCGATTGCGGGTTATTCCCAATTTACATACCTTCAACTGGCACAAAACAGCTTGCTCTTAACCCAGAACTATTTTGCAATACGCCGTAGTTTCTGATATGCTCATAATAATTTCTACTGTACATATTGGTTGATTTCTCTAAAGATTCGAATAAATACCATGCATGATTTCAATAATTTGACATAAATTTTGAATATACTTACTTTCATAGCCATTGTAATGAATTTCAACTCTGCGCGACCACATATTATACTGATTATGCAAATCGATATTGCGTCGATGTTAGTAAACAAAAGTAAGTTCATATAGCCACTCATGTTGGATATATGAGGAGATTAGTCAATGACTATATGGTAAACTGGTAGTGGATGCCTGAATGCTTACTTTTTGTCAAGGTACGCACTTGCACACCTTTCATTTTGTATGGAGCAA
>NW_003526945.1:245793-248971 GCF_000181795.1 Trichinella spiralis | reverse complement strand
CCATGGAATTTTGCATTTTCGAGAAACATTTATTCAGAATTAAAGCATGATTTAATCTTTTTAGAATAGTAGCTTTTCTACCTTAATTGGACATGGATCCTTAGTGATGGGGTATTTATGGAGATTATACGCAAAAAATCTACACATGGATAGTGTTTTAATGCGACGTAAATATAGGGAATGAAAAGGAATGTTAACAAAATGGGAATACGGTATGGTTTCATTAATTTTTTCAACGCACCCATCAATTTTTTTTACCCAAAAAAATAAATGTTTTTTTACAAGAATTGTTCTTGACTTTCATTAATGTTACAAAAACTTTCAAAATTATAAACCGTTGTTGACAGAAATTTTTAATTGATTGCCAATTAGATATAAGTACTATCCAAAATTAGCAGATTAGAATGTTATTTTCGTGCAATATGCCAGTCTTTTTTTTCTAAAAATTCCAAATCCACAAACCGGCAAGTTTATGAAATTTCTCAAAAAATCATCGATTGCGGGTTATTCCAAATTTGCATACCTTCAACTGGCACAAAACAGCTTGCTCTTAACCCAGAACTATTTTGCAATACGCCGTAGTTTCTGATATGCGCAGATTAATTTCCACTGTCCATATTGGTAAATTTCTCTAAAGATTCGAATAAATACCATGCATGAGTTCAATAATTTGACATAAATTTTGAATTTATTTAATTTCATAGCAATTGTAATGAATTTCAACTCTGGGCGACCACATATTATACTGATTACGCAAATCGTTATTGCGTCGTTGTTAGTAAGCAAAAGTAAATTCAAATAGCCACTCATGTTGGATATATTAGGAGTTTAATCAATGACAAAGATGGTAAACGGGATTGGATGCAATGAAATGTTTACTTTTTGTCAAGGTAAACACTTAAAACACTTTCGTTTTGAATGGCAGCAAATTAATGATAATTTAACAGCAGTAATTTCAGAAATTCAACTAAATTGATCTTAAAAAACATATATTAGTGAAAATCGAACAGATTTCATGCCAAAAATGTATCATGTGCAGAAACTTGCAGTCTCCGGTTCCGTTGAAAAACAGTTACTAATGGGCGACTATCGTATGTATTAACATAGGAAGGAATTCAACTTTTGAAACCATTTATTCCACAAGTACAGGAAATTTCAAAGTTAAAGTCTCTTAAATACTAATTTTCATCAATAAAAAATTCCGAAAATAAAAACAAAGTCCAAATATTGAGAAAACGTTTTTCTCTGATTTTCGCAAAAACAAACAAGTCTATAGTCCATGAAATTTTGCAATTTTCGCGAAACATTTTTAAATCCAGAAATTAAAGCAATTGATTTATATCTTTTTAAAATTATTTGCTGTCTACTTTAAATGGACATGGATCCCTAGTGATGGGGTATTTATTGAGATATACGCAAAAAACTAACACATGAATAGTGTTTTAAATGCGACGAAATAATAAGGAATGAAAAAGGAATGTTAACAAAATGGGAATACGGTATGGTTTCATTAATTTTTTCAACGCACCCATCAATTTTTTTTACCCAAAAAAATAAATGTTTTTTTACAAGAATTGTTCTTGACTTTCATTAATGTTACAAAAACTTTCAAAATTATAAACCGTTGTTGAAAGAAATTTTTAATTGATTGCCAATTAGATATAAGTACTATCCAAAATTAGCAGATTAGAATGTTATTTTCGTGCAATATGCCAGTCTTTTTTTTCTAAAAATTCCAAATCCACAAACCGGCAAGTTTATGAAATTTCTCAAAAAATCATCGATTGCGGGTTATTCCAAATTTGCATACCTTCAATTGGCACAAAACTGCTTGCTTTTGACATAAATCTATTTTGCAATACGCCGTAGTTTCTGATATGCTCAGACTAATTTCCACTGTACATACTGGTAGATTTCTCTAAAGATTCGAATAAATACCATGCATGAGTTCAATAATTTGACATAAATTTTGAATTTATTTAATTTCATAGCAATTGTAATGAATTTCAACTCTGGGCGACCACATATTATACTGATTATGCAAATCGTTATTGCGTCGTTGTTAGTAAGCAAAAGTAAATTCAAATAGCCACTCATGTTGGATATATTAGGAGTTTAATCAATGACAAAGATGGTAAACGGGATTGGATGCAATGAAATGTTTACTTTTTGTCAAGGTAAACACTTAAAACACTTTCGTTTTGAATGGCAGCAAATTAATGATAATTTAACAGCAGTAATTTCAGAAATTCAACTAAATTGATCTTGAGAAACATATATTAGTGAAAATCGAACAGATTTCATGCCAAAAATGTATCATGTGCAGGAACTTGCAGTCTCCGGTTCCGTTGAAAAACAGTTACTAATGGGCGACTATCGTATGTATTAACATGGGAAGGAATTCAACTTTTGAAACCATTTATTCCACAAGTACAGGAAATTTCAAAGTTAAAGTCTCTTAAATACTAATTTTCATCAATAAAAAAATACGAAAATAAAAACAAAGTCCAAATATTGAGAAAACGTTTTTCTCTGATTTTCGCAAAAACAAACAAGTCTATAGTCCATGAAATTTTGCAATTTTCGAGAAACATTTTTAAATCCAGAAATTAAAGCAATTGATTTATACCTTTTTAAAATTATTTGCTGTCTACTTTAAATGGACATGGATCCCTAGTGATGGGGTATTTATTGAGATATACGCAAAAAACTAACACATGAATAGTGTTTTAAATGCGACGAAATAATAAGGAATGAAAAAGGAATGTTAACAAAATGGGAATACGGTATGGTTTCATTAATTTTTTCAACGCACCCATCAATTTTTTTTACCCAAAAAAATAAATGTTTTTTTACAAGAATTGTTCTTGATTTTCATTAATGTTACAAAAACTTTCAAATTTATAAACCGCTGTTGACAGAAATTTTTAATTGATTCCAAATTAGATATAAGTACTATCCAAAATTGGCAGATTAGAATGTTATTTTCGTGCAATATGCCAGTCTTTTTTTTCTGAAAATTCCAAATCCTCAAACTGGCGACTTTATGAAATTTTCTCAAAAAATCATCGATTTGGGGGTTATTCCCAAATTTACATACCTTCAACTGGGCACAAAAACTGCTTGCTTCTTAAACCAAAACTATTTTTTGCAATACGCCGGTAAATTTCTGATATGC
>NW_003526945.1:215920-245780 GCF_000181795.1 Trichinella spiralis | reverse complement strand
CCCAGAGCTATTTGGCAATACGCCGTAGTTTGATATGCGCAGATTAATTTCCACTGTACATATTGGTAGATTTCTCTAAAGATTCGAACAAATACCATGCATGAGTTCAATAATTTGACATAAATTTTGAATTTATTTAATTTCATATCAATTGTAATGAATTTCAACTGTGTACGACCACATATTATACTGATTATGCAAATCGTTATTGCGTCGTTGTTAGTAAGCAAAAGTAAATTCAAATAGCCACTCATGTTGGATATATTAGGAGTTTAATCAATGACAAAGATGGTAAACGGGATTGGGTGCAAGGAAATGTTTACTTTTTGTCAAGGTAAACACTTAAAACACTTTCGTTTTGAATGGCAGCAAACTAATGATTATTTAACAGCAGTAATTTCAGAAATTCAACTAAATTAATATTAAAAAATATATATTAGTAAAAATCGAACAAATTTCATGCCAGAAATGTATAATGTGCAGAAACTGGAAGTCTAGGGTTCCGTTGAAAAACACTTACTAATGGGCGACTATCGTATGTATTAAAATAGGAAGTACTTCAACTTTTGAAACCATTTATTGCACAGCTACTGGAATGTTCAATGTTAAAGTCTCCAAAACAATATCTTTCATCATCAAAAAGTGATAAAAATAAAAAAAATCCAAATATTATGAAAACCCTTTCCGCTTTTTTCTGCAAAAACAAACAAGTCTGTAATCCGTGAAATTTTGCAATTTTCGAGAAATCTTTTTTAATCTAAAATTAAGACAATTGATTTATACCTTTTGAAAATTATTTGCTATTTACTATAAATGCACATGGACCCCTAGTGATGGCGTATTTGTTGAGATATACGGAAAAAACTATGGCATGTATATGGTTTTAAATGTGTTGAAATAATAAGGAATGAAAAAGGAATGTTAACAAAATGCGAATACGGTATGGTTTCAATGATTTTTTGAACGGAACCATCAATTTTTTTACCCAAAAAAATAAATGTTTTTTTACAAGAATTGTTCTTGATTTTCATTAATGTTACAAAAACTTTCAAATTTATAAACCGCTGTTGACAGAAATTTTTAATTGATTCCAAATTAGATATAAGTACTATCCAAAATTGGCAGATTAGAATGTTGTTTTCGTGCAATATGCCAGTCTTTTTTTTCTGAAAATTCCAAATCCTCAAACTGGCAACTTTATGAAATTTCTCAAAAAATCATCGATTGCGGGTTATTCCCAATTTACATACCTTCAACTGGCACAAAACTGCTTGCTCTTAACCCAAAACTATTTTGCAATACGCCGTAGTTTCTGATATGCGCAGATTAATTTCCACTGTCCATATTGGTAAATTTCTCTAAAGATTCGAACAAATACCATGCATGAGTTCAATAATTTGACATAAATTTTGAATTTATTTAATTTCATATCAATTGTAATGAATTTCAACTCTGGGCGACCACATATTATACTGATTATGCAAATCGTTATTGCGTCGTTGTTAGTAAGCAAAAGTAAATTCAAATAGCCACTCATGTTGGATATATTAGGAGTTTAATCAATGACAAAGATGGTAAACGGGATTGGGTGCAAGGAAATGTTTACTTTTTGTCAAGGTAAACACTTAAAACACTTTCGTTTTGATTCGCAGCAATTAATGATTATTTAACAGCTCTAAAATTGAATTTAATTCAATCAAAAAAATATACATGTGGATAAATCTAATAGATTTGATGTCTAAAATGTTTCATTTGCAGAAATTGTCAGTCATTCCGGCGGTTGGAGAACAGTTGCTGATTGGCGACATCCCTATGTGTTAAAATGGGCAGAAGTTTAGAAAAAAGAAACTTTAGAAACCATTTATTCAAAAACTACTGGGCAGTTTAAGGTTAAACTCCCGTGAATACTTACTTTCCTCAATGAAAAATTACAAAAATGAAAAAAAGTCCAAATATTCAGAAAACCCTTTTCGATGATTTTTGCAGAAACAACCAAGTGTATAGTCCATGAAATTTTGCAATTTTGGAGAAAAATTTTTAATCCAAAAATGAAAGCAATTGATTTATATCTTTTGAAAATTATTTGCTTTCTACTTTGAATGTATCGGGACCCCTGGTAAGTGCGTATTTTTTGAGATAAACGCAATAATTGAAAACTTACATAGTATTTTAAAGACGTCGAAGCAGAAAGGAATTAAAAAGGAACGTTAACAAAATGGGATTATGGTAAGATTTCATAAGTTTTTTCAACGGAATCATCCAATTTTTCAACCAAAAAAATATATATGAATATTGGAAAAACCTTTTTCGCCGATTTTGGCAAAAACAACCAATTCTATAGTCCATGCATTTTTGCAATTTTGGAGAAAATTATGAAACACATTTTAGAAATGGAACAAGAAAAATGGATTTAGCATTGAGAAATATAGTATATTTGAAAAATAAAATTTGAAATTAGAAGAAAAGAAAACAAAGTTAATAAAACATAAAGTAATGCATTAGAGAGAAAAAATATAGAGGTTCAACATGTATAAAAATAAATTGTTCACTCACGTCAACTGACATATATACCAGTGAGTTTTTATAACGTTTGGAAGTCCACAAATCAGATTTCACGTTTGTTATTTCTTTGTTGAGATGATGGTTTTATCAGACTTCAAATTTCAAAAACAGAACAAACAATAAACAAATTTAAAGTAGAAAAACAATTTAAAAAAATAAATTGATGAGAAAAATAACTTTAATAAATAAAAATAAAAAATTGGAAGCCTGCAAATAAAATACAAAAAGTAATAATATAAATACTAAGAAGAAAGAAATAACTATATATCGAGATGAAAAATAGATCTCAAAGAACAAATTTATAAACAACACATTCTCAATGTAAATGTTAAACAAAACTGATGAAAGTGAAAAATTGAAAAATGAAATCTATTTTAAGCTCACTCACCTCCGCTGAACTCTCATTGTTGAGGTTCATCTTGTTCATCCTGTTCATGCATATGAACAAACAGAAATCAACAATCTGTGGAAGATGATTGACGCTTGACACAGGAAGTCAGGAGGGCTTTTGTATTATTCTTTGCATTGTAATAAAACTGAACAAAAATAGTGAACGTATCATGTTCAGTGTAAATATAAAACAAGTGATGTTGAGGACAATAGAAAATGTAAATGCAGAATTTGCAAGAGTACGAAGGAAATGTAACATTGGTCTTGTTTAACCGTTGATATAAAAAGTTACATTATTCTTTATGTATATTTAAAAGAACAGTTTTTGAAACTAGAAAAGAAGATTGCAGATATAATCGTGCGCGACAATTCACAGCAGTTAACTAACAACGTAGAGAATGCGCAGAGCAAGAGAGAGAGAGAGAGAGAGAGGAGAGAGAGAGATGAAACGCTACACTGACGAAAATCAGACAGTATATTAACGAACGAAGAACTGCGCGGATTTAAAGGCAAAGCCAGCAATGAGAACTAATCAACTGAATTGCTTATTCATTCTGTGAATCAACTGATCTCCAGCATTTGAGTAATTACACAATAACGTACAATAATTTTGGTATAGAATCAATTATGTTTCAAAATTGCACATATTGTATCAAAAATAACTTCAATATGCTGTTAAGTGATTGCTGCTAATATTAATTGTCAATTTTTCAAATATAGGTTATCTAGATGCAAACCTAAATAGAACTTTATTTTAGTATACTGTATCTCATCTTACTGTATTTTAAGATAAATTTATCTTTTATTGCTTTCAACTTATGATTCAAAATTCCATTATTGTGTGCAAAGTTATGTAATGCACATTACTGGTTTTCTTTAAATTTTGTCCGACATTATTACGATATTATAAATTCACCTAAGAATTGTAAATTTCTTAAATTTGAAAAACTCATACTCTATTACAAATATTGAACATTTACAGCGACAACAACCGTCACTCTGTCAATACAAGCGGAAAGTTTCACAAATATAAAACAAATCATTGAAAAAAGATTTTTATTACATAACAAAATTGATAACATGCACAGAGAAATAATAGCTGAATTTATTTTACGAGAACCATCACCCAATGAAAGAAAAGCAGCATTATAGTGTGACTGATGCGATATCATCTCAGCTCGCTCACATCAACATTGAACAACAGTATATAATAGTAAACACGCAGTAGAATAATATAACGAAATAACTTAAAAAATAACAAAACTAAAAAAAATAAAATAACAAAAATAACAAAACTAGTGAAAATAAATAACTACTATATTATACCATCAGCATATTTTTCTTACTAATTGTAAATGATTCGTAAGCGAGTAGTTATAGTCGAAACTGTTTAAACATAATTGAAAAAACCTAATTCTTATTCGGTTTATGCAATAACGAGGTCTTTTTTCGGTCTCGGAGCAACTGCAGAAATCGTTCCAGTTTCTCTTCAAATTCACCGATTGTCAAATTACTTCGACTGTATAAGCCAGGTGATGGGCCTGAATTCATTGACAATGGCAGTTGTTTAATCCACTCACAAAACTTTTTTGCCGCTTCAGATTCTTCTTTGCCTTCTGCTTCTTGATTTACAACCGAAGCGTCTTCTTTCTTGTCATCACCAGAAGCATTTAATTCACTTTTCTGTTTCCCACCGCCACTTTTGTCCTTTCGACGAACTTGTTCTCCTGCATTTTTCGTTTGCGGTGCATTCGATTCCTTCTTACTTTTCTTTGCAGCTGATTTGCCCAACTGATTTTCCTTGTGCTTATTATATTCAAACGCATTTTTAAAACCATTCTTTTTCGCCTCATTATATTCTTGCAGTAATTCATATCCTAATATGTGGCTTGCCGGTTCCCAGGTGTCATATCTTAAATTTTAATTTAATTTCAACTGGAAAAACCATAATTATGAAAGTGAACTCACTTTTCAGAATAGCCTTCCCATCGCACCAAATACTCTTTTTTTCCCTTAAAATTCACTGCTTTTTTTATTACATAGATAGAAGCAACTGATAATCTAAGGTGGTCACAACATACTTTAATTTTAAGTAAAACTGTACATTTAAAAACATCATAATAAGCAAAGCATAATTCGAAAAAAAAGATATTGATGTCTTTAAAAATTACTTTAACAATGTTAACAGTGACATCAACCTCTTCAACTTTCTATTAACTGAAGACAATAAAAATTACTTTAACTACAAATAAAACTTCCTAATTAATGCACAACAAATATACATACATACCTTTCTCTTTCGTTCATTCATGATGCATTCCGCCGTATATATATCACTTCCTTCTCTAGCCATTCTTTGTATGGAATCTTTATAAGTAAATATGACAGTCTATAGTACTTCTTTAAAAATTTCATTAAAATAAAAATTAGTCACTGAATTAAATAAACTCAAGGAACAATTCGAAACGGCTAAAAAAACATTATAACTTACATCCTAAAAAGCTTACTTTAATTGATTAAAACTGTCAAAAGTAGAAGAGATAACAGGCGTAAAGTACTTATAAAAAGGATCAACAGCTTACTGCTATTAGAAATGCAAAGCCCTAACTGAAAACTCATATTAAATACATTATTTTCTCAATTACATGACATGCAACAAAGAACAATAAAAACAACAAAGATGTAACTGTAACAACTACCATCGAAATGATTTTCAAGTAATATCTGAAAACAGATTTTGCCAAAAATCGCTATAGAAGTGGTTGGATGCTATTATTATTTTATTTAAAAAAATCTAAAATTCTTGACATTGCATTAATAATAATAATTATTATTATTATTATAATTATAATATTGTTATTATTATTACAATCATATTTATGCTTACAGCAGAAGCGTAAAAAGATATTTTATCTGCATTGTGGTTGAATTTTAAAACTGATATAATAAATTTGAAAAATTTATTTCAAAATTAATTGATTGGTGCGTATAAAAGCGCTTATGCATGTTACGGTATTGTATCAACGTTTGTTGTGCTCTGATCTGTCAAATGACATCCATGTGACTAATACTACAGTACTTATGTCACCAGTTTAATGGCAGTTAATACTTCAATTTCTGTTGCTTTGCGCAACTGGTGATTTTACTTGCTCATTGCATTGCCGATGATTATCTTTCCGTTATTGCTTTGTTTCTTGTAGCTTCATATTATTTGTGAAATAATTTTTTTAAAGTTTTGTTTACTTTTATTTTTTAACAAGATAACCTAATTTTTTTCACCTGAAATGATTTTAAATTTTGCTAGTATCAATATTATTCCATTAATCTGTGCTAACTAGCGCTTATAAAATTCACGCATGTTTCACATGTTCTCAATAAAATTTTTAGTAATTTTACTAAAATTTTTTCATATAGTGAGTTATATTGTTTATGATGAATTATATCATTCATATTAAGTTATGCTTATATCAAATTAAACTTAATGTTATTTTCATCATTACTCTTATAGATTAAAAATAGATGACATACATTTTAGCATAAATATTAATTACATTAAAAAGTGTAATTTTGATTTTATGCATTATAAAATTTTAAATGGCAAATAAAAGTAATGTAGTGTAATATGCACCTAATTCAGATTAATCAGTAGATGATTGTTGTTGAGGCCCATCTCCAGAATGAGCTATTTAACTGTTAGAATTGTCAACACAAATGGCGAAACACAATAGTAGGCAGGCATAGATAGCCGAGTCGATGAACTGAAGTTCTTTAGCATATACGTACTCCCAAACTTGTTCGCCGTAATTTAAATAAGCATTTACAATTTATAATCTGTAGTGATTTAAATTTATAATTTTACATGCATTAATTGTCATCATTGGAAATGACATGCTTGCATTGGTGATGGCTGTATTTTGCTTTTTTCTAATTCTTCCTTATTACTTTTTATCAGCCGCACTGGATGTAATGATCGTCAAATAATCTAAAAAATGTTTATTACTGATTTTAAATCCTCCATATCAAATTGTATTAAATTCAAAACTCTCCTTTTTGTAATCTCTGTACCACTGCTAAACCATGTTGTACTTTGAGTTATTAAAAAGTTAAAAGTGTTTTCTCACAAAATACAAAGGAAAAGCATTTCTCTGGATAATCACCCCGTTTAATGATGTTTTGCTTAGCGCTTTTGTTCAGGATCATATCATGAGCAATGAGCGGGGTATTACTTGGCGCTAACTAGCTTCCAATCAAAGTAATAAGTGTAGTTTCAAGTGACGTGGAAGCTACTGATAAACAAGCACATATAAATCACGTGACATGCAAGTTGCGGTTGAGTGAACAAAAATGATTCACGAGTAAGGCCAGTTAGAAACGGCATTATAGCGAAACAACGCTCAGCTGGCTGCGCTAAAAGGGATGCTAGTCGTATAGCTCATGTTAGATGAATTTTCACTGATAAACATAATTTACATAGTCATAATTTGTTTTTTAATTCCCTATCATTGTTTTTCCTTTCCTGTTTTGTTTCAATTATGAAAAGCACATATAGACAAGAATGTGACATATTGTTCACTCAAATATCATTGCAAGTGGCTAAAATAAAGGTAATAAAAATGATTAATATTTATTAAAATTAAAATATTAAAAAAATTAAATTATTAAAATTAATTAAAATTATTTAGAACAAATGTTTCAAATATATTAAATTAAAATGTAATTTAGTGCAAAACTAGAACAAATTAATTTTTTGAACTTTAACTTTGAGAATACACGTTAGGCTAATAAATATAATTTTGCATAATTTACGATTTTAAATTATATATAAACTAAGTAAATAATATGAAATGCAAAAAATTTACCAGTATCACAAGAAAAAGAGTATAACAGTAACAAGTTAAACAACACGTAAAACTTTATAGATGATCACACAGAACTATAAAAATAAGTAAAATCAATATGGGAAAAAGGATACGCTGATATCTATAGTGTGACACACCTGATGAATATGCTTATTTTGGCCAGGTTTACAGGGCCTAGCAAACTTTTTCCTTAAAACTTCCTTGCTTTCTGAGCAATAAAGCTAAATTGTCTCTCCAACGGGAAACGACACTAAATCTGATATTCTTTATTGAAGCGTTTCCGCTTCTATCATTTTATCACGCTATTTATCCAGACTTTTTGGAAATTTCATCTATTTCATGACATATTCATATACATTTATATCTACATCATAATAAATCATTTCTGTCAACAGTTTTCTTATGCTTTATTTTCACAAGCGTTTGCTGAAAATAATTCATCAGTTGATTCTGAGGAATCTCACTTTATATGCTCATGCTGTTTTCCACGAGTTCCAGTGAGGTGCTAAACTTTGCAACATCTGCAACACTAGGCAACTCAAAATAGCCTTTGATTTATGCTCTGCATTTAGAAAATCATTTTTAATTTTTTTATGCAATCCTTTAGTTCAGTGTTTCCCAAACTTTTTCAGTCTATCACCCCCTTGAGAGACATATACTTTTCAAACGCCCCCCTAAATTATTGTCAAAAAAATAATGAATTTTTAAACAGACTATTTATTCAAATCGAGTGTTCTTTCAAAATGAATTATATAGTGAGAAAATAATTAATGTGATGGATGAAGTTGGTGCATTGCGACTAATCTGTCTACATTGGGTTCAATGTTGGTAAGGAACAGTCGTAAATCACCACGTTTGGCGATTTGCAATCAGCTTCTTTTTTTGTTAGAAAATCAGTGACCACACTGAAGCCACGCTCAACTAAATAGGAAGATGGGAAGACGAGTAGGAACTTTCTTACCATTCTCCATAAACCGGGATAGAGATCAGATATTTGTTTTTGCAACCAGAAAGAATGATAATCGTTCTTAAACTTTCGTTTTAATTCTTCATTGATTTGTAAATCAATTAATTCCTTTTCTAATTCCATTTCGATTTCGTCAGTGTTTGAAAATGGGTCTATCACCCAATTTAGAGTCTTCATTTGCAAGTACATGCGGCACTATTTCCTAGTAGGTTCCTACTCGCCTTCCCATCTTCCTACTTAGTTGAACGTGACTTCAGTGCGGTGACTGATTTCCAGGCTACTCAGATAAAAGCAACCAGCAAAGTCGCATGGACTAACAACTGCCAAATTAATTAACTCCATATCCACAATTAATACATAATCGCTCAACGGCGATCAGGAGCGCAGTCAAGCCACCACCGTAAATACAAATATGAGCGAAGAAGATGAAGACACATTTCACATTAAGCACAAAATAATTAATTAATATTCTTAAATATCAACATAAACACAAAGCATAAAACATTGTGTTCAAGCGCCCCTCCCCCCAAGTGCCCCTTACTTCCACCGCCCCCTTCCAGCCTTCCACCGCTCCCAAGGGAGTGATATCTCCCACTTTGGGAATCGCTGCCTTAGTTTTTCTATGTGATGATCAGTATTCTTTAACGCTCTTCATCACATCAATTGTGATTTTGTCATATACCTGTCTTACAGTTCTATTTTTATTTAGTTTCAGAGCAGAGCTATAAAAAGTCTGGCTTTTTAAATATAAAACATGACTCCACTTTTACTGCCATACATGCAGTAACGACAAGACTTGTATAACTCTGTTCTATTAACACACGTGCCACATAACAAAACCAGCTCACTATATGGTATACTGCAGTAAAATCAGAAAATGAAGTTGTAAAAAAGGATTTGTGACAAAATACTTTATTGTGGTGTGGTATTCTTATTAAAATCCCGTCACTGGAAGTTTTTTTGAAATTTTGAATAAAATACATTTTCAAATCATAAAATTAGAATGCAAAAGTAACAGGATATTACAGTAACATATTATACGTAAATAATGGTATTTATGAATTCTCATCTTGAATATTCTTGTCATCAGCAAATTATATGAGTTTAAGTTAAATTTATAATGGAAATCAAAATTAAATGGCATAAAAACTGAAAATTAACTTTCTTTCATTTCTCTTTTCAAACACGCAAAGATAACAAGAATAGTTCTACAGTAAAACGTAGTCATGGTCTTTAGAGTATGGTGGCAGATGCAATTCATATTGTTTATCAAGCGTTTTAGGAACAAAACGACCAGCTAGTATGTGCATTTCACCAGTGAATTTCTCAGCGCATTTTTTTGGTACAGTGAGCGATATTATAGCCTCAGGTTGCAAAGCGTCTGGTCCAATCGGCCCTTCATCAGCGTGCCATCCTAAATAACGAGCATTATGTTAAATTCAATAATAGTAAAAGGGAAAACCATACCTGATGGAATATCTATGCTAACAATAGGAATTGAAATAAACCCAATGACTGAGGCTACAATTTGTTTATAAGGTTTCTTAACAGGAGGATTTGAATGCAATCCTTGTACTGCATCAATAATTAGGTCAACATGTGACCAATCAATATCATCTGTTGTTTCAAAAATGGGAATTTGAAATTCCCTAGCTTGAGACAAAAGTCTTTTCATTATGGCTGACTTTGGTTTCGCCGCATAAACGATTAGAGGCTCATAATTCTATAAACAAAATAGACAAAAATAGCTATTTAAGTCATCATTTATAAAATATTTTAAACTTACAAGGCTTTTTAAATGCCTAGCACAGACTAGGCCATTTCCTCCGTTGTTATCTGGGCCGCAGATGACCATTATTCTCTTATAATTTGACATTGCATGTACAGGGGGATAAAACTTCAAAATTGAGTTTGCACACGCTTTTCCGCGCAATTCCATTAGCTGATCAACGGAAAAGCAATATTTATTGACTAACTGTTCTTCTATATTATGCGCAATAGCCCTACTAAAAAACAAATTCATATATTAAAATATTTTGACATCTTCCTTTATACACTTAGAATAAAATCAACTTTTATTTGAAATGAAATTATTTAATACACCAATAAATCGTAATCTTTAAATAAATAAAAAAATGTGCAGTTTTATGATGATTACATTTAAGAAAGTATTCATTTATTCTGTCACAACAAAAATTAAAACAAACTGACGAAAATAATTACAAAACATCAAATTCATAATTTAAATATATAGCTATAACTTTAAACAGATGACATCGAAACATACCTTACGAATTTCACCATGTTTATTGCTTCTGAAATTTATTCTTGAACAACAAAATACTTCGTAGAAATATTATAGATATAAAAGCTCACAAAATGTAGAGCACAGTATACTTACCGTATAATATGAAAGACACTGAAGGTTAAATAAAAGTAGTTACAGCATTTCATTTTAAATACGTCAGAAATAATGTAAAAAAACAAAAATAATGAAAATATATTTCACACACTATTTTTTTCAATTTAATCGTTCACCATTTATATAAAATTAGTTTGCGTACTCGAACCTCAGGGTATGCTGATTTCACCCGCACCCATTTCCCCACTCCGCCCCCTTTGTGTGATTGGTTGTTCACTCATAACTTGTACGGCATTTGATCGGTAATTGTACATTGACTTGTGCTATTTTATAAGTTATTCAGTTCTGATAAGTAATTCCACCTCACAAATTAATTGATAAATAAAATAGCATAAGTTAATTACGAATTATTGATAAAAAAACCGTGCAGCCTATCAGCGGGCGAAATCGGTGTAAACTATAAATTTCGCAGCTTAAGCGACATATTGCTCTGATTGGCTGATTCAAATTGGTTTGTGGCACCTACCATTCTCACTTAATTATTTTGTGTCTACTGTAAGTTGGTAATGCAGTGTGCAAAATTTTTTGTTTCTACGATATTTGATTTTCTATTTATTTTACATATCACACTTGTTAAAAAATAAAAAGTCAAATCCCACTAAAATATATTGTAGTAATAAGTAAAAAATTTCACATTTATATAATCTTGAAATTTTATAAATAAGCATTAAAATAAAACTTTCAATTTACATTTTGATGAAAAAACTATTATTAGTAAATATAGGTGCTTACAAGCACTGCTTTAACAAATTTAAATTTTTAATAATAATTTCAGCAAACCGAAACATATTATATTCGAAATATCAGCGCTGTTCTCTGGACATTGGTTCATGCTTTTCCTTATTGTTGAATAGCTTACATTTAGCTGTCATTAGTACTTTACAATTGGTGTTATTTATGACTGGAGCAGCGGTCATTGTAGCAGCAAATGTTAGTAATAGCGGCAGTTTGAGGTCGTGTACTGTCAGTTTAATGTATAAATTAGCTGTCATATATGCTTACATCTTACTGCATTCTCAAACTTCATCGCAGTGCATCTCTTTGCTCTTGCATGTTTTAGTACAGGACCAGCACGCTTAACAGGACAACTCAGCACTAATTTAGTGTGTGCCCACTTAAATAAAACGTTCTAGTAGCCTGACTACTTTAAAGCTCTGACTCTTCGTAACAAGTGCAAGCAGCATAGTCAATGCAGACTGAGCTCTGAGAAACTGCCAGCTATAAAGGAATCGTCAGAATTCACATACAGGCCATATCAGTAAGAGAGTTCTAAAGGACTAGTGTAATAGTGACGTCTTATGCTTGGCAATGAATGTTCTATGTATTTAACCAGCATAAAATATGCAGTAGAACACTGATAATCTGAACATGCCGTTTTTGGGGTTACATTATGCAACGTTATTCAACCTTTACTCACTATAATTGCTTGCAAAATGTTACAGTATTCTAGTACATTTTACAGTATTAGTAAAATATATACAGGTTGGGTTAATATTCATAAGCAATGCATTCTAATGAACTGACCAAAATGTGCTCAGATAATCAGAGTTATACTGCATACATTTAATCAAAACTTGATGTACTTTTTTCATTTTTAAACGGTTGCTAATACACAGCTGAAATGAAATCAAAACTGAACTAATTTCCATTTTTCAGGGTTGATCTTCATAAGAGAAACAAGCAGCTTCTAAAAAAATAAGGCTGGTGAAAACTGAAATCTAAAAATTTCATAATTACAATCGGTCTATTTATTTTTGATCATGTTTTATATATTTAGATTAAAAAAACTATCATTAGGTATGCGGAAGTGCTTCAGTCGTTCAAACTATTGATATCTAAACATCACAGCCTTTTTCAAGCAACCTAATTTTTGATTTGTGAACTTCATTGACACAGCAGTTAATAAAGATTAACTGTTGCAAAATTCATGAGCAAGCTGACTGAGAGCTAAAACTGAAATTGCTTTTTCCAAAGCAACGTGAAATGTTAATTTTTTCAAACAAGTTCAATTCCCCGTGAGGGCATCTCCGAAGAATGAAACTAACTAATCACCGATCAT
Organism: Trichinella spiralis; assembly: GCF_000181795.1. Lineage (NCBI taxonomy): Eukaryota > Metazoa > Nematoda > Enoplea > Trichinellida > Trichinellidae > Trichinella > Trichinella spiralis. The sequence continues at coordinate 232,521 of NW_003526945.1, read as the reverse complement.
TTCAATTTAAGGGGCCTGAAGTTACATCCTTGTACTACCCAGTTTATAAGATAGAAAATGATGCCCAACTCAATAAATAGTAGTTCGAGACTGTCGCTTCCACTGATGAGAAGTGTCTTCAGCATTTTTAATTGCTAAATGGAAAAATGCTGGTTCAAAACAACATTGATTGCATAATCACCACTGTGGAATTTAAATGTTGATATGAAGTAAAGCGCACTGACTTCCATTGTATACATTACAAGTGTTCGCTGATGCTTGTGGCTGAAGCAAATGCTAAAAAGTAAAAGCAACCAGAAAATGAATAAAGAATGACTCATTTTTATTCGTTCTCAAACAATCATGAGCGCTTAGCTGCACGTCTCCTCTATAAGAAGTTCAAAATATCCTTTTAGTTTGGCCTCTAATTCTTCCTTGGTTATCTGACCATGGCTATCTGCGGATGTTGAATTTGAAGCTATTGGCCATCCGCTTGAAAATGTACTTTAACAATGTTAACAGCGACATCACATTAATAACTACAAATTCCCGTGAACAATAAAAAACAATAAAAAATAACTTTAATTACACATATGAATGCCTAATTAACAGAACTATATTACTTCAATAAACATATTATACTTTTCTATAACGTTCCTTCAAAATGCATTCAGCCATAAATACATCACTTTCTCCTGCCATTCGGTTTTTCAAACAGAATACGCACAACAGTATACGAAAATGGTAAAAAATAATTATTATTTGATAAATTAATTAACATAAAAACAATTCAACATAGCTAGAAAGACACTATAACATGTATCATAATAAACATACTTAATTAAATGAATAACAATTGTCAAAAATAAAAACAATGGGCAAAATGATAATATAAGAAACCGTTATCGCGTGTTTAACATTAAAATTATTAACAAATTGTTTCCAAAACTAAATGCAAAAATTAAATATTTAGTTTCAACCTATCACTATCGGCAGCCATACTACTACTGTACTACAAAAAGAAAATAACAAAGAACTCACAACAGGAAATACAGTCAATAAGATTTTCAAGCAATAATCAGCAAAAATTATTTTTGAAAACATTCCTCATGAGTCAGAATTTACTTTGATTTTATCGAATTCAGTGAGCAATTATTGGAAAAGTCTAAACAATAATAATTACAATATTTTAATTGACAAATGCAAGCCGAAGTATTTCATGAGCGCTTGGGTCAAAATTAGAGGATAAAATGTAAACAGCATAACATATAACATTCAAATTAGCTTGGGCGACATTATATATTGAACAAGCACATGATAAGCGTAAATAAAAAATTACTCAGTTGTCTGTCAAATCATAACTGTTCAATTCAATAGCAAAAAATGATTTTCATTGTAATTATTCCTGAATGTTCCTTTTGTAATACAGCACCCTACAGCAAAAATTATTTAAGAAGTTTTTTTGAATGCTCATTATCGAATTAAATTTTTTTAAAATGATGACTCATTTTTACATATTTCAAATAATTTTCCATTTTTCAACCCATAAACGCGAAATTTGTTACAATGCAAATATAGCAAATTTCACCATTAAATTAGTAAATTAAATGTTGGATATTACCTAAAATCTATATAGGCAGAACTAACAAATTATTCTCTGCGTTAATCAACAAAACATTTTAATAATTGATAAAAATTTTTCAAGTACTGATCCATTTGTTTAAATGCACTTATAAGCGGAAGCAAATTGTTGAAAAATACATCCTGAGCATGGAGACATTAACTTGACTTGAATTGTTAATAAATTTAGTTTTATTAGCATCCTTAGTAAATTATTGCATTAAACAACAATGTATGACGTTATAACAGCTGCATTCAATTTTTCAATTTATTTTGCACTTATTTGACTATTGCCAAGCATTTTGAGAAGTTTCACGATTGTGTTAATTTACTGCTTATTAATTAAATGCAATTTAGAATAGCAGAAAAAAAGTGACCGAGAACGAGCAGAATGTTTATTCTGGTACGTTGAATATGAATAGTTCACAACCTCTTTACAAATATAACTAAGAATAAGTACTGGCTTTGCAAATCTACGTCTAAATTAAAGAATCACTTTTAGTTACATTGGGTTTTGCCATTAATATAGCAGTCAAATATCAACAAGTTGTTTCATATGTAAAATAGATTATCACTTCATATCGGTAGCAATTCAAATTTTAATTTTTTAAATTTCATTTACGAGGTGAATTTGAAAATTACTTTCAGTCAAAAAGCTAATGCAGCGTTAAAATGTAGTGCGCATTATTTAGGTCATATAACGCTGTGTGAGGATTGTTATTTAAATATGCAAAATAATTTCCCTTCATATGCATATTTTATCAGCAACTGAGCTCATGTTTGCTTGGCTGAGGTGGCTTACAACAGCAGCATAACTAAACAGCTGTGATCGATACGGAAGCATAAATTCATACTTCCCAAATATGCCTATCTCAGACTTACAGAATAAGGACCTATGAGGAATCACATACACCTTTCTTTGTATTCCGCTTCGTGTTGTCTGCGTCTTCTCTGGTATTTGGCTTCATTCAATAAAGTGTCTGCTTTATCATAAAGTAACACTTGCAAGTAATATGATTAATGAAAAATTGAATATTCAAATATGGTAATTCATATATAATTATTGGCGAAATATTAAAAATGTGTACACTGGAAGGAAGAAAACAAGTGAAAAAAGTCGCGCTGTTCAGTACTTAAAAACGGAATACTCTGAATGGCGAACGCAAATGTAGAAAATACTGCTTGGATCTACTGCTCGTCAAAATAGTAAATTGAACAGGCGCACGCACAGTTGTTGATAAGCCTAGTTTCAAAAACTAACAATTTCCATATTAGTCAAACAATCGTAACTCGCAAGACCTTGTTCAGTGAAAATTCATTAGCATACTAGACAAACAAGTAGCATCATTTAACGCTAATTGCCGAAGCCTAACTGTACCAAAACAACTCCAAATCACCGATTTTCACAAAACAGCTTCCCATCTCATATTGATAATATGACTTGAGAAATATGAATCAAAACAGAACATGAAATTAAAAAAATTACAATTTACATTTTACATATAAAACAAACTCGTTGATATGAACTAAGTGCTACAATTAGGGAAAGCTCAGAATAACAAAATAAAAAAATGTTCTTTTGCTTAGAGATAAAATTTGAACTATTTCAGACATAGTATTATTTATTTATGTTGTTCAACTACAAGCTCAATACCTATTTTCATCTGTGTTGTTGATCAATTGCGAATTAAGCAAAAAAAATTAAACTTACCTACATATAGATGACGTCTCAGCGGTGAGGACCATGGTTTTTGTTTGTGCTGCTGTAAATTAGAATTCATCATTTTCAAGAAATGAAAATAAGGGGATCAGAAAATAAAACAATTTCTTTCACAGATGTTGGTCTGACTTTCAAGTGGTGAAGATAATCTTCAGCCACTGCACACCACGAGTGAATCTACAATGCACCAAATGAACGCGTCCTGCGACTACTGCTGGTCACGTTAATTGAACAAGCAAAGCAAGCACGTTGTTGATGATCAAATTACTATGTCAGGGAAATCTGATTTACATATTAGACAAACAGCGTTCACATACGCAGAGTTGCACGATCTAGCCTCAATGCACCGAACATCAAAAATAATAAACTACCTCTTTTTGTGAAAATTTTCATTCTGATAATGTAATATTAAAACGTATAGCGTAAAATTCAACCTGAATTATTACATCCGCTTACTGATTTTAATAACCCATCCACAATAATGGACTACTGCAGTTGTTGAACATCTAAAACGAAAGGCATCCCTGGCAGATTGCTCTTTAATGCAGACATGAAATATAGACAAAATTACAGATACTCTATTTATTGTATTCAATCACGGTAGTGGATTACAGACTGCTTATTTTCATAAATTACAAAATAAGTGAAGGCAAAATGCAACTCACCGAATTAGACACCTTTTATGTCATCATTGAGGTCTGTCTTCTGTTTGTTGAGTAAATTATTTACAAGAATATATGTGTTTTTCAAAATGCGTTTTATGCATGCGTCGGGATTTGCAACGAAAACGCCATTATATTCAGTTGTTGCACACCGTTAGCCTCCAGTCAGTCGAATTGCTCAGTCAATTGAAGATAGTATTAACGGTGAGTAATGGGTAATAGAACACTTAAAATAAGATTACAATAAGGATAAAAATATGTTTTAAAACTCTATAAATCTTAGTGTCAAAATTTTTGGAAATTATAAAAACACATGTATTACTGTGATTATAAAAACACATTATAAAAACACATGACTACTCTATGTGAAGCATATAAATATAATATGTGTATGTGTGTGTGTGTGTGTGTGTGTGTAATTATTAATAAATGTTATGAAATGTCGTAATCGTAATAAGAAATAATGGAATATTATTGAAATTAATTTCGAATATGATATGATTTATAATTAGGAATAAATAATGAAAAAATGTTTGTTGGCTCTTTTTTTAAATTATTGAAATAATTTACTACTTTTCAGAATAATTTTATATAATTATTTGGCAGTTGCAGTTGTGAAACAGAATATTTTCATTTATATAAAATTTTAATTTTGGAATAAAATTGAAATAAATAAATGTGGTATGTGATTTGTGAATAGTAAAGATAAGATTGCAAAGAATGAACAGAATAAAATTCACTGTCAATTTAGAAATAATTTACCATCAAATTGTAAATTATGATAAGAAGTTGAATAGCCATTTGACGGGTACGGTGTGAGCATTTGTCCAGGTTGTCGGCATTTCATCAGTCAGGTGACTGCTGACAACTGTTAGTGTCGATTGCATTTGGTTATAGCCAACTCTTTGTTCGGCTATCCAAGTGTATATTAAACAAACAGCTGCTAACGTGTTAGCGTTAGCTGGCCGCCCTTTGACGCTGGTTGGCCACGTTTGCCGCAGTGAAAAGCTTCCGCAAGCCAGAATGGACGTTTCATTGAAGTTCTGCTTCTTCTTCTTCTTCTTCTTCATTATTATTCGTTTGTTGCTTTTAACTAATTTTTCTTCCGCTTCTTCTCATCCTAAAAGTCCAGTTGGAAAAGTTTAACTTCCATTCAACAACACGCACACACATTTTCGCTAATATTTATTTGACCGTTGTTGATTTGAGTGTATTTTTATTTATTTTATTATATTTTTTTAATTGTTGCTTTTCAATGAATATATATTGCCCTTTCAATGAGCGGAGATATTCCGCTTGATATTGACCAAATCACCGCTGATCAACTGATTGCTGTACTCACGTAAGTTAAAAATATTTTTTCTTTGTTTTTTTGCTGTATTAAATTTTAAATAAGATAAACACAAATTTTGTTTTAAATCAAAACTACATCAAGTTTATACATATAAATAACCTTACATCAACCATGTAAAACTGTAAGCGTTCTTCGAATTCAAACTAAATTTCAACCATATCATACATACAACTACTGTATACATGGAAAACTCTTGAATGTGGATAATGTTTTCAAGGATTATGTGTGCGTCTGTGTGTGTGTGTGTGTGTGTATTCATTTCATAATTTAATTATAGAATTATAATTTTCTTGTTGACAAAATTTCTGAGAAGTTATAAATTTTCTAAAGTAAAGATATTAGAGCTTATTTATGTTAATGCTTAAATTTAAAAATTTATAAGCAAAATAACTGAAGTTTTGCTGTCACCCTTGTGCAAACAACCACTGATAGCAACGAAGCAATTGTTTTACCATTTCTATTCGACGACATACACCACATTTCATTAAACAGCCTTTTTATTAATTGCTACAAATGACTATAACAATGTTCAGAAATTTTATTACAAATTATTACATACATACATACATACATACATACATACATGTTTTGTAATTTTGTAAAATGCATTATTATTCAATATGAAAAAGCTGATCTAAAATTTACGTTTGTTGAATACGTTGCGCAATCTCTTGTAAATATTTTGAAAAGAATAAGCATTTGCAAAACGGTTTCATCACCTATTATAATTGTTATCAATTACATTGGACTTATTTATTGTGAAAATTTCTTTATAAGCAGTATATAATATTATTTTCTTTTCAACTTTATGCCAGTATTTCAATAGTGCAAAGGGAAATCACTTCAGTTGATTTCATTTCAATAATAAAAGAAAAATAAAATCACGTACACATTTTATAAAACTTGTATAAAATTCCGTTTGTCGTTGTGTTGTTATATGTCGATTAAAACTGAATTCAAAATTATATTCCAATTGCACAATAAAGCAAGCAATCTGATGGCGCGCATGTGTTTCAACTAATAACAGAAGATTGCTTGAACAGAATTAAGCAGCATTATGTTTAAGTTTTAGCTTTAAAATCAAACCAACTTTCCACTAAGCTTTTAAATCGTAAAATCAGAAATGATATTTATTTCAGTCGCTTTTATTTTCTTTCTTATCGTATTTTTCAAAAGAAAAAAAATAAGCACAAACAAATGTTCCGTTACGTGATCATTTCAATTATATAATAAAAATTTTAGCATTTTCAGTTAACAAAGAGCAAGACTTTCATTTCAGCTTTTCACTACCTGTGCTTATTTACGTAATAGCTTTTATTGCTGTTGCTATTTACGATTTTGCTATGCAAACATCTGCAGTTGACATAGAATGCACGAGCATTTTTCTATCTGGATGCAGTTTCATACTGAAACATGTCATTCAATCGTAAGAGAGTGGAACAGTGGTAAAAAATTTTTCCAACAAAATCCTCATTACTAGCTTTACTATTTATTTGACTTTTGGATTCTATTCAACGCCTCTGGGGATTGATGTTGCCATGTGGACCACATGCAGGGAATGTGAGGTGATAAAAATTCCAATTATCATATTCAAATTATTGCCAAAAAGGGTTCCAAATATACTTTACACAAATTTACAAACGCTACGGGAGTTTAGAATGAAAGAAAAATATTTTTAACACATCAAAACTTGTTTGTTTGGTGGCACTAGCTTCTTGCTTGCTATGCTGCTTTTCTTCTCTTCTACTACTGCTACTACTCTTCGTGAAACTGCTTCAAGCTGCTTGACAAGGCTAGCAATTACGTGCTATTTATTATGCAAAAAAGAGTGCTTTATTATGCAATTCATTAAAATGACTTTTAAAAATTACACTTGCACAAGCAAGGTTGCAGCTTTTAAGTATTATTCACAAGCATTTTTTCCAGATAATTTGCCATTTGTAGTTTTCACTTGATTTTACCGAAGAACAGTAAAAAGGTTGTTTTAAACTTATTTTCAACAAATACATCATGAGATATGATAACTATATTCAACAAAACAGGAAGAATGTACTTTGATGCAATTTGTTATAAAATCTATTTACAAGAGGTGTGTGTGTGCGCGCGTGTGTGTATACATGCTAAAGTTTTGTCTGTTATTTATTAAAATTTCTGAAAATTGAATTAAAATTAATCGTCATTCATGACTTTTTTTTCGTTTTTGAAACAATATAAAACTGATGCTCAGACCTGTCGAGATGAGTTGAGTTGAGGAATGAAGATTGAATAATACTTTCATGAAGCAAAAGTCTGTTTAGCATTCAATATTTGCTTAGAAGCATTTTGTCTATATTGTCAACGGAATTTTCACTTTTAAAATTTCAAATGCGAAATTAAGAAAAAGCAACTTTCTTGTTTCAGAAAATGGCTATTGCAGAATATCATTCCAATAAACTTTATTTATTTATTGCCTTTCTGTAGTGAATAATTATCCAATAAAATGGACAAACATACAATGAGGAAATTTGGTGATAAAAGAAAAAATTTTCAATAGAAACATAGAAATATGAAATAATTATTTAGCGATGGATCAGAAAACCAACGAATTTGCGTGGTGCGAAATTTGCCTGGCTTTTTGGTCAACAAACTCAAACTACTCAGAGATGTTCTACCTACGGTGGAAGTAAGCAGGTTTCATTTTTCTGTCTGCACAAATAATAAACGTATGCGTTTGTTATGTATTGTAATTCAAGGCAATGCTGTGCTTATCGAATTGCGGAATGGACATCCAATTCGAGACCTGCGAAGTATTCAGAAGCATATTAGAGCACGCGATGGCAAAAAATGAACAAATATGCAAATCTATTTTGAAAATAATTTTCAAAGTTATTGACAACCAGGATTCCAGTAAATTGCTTTCTTCTATTTTACACTTCTTGAAAACATAGTATTCAAATTTTCACTAAATAATATACAAATATTCTTATCGACGAGTAATTTTAGCACGTAATTCTATTATTGCATGATTTTCTTTTTCAAAATTCTTTTTATAGGTTGAAAAATGAATTTTATCTGATATTTTTGTCAGTAAAAAATGCTAATTTAATATCGCTACATTCTTTAATCTAATTTTCATTTGACAATTTTCTGCGTTTAAAGTGATCATCATTTCCTATTCAATATTTATAATAAATTTTCGCACTGCTGCATATTTAAGATAATTGCAACATTTGCATATGTTCAGCACTAATTTTGATAATTTCAGTTGTTCGAGCAGCTTGGATGGAAATGATTATCGATGTTATCGACGTCATTTCGACCCCACTGCTGACAAGTGAAGTATTTGAACAACTACACAGCGTTGCTATTTATTGCGTCTATTTGGTTTTATATGTTATAGGTTTTACCAACTGCTTTGCAAAAATCTCAGCAAATGAATTCCATTTACGCTCGTTTATTTGGAGGGAAACTTCTTGGACAAATAGCACCTAAAATTTCACCTGACGAGTAAATAATAAATAAAACCTTATGAGCTTTTCAATCAGATGGCAAAAATTGTTTTTCAAATTTTATGAAAAATAATAATAACAAACATTTTGAAATATAAATTGATTATTATTCAAATGAACATGTTTAATTTGATGCCAGAGTGAGGCGAAAAATTCTACCAGTTGTACAAGCGCAGTGTCAAGATCCTGACTCAAGAATTCGAGCTACAGCTTGTCAGCAATTACCTACTATAGTTTTGTTTATCAGGCATGAATTGTGCTATTTTTGCATAACTGTTTTTTCTCATAACAGTAAACTTTTTGTATTTTTCAGTTCTGCAGATATAAAATCTATTTTGCTTCCTATGCTAATTGAACTGAACAAAGATGAAGATGAAACTGTCCGTGAAGCTGACTTTGAAGCAATTGTCAGCGTTTTATTTCGATTCGACAAAGGTTCGCTTATAACTGTATTAATTTTTATTATAATAACATACAAGAAAATCATCCAACTTTTTTGTAAACATGCTAATTCATGCATTCTCTAAAAATGACGGCAATTTGCTAAAATTTACTTAATGTTTCAATGTTCAATGTAAAACAACTTCAGTGTTAGGCTATTGAATTAAAATGTTTTAATAATTTCAATTTATGATAAACCAAATCTACTGCGCAATATCAAACTTTGTTGCTTGCAGCAAAGAAAACCGTTCATCAGTAAAGATAATGAAGTTGATTAAAAAATTGCAATTTAGAAACCCGCTCGAATATATTCATGCCAATAATAAAGAAATGTGCTGAAGATGCTTTGTTAACAAAAAGCACGTCTAGTTTGTTGATTTTGGCTAAAGTTCTGAAAAAGTTATGCGAGTCATTGGATGGTAAATGCTACTTCATAACCTGCGTATTTTGTCCTTTTATTAGATATGCTTTTTAGATAAGATGACAAATTCTGAAAAAACATGGATTATTGAAATATTTCAGCAGCTATCTTCGCTTGGCACAGAAGAAAAACCTGACGGAGAAGAGACTGTAAATGGAGATTACGTATGGAATACTCTTTCTTCTTCTTAATCTCTATTACGAAAAGCGATTGTAATTTATATCTTAAAATATGTGTTTACAACGATGTATATACTTAGGATTATGTTTCCAAACGTATGGATCCGAATATAGCATCGATCACATGTCGTCGTTCTGCTGCAGCAGCTATTTCAGTATGTTTCTTTTATCATTTTATCTTTCCAAATATTGTAAACTTATTACTAACATATTTTGGAATTTAATTTTTATATATTCAATTCATACCCTTTATTCATAAATAAAATGCACCAGAAATTTTAATTTAAACAGTTTCAACGATTTTTCTTTTTGCAATGCCTGATATATTTTAGCATATTATTGTAATTTTAATAGATTCTTACGGAACTGATGACTTTGAACGAATTTCGAACCTCACTTTTACCAGTATATCGGCGTTTATGCCAAGACACGGACAGTGAAGTGCAAAAGCAGGCGGCTTTGTCTTTTCACATTATAGCCAAATTTTTTGACCCGCATTCGTCAGAATTGATGGATTGTTTCATTGATCTGATATACTCTGGCGATACTGACGTAAGATATTTTTTCACTGACGCGTTTATACTTTTCTCTTATATCCTCATTTTTATTTGGATATGTTAATACAAACTGATTGTATAATTGAACATAAATTTATTTAACTGAACTCTTTTTAGGTAATAGAAGGTCTTGCTAAGCATTTGGATGAAACATTGAGTTATATGTACAAGACGTCCCCACCGAAGAAGGATTCAGAAATACCGACTCATGTAAGTTGGAAGTTCATAATTTAAATTTATCAATCTAAGTGAAATATATCTCAGAAATCACACCCATCTCAGCTCACTCGTGTACTTCTTGCGTGTAATCGTCTTATAAGAAATTCGAGCAATTGGAGATGTCATGAACAGTATATATTGGCTTTACGATCACTTTTAAGTTGTGTTGGTGAAGATGTGCTAATAACAAGCTTTGTTCCAATGCTAAAAGATGAAGTTTTGCACGTGGTTTGTGTTATCATTCTAATGTAATTAATATCAAGAACGATATATTTATTTATGTAAATTTTTAATTCAAGCAAGCTATCCCTTGTCGCTTTGCCTGCTTGAAAACTATGCTGACATGGATTTCGCAGCTCAAATGCAGCAAACAAGTTCAAAGTTTGGTGGATTTCTTTATAAATTGTACGTAACATTGTTTACATGTTAAAAATGCTTCAACTACCGTGAACAATCGAAAATACAAATGCTAGTTTTAAAAATTTATACGTTAAAACAAACTAATCCAGAGAAGGTTAGTTACTGTTACTAAAAAAACATAAGGAACGAAAATGGAGCTATTATTATTTATGCAGCATTTGCTAAAATCGTTGATCAGTACTGTTGAAGTATATTGAAGAAATCACGATCCAATAAATGAAATTTAATTAATTAATTAGTTTCAAATAGCACAATTTAAATAAACTTGAAAAGAGTTGCTCAATTGGACAGTTCACTTTTAATATGATATTCCGGCTGCTATTGATAGGCCTTCAGTGTCATAAAAGTGCCAAACGACGAGTATTGTATTTGGTGGCTTGCGAAATGGCAATTAAAATGGGATTGGTTGAACTGTTCAAAGAAAAGCTCTTGTATTCGGCATTAAAAATGATCGATGATCCTGTTATAGATGTTCGGTTAGATAATTCACATTTCAAATAATATAAAGTAGGTTTCACGATATACATATATATATATATTTACTGTGTTTAGTTTGAAATTATGCAGCCTTTTTCCAGTATTCAAGTCAGCGCTTAATTTGCCTAAAGAAAATAATCTCCTACTTGGACTGCGAGATGCTCTTTCGAAATTGGATGCTGTGGAAAAATCGGTTACTTTTAAACGAATTCGCGCTCAAGTAAGTGATTTCTAGTGTCTATTTGTGAAATAATTTTCGTGACCACACGCATACATGTATTTTCTTTTCCAAGGTACTTGCTGAAATAGGGGAAACACCAGGCAATCAAACCAATATTCATGCAGAAAACACAGAGCTGCCTGACAAAGATAAATTGAAAAAACCAACAGTGAAAACTACTGCAGTGGCCAGCGTTCAACCGATCGTCGCGGTGCATCCGACATCAATTCCACCTGCACCACCACCACCACAACAACAACAACAACAACAAAAACTGAAAAATGGAAACACGCTTAATGCAAATGTAAAAAAGCTCGATAAAGCAGGGGAAGCAGTTTCAGATACAAAATCTGGACACATCCCACGTGCAAGCAGTCGCAGGACGGCTGTTGTACAACCACAGCAACTGCTTCACAGAGATGCCAGTCCTCGACCAACCGGGCAATCTTACGAACGTGTTAGAACCAGACATATGACAGATTCTAAACCGACCAGTGTGGATTGTAAAAAGGCTAGCAACATCCCGGTGAAAGCCAAATCCGTTTCCCAAATTTCTACATCAGAAAACAAGACAGCAGCATACAAAAGAACCTCAGTGGACAAATCAAAGACAACCCAGAAGACTTCTTCAAATGAAAATCTAACGACACCGAACCAGAAGAATGCTGCTGCTGAAAAGCGAAAACTCACACCAGGATCTTATAATAATAGCACAGTATCGAAGAAGAATGTTGCCGCGGAAAAATCCAAAAATGCAGAATCACCGAATGCCCCACCGCAGCCGGTTGCATTGACAAAAGGAGGACCGAATGGAAAGAAAATTGTTGTCAAGCCTACTCCAATTTTGAAAATGAACAAGCCAAGCGTAGCTTCGAAGCCGCTGCGCACTCCAGCCGTTATCTGTACCGGAAGTGTGATGAAGTCCATCGCCAAATTTGAACAATCAATGGCCAAGCATCAGGAAAGTCTTATGAAAAAAACTACATCCCATCAATATCCAAGACGAATGAAGTGAGTCTATTTCAATTTTCAATCACAAAAATTAATTATTCAAATTTCTAAACATCAATTCTAAATACTAATGAAACGTATGTATGTGTGTATGCTCATATGCATTGGATAAACTGTAAAATGTAAAAGTAAAAGTCATTTAACAATAAGTTTACAGTTTAATTTTCTTTTCTTTTATTTTTTAAAATAATAATTACAACTATATTTTCAAAATGAGAACAATTTAGGTCAGTTGCAATATTATCAATTTAGTTGTTATCATCACTGTTTACATTTGTTCTAAATGTTCAAATCGAAATTAACATTTCATCTGTGATGTCTTTTCTTTGTCCAGCATCGAAGCAGAATAACAGAAAAAAGTGACAAGTGTTGTTGTTGTTGTTGTTGAATAGTAAAAGAAAAAATATAAAATATTATAATGCATATTGAATTTATTCAAAGTAAATTTTTAATATTTTAGCCAGAGTTTTACTTCTGACGCATCCGGAAAAAGTGGAGACGATAAAACAAGCAGATCGCTTGGTAATCGGTTTGCATTGAGAAGATGAAAAATTTACAAGATTTCAAATTTACATATTTCTAGAAAGGAGTGGCTCAACTTCAAATGTACTGAACACAATTCGAAATGGATCGCAGTCTGATTCTAAGAGAAGCTCATCTTCTTATTCATTGACTCGGGTAAAAAGTAGCAGCGTTCTGTACGTCCGTAATGGAAGTGGAGGAAATTCGCGATCCAGAAATGTTTAAATTTGATCTCAACTAGCTTCGTCAATCAAGTAGATTTATAATTTAAGTCATTTTCACAATTTAATGAAATTCAATAAAGCTCCTAATTTGCACGGATGCTTGATTTATTGTCGTGTTATTCAGATAAAAGTTTTCGTTAATTTCCACAATCAAAAACTATCTACAACAACGATACAACAATTGCAAAGCCTATTTCGCTAGAAAATTGTTGCAATTTTAACCAGATTTAGTGTGTCGCAAAAACAAATCGCCATCTTGATCGATTTCACTTTATTATTAACCTACTGTATAAGATATTATTCGACGCAGAAAATGTTGGAAAGCGTGTCCCCCTTTTTTTTCATCATTGACAAATTTGTTGAAACGGCGTCCTGCATTATTGTGTACGCATGTCAAGAAGTTTATGTCAAAAATTATTAATTTTTAATAGCTGGGCAGTAATAAATTTTTCCAAGTTCAAAAGAGCTTTGCCCTGTGCTCACAAATTGTAAAAAATATATCTTTTATAAATTCGCAGAATGAAACTTACATTCAGTGTCAAGGTCAAATGAGAAAATGAAATTCAACTTGAAACTCGTATATTGGAAAATGTTTAAACAAAGATTTTTTTATAATTATTCAAAGTAACGCATATGTTTTGTTTGCTGATATGAATTTATATGTCGACTGGTTAAGTGAAAAGAAGTCTGATATTATATGAAATTTGGAAATAAAAATATGATTTCATGGTGAATATTCACCATCAGAAATAAATAAATAAATATACCTATTAGAGAATGGAGGATGAAAAAGAGAAAATACTATTCGACCGGAGAGTAGTAGAATTTCAAAATGGAAAAAAAACCGATCGCTTACCTTGGTCAGATGTAGGTCGCATAGTTGATGTGACGCTTGTAAACCTGTTTTATAAGTGGAATAAAATGGATCGTAGAGGTCGTCAACCAGCAGGCATAATGTGCAGAAATGAAGACAAAGTTTTGAAGAAGCAATCGGCTTGCTTGTTGTCTGCCAGAAAAAACGACGGTGACGAACCACCACATCGTCGCATCGATGAAACGCCGTGGTGCAAAGCATGTACAAAGCTCTGCAGAAATCAGTTCTGTAGAGCAGAAGAAAAGACAACGCTTCAAATATCCCTCGCTGCCCAGTAGTGAAACTGCATTCTACTTTGCCGTCATCTCGTGTACCATTTTTTACACATGGTACAAAGTTTTCCAACTCAGTAATGAACCTCAAGTACAAAATAATACTGTAGCGCCGTTGACTAAGAGCCATTTATGGTTAATTGGTGATAAATTGAAAGATACGAACAATTATGAATGGCAACACTGGATCGTTTGGGTTAGAGAAGCTTTACCGTGGTATTTTTTGCATTCATTGTTATTTAATTGTACGGAAAAGTTGTTGGGAACGACGTTGTGGAAACGGTTCATGATTGTTTATTGGATTTTTGCCAGTTGGTATCTTTTTGCAACACACATTGTACTTACTGTATTCATTGCTGCGACGGTCATGTATGGCGCTGCTTACTGGTTGCGATCAAAGCTGGCCGTATGGACAATCACATTGGCCATACTTTACGTAGCTGTGGAAGGAATAGTTGATTTTGCCGCCGATCAGGATGCGTTCAAATCAATCAGCTTCATCGGTTATAAAATGTTGCAGTGTTTGAGTTTTTGCTTAGATTTGATTGATAATCAACCAGTTTGCGAGCATTTCTTCGACGGATTCTTTAAATTGGCCTGGTATATACTTTATCTGCCATATCAGCTCAGTTTAATTGTAATATATAAGAGATTTCAACCGGACATGGAACGTCGAAACAGCAGACAGATGAACTTGTCTCGTACATTACTATTTGGCATTCGTATACTGTTTTGGTATTGTTTTACTGAATTACTGTTGCATCATCTTTATTTCGAAGCCATCTCAATGAACGTAGAACTCCTGACAAGTATGCCACTGGACACGTTGTGTTGCATTGGTGCATTGATAGGGCAATTTTTCCACTTGAAGTATGTGGTCATTTTTGGCTTTCCCGCATTTTTTGCAAAATTAGACAAAATGACACCACCAAATGGGCCAATATGCATTTCACGAGTGACACTTTATTCGAATATATGGCGTCATTTTGACCGTGGATTGTATGATTTTTTCAAAGAATATATTTTTTTGCCAATAGCCAGACCATCGTTTCGTATAGAGCGCAAACTTGTCGGATTATTGCTTAGTTTTTCATTTGTACTTGTTTGGCATGGCTTTAGGCACAGCTGTATGGTTTGGGTTGGACTGAATGTGGTGGAAATTTTAATAGAAAACTTTGGCAAAGTGATATACAGTTTTCAGAGTGTGCAAAAGTTGCGCGAGAAGCTCATCAGTGACCAATGTTTCCGACGAATATTGGCTCTTTTGCAAGTGCTTCCGCTTTCGTTTGGCCTCTACAGCAATTACTATTTCTTGGGTGGATCAAAAGTGGGAAAAGTTTTTGTTGACCGAATATTTTGGGGTGAAACGTACCCGAAGTTCAAACTGCCAGCCGTGATATTAGTTACTCTTGGCTATTGCTTCAATCATCTTGCGATGGAAATTAGTAGCAGAGTGGACTGAACAATATTGCCATATTGTTTTCTGTTTATTCAAAATGAATTGTTAAAATATGTTTTTTTTTGTTGATGATAACTGCAGGAAAGCTTTTCCGAACAGGCGGATTGGATTTACAATAAAAATTATTCTATTTTTGGTTATGATTTACACAAACTGTGCTGCTAACCAAACATTTGACAAAATACAATTATTTAATATTTAACAATGATTATTTTGGGTCTACTCCACGAGTATACTTCAAAGGCATGCCGCTCGACATTTGATTGGCCTTAAATTTCATTGGTTTTCATGTCGGCTAAATTTCATTAGTTGCTGTTGCGATGAGTTTTATTCGTTGTCGCAAACCTAAATTTTTACTGGTTGTCATTGTGATGCGTGCTATTTGTCAAATTTTGATTTCATTTTAATGGTCAGGTTTCTAATATTCAAAGCTTTACTATTTTATGATATTTATGTAATAAAATTGGGGTGGTTTTACTCGG
>NW_003526945.1:214760-215910 GCF_000181795.1 Trichinella spiralis | reverse complement strand
TGTGGTGGATTCATTTATCATGTATGAATTAATTTATTTTTTTCATTAACATTATTATTTCTGTTACATTCTCATAATGATGCAATACTGCTTTCGAAAGTTAGTGAAATGTTGAAACTTGGCCGACGGATGGACTTTTAGTATTCTTTATATGACCTGTTTCTACTGATATTCATCACCTTGCCCATTTTCCCTAATGTCATTGTGCAAATTGTTTTTCCGAAATTTTCTTGAAAACAGCTTTTTTCATGAAGAAGTAAATATATTCTTCGATGAAATTATTTTTATCTTTTAATCTGCATCTGTTCTCTGTTGACTTTCTTGTTGTGCCTGTCGATCGATAATAACAATTTCTTTTTTGTTTTTTGCTTGCTTGTGCCAAATTTAATTTTTCACATTTTTTGGGAAACTGTCAATTTTTCTGCAAATTTCAGCTGACGATCCAAACAGGCTTTTTCCTCTTTCGTTTGATTGATTGTGGTCGCTTTTACCCAACCGATTCGCCGGCTATTTGTTTTTTTTCCTTTTTTTTGAAAATTTAAAATTTCGCCGCAAAATCAATAAATAACATGGCAGTAGAATAAAGTGAAGGCGAAAGGTAATCTGAATGTTTTTTCCCATGGAATTTTTCCCATTGTTCTGTGTTGTTTATCGTCCGAAGCTTTCGTAAATTTGTGCTTGGGGGTTGTACTGAATTTTTTCTTCTTTCAATTTCCTATCGATCCAATTTGTTTAAAATTTTTATTCATTTTCCACTTTTACTCGGGAAAATGATATGTTGAAATTCTTATTGTGGAGTTTTTCTCACGATCCACCCCCTTTATTTTTTTTCTCCTATACTTCCCCAAAGCTGAAACATTTCTGTTCCTTCTGAAGGTAGTAATATAGCGTTTTTCTAAAAACTTGCTTTTTCCAAGTGCAAACAGCTTCTTAAAAGGACTGCCATTTTTTGCACAGCAACAAATGTTGATAATTTTAACCGAAATGGTATTTTAAATTAATTCCACTTGGCTTGAAAAGAGCCCCTTAATTAATGAAACATGGTTGAATTTTACGTTTACCGAGAGAATCCGAAAAATTTGCATGCAATGCCATTTTATTAATTGACGATGAAACTGGGTATTTCTGGCACCAGGTAAACAAGCTATTG
>NW_003526945.1:182964-214750 GCF_000181795.1 Trichinella spiralis | reverse complement strand
TCTTTGTCGTATGGTTTTCTTTGTCTAATTGCTCATTGATTCAAACTCTTCAGTTGTGATTAAGATTTGACGATCCAATAAAATAGCGTGGGTAAAGACCAATGAGAGAAAAGCGGGACCGAGTAGTACCAAACCGGACATGCTAGCCTATAACTGAAACTAACAACATGTCAGCTAATTTATTAAAATAAGCTGATATTCACAGCAAAACATTATCAGTATGAAAGAACAGCTTTGTTACGGGCATCAGTTATAGATCGTGAAAAAATTTTGCTTGAATTCACATTTATTTGTCCTACTCAAACTTGTTGCTGCTGATAAAAATCAATAGAAAAGTGCAAAAATCTTCAAGAATGGAACGGTTAATTGTGAGCGATCAAACAGTTCAATTGCAAAATAAATTGAAAAATAAAGGATTTGAAAGAATGTAAACTGAACTAAAAAATTAATAATACAATAAATTACATAAAGCTTAACAACAGCAAAATATTCTTTATGAAAGCAAAACCCTACGCTTACAATGTGTTGCATTTGAACTTGAATTTCTTTGCTGAAATACTGTCGAATTATTAATCGATATCATCGTAAAATACAAACAAGCAGATGCATTGCTAAATGAAAAAAAAATCAGGATTTATTTATTAACAAATAACGGTTCATTTTTTAAATATCCTAATTCTGAAACAACGAGCAAACGGTCATTTTATTCCATCATTGCTTTTTCTCATGATTTCAATCCAATGTTTTGGGCATTGAATAGCTATGAAATAATTAATAAATTAAATTAACATTTTATTTCTACTATATTCACAAGCAAAATGCAATAATACACGTGTAAGTTAGTGAAATGTTCAGACTTGACAGACTGTTGCACATACTGTAATCCATATATGACCTGCTTCGACGTATATAAATAACCTTGCGCACAGTCTCGAAGGCAGTTGTGTAGATCATTTTTCCTAAAACCGAATAAGAAACACATTTTTTCAAAAAGAGGTAAATATATTCGTCGTTGAAATTAATTTTAAAATAATAATCTGCATCTGTTCGTTGTTGTCGCCAGTTGTCGATGCCCAATCGATCGATAATAGCAATTTCATTTTTGTTTTTTGCTTGCTTGTTGCGAAGTTAATTTTTCACAAACGGCGGTGAACTGTCAGTTTTTCTGCAAATTTCAGCTGACGTTCCAAACAGGCTTTTTCCTCTTTCGTTTGATTGATTGTGGTCGCTTTTAGCCAACCGATTCGCCGGCTATTTGTTTTTTTTCCTTTTTTTTGAAAATTTAAAATTTCGCCGCAAAATCAAGAAATAACATGGCAGTAGAAAAAAGTGAAGGCGAAAGGTAAGCTGAATGTTTTTTCCCATGGAATTTTTCCCATTGTTCTGTTTGTTTATCGTCGTAAGCTTTCGTAAATTTGTGCTTGGTGTTGTACTGATTTTTCTTCTTCAATTCGTATCGATCGATTTGTTTAAATTTTATTCATTTTCACTTTACACGGCAGATGATATGTTGAAATTCGAAAATGATTTTCTCACGATCAGTCCGTGATGTATACGCATATACATCAGCAAAGCTGAACATTCTGTTCGTCTGAGGTAGTAGTATAGCGTTTTCTAGAACTTGCTTTTCGAGTGCAAACAGCTCTTAGAGGACTGCATTTTTGCACAGCACAAAGGTTGATAATTTAACGAAATGGTTTTTTAAATAATTCAACTTGCTTGAAAAGAGCACTTAATAATGAAGATGTTGAATTTACGTTTACCGAGAGAAACGAAAAATTGCATGCAATGCATTTATTATTGACGATGAAACTGGTAATTCTGGCAAGGTAAACAAGCTATTGACGAACGTGAATTGAACTGTTTGTGTCCGACGATGAACAGTATGAAGTACTGTACGGTGAGCTACATTTATTATTGATTGTAACGAGAATCGGAAGAAAGTTTAATAATGGGAAAAAATTAGAATAATAAGATGTCTCCAAACCTGTCGTCAAAGCAGAGGCAAGCATGCGTCATTTGTGATTGAATTTCTTTTTTTTCATTTATCGAATGCATCGTTCGGTCGGACTGAATTTCATAGCTGCCAAGCTGTGCTATCAGTCGAGATTGTAGCCATTTTGAATGAACGCTTTGCAGTTGGGCTTGTCGATTAACAACTGCGCGTTGTTTGCAACTCTTTCCATTCGTGCCAGCTTAATATTTCCACCAACTGACATTTCTGATCTTCCAAGCTCGTTGGTTGTCTGGATTTATTTGCTTTTTGCTTCTGCTTTTACTCTGCTCACCGCATACACTTGCACCATTTGAAACTGCTTTCCAACGTTTGCATATAGAGCTAGTCGAATCGAATCGAATCAAATCAGCATCATTAGTTGACGTTGATTTTGTAATTTTCACCGACTCTTCTTTTTGCACTTGTAATTATTTTTCCAAAATGATCGGTTCATATACTGAATCCAGGTAATGGAATGCTTTTTCGATTTTTATTTTCTCTGTAATTTTCTTCATCATCTTCACAACGTTAGTCAAATGATTGAAATATTTGCTTTAATATTATTTTCAATTAGCATTTTACGTTTCAAATTTTTGACATTTTCAATCTTGTCGTTGTCAACGTTCAGAAATGCGCATTCTTCTTCTTGTGCACAGATATTAGTTTAAAGGTCTCATTTCAAAAACATTGTTTTTTTCTCTTACTCACATCACAACAGACGATATATTAATATTTTTAGCAGTTTACTTGGTTTTTATCGATGGGAAATTGATTTAAGTTTTGGAATTTATTTAATTGTTTGGATTCTGCTAAAAATGATGAAATTATCCGAATAAAAGGTTGTTTTTTTTTTCATTTTTGCACCGCTTGGTTTTCATCTGACGATGATATATTCTGTTCAGCCAATTGGTTCAAGTGCGCGTGTTTTTACAGTTATCAAAATGTTCATATAAGCTTTGGCAATTTGAATGATGAACGTTCGTTTCTCTTTGTTTTTTCTTTTCTTTTCTTTTTCCATGACAAAAATGTCTACTGTAATGGTCGGTTGAGACGGTTGAAAAATATGAATGAATAATTTTCAGCTATCGAAAAACGATGACTACAACAACGCAAGAAGTTTACTCGTATCGTAAAGGCAGTGTAACGACGAAATTGTAC
The DNA here is from genome assembly GCF_000181795.1 of Trichinella spiralis. NCBI lineage: Eukaryota > Metazoa > Nematoda > Enoplea > Trichinellida > Trichinellidae > Trichinella > Trichinella spiralis. The sequence goes on along the minus strand of NW_003526945.1, from coordinate 211,596 downwards.
GGTCGTGATTTATCCGAATATGAAGATATTGATATTGATTCATTGCTGACAAAGCTGACACCCGAAGAATTGGAAGAGTTGAACAGTGAAGTTGATCCTGACGTATGTATTATTTATCAGAAGAAGCGAAATAAGAATAATTGAAAACAAAAATCAATATCCCGTGAACAATGATTTCTTTTTTGCCTTATTTATCACAGAATTCCTTGTTACCACCGTCTCAACGATGTCGTGATCAGACAACGAAATCACCGACAGGACCTTTCAGGCGGGAAGAATTGTTGAAATTTTTAGAAGAGAAAGCGAAAAATGAAGCCGACTGGGAAGAGAAAGTTCCTTTCAAGCAGGGCGTAAAGCGAGGTGATTGAAAATAAAATGTGAATTTTTACTTTCAACGAGCAGTTGCTTGCAATTTTGGACTCTTTATATAAGCGTGCACATTTGTTTATTTTATTTTTAGGCAAAGCGTACGTGCCGAGTGTTGTCGAAGAGAAGAAAGAAACTTTTGGTATTGATCTGGCGAAAGCGTTGGAAATGGACGAGGTGGAAATTGCTTTGTCCGAAGCTACTGAAAATGATTTGGTCGATTTGGCAGGTTGGTGTTGTTGTATACTGTACTTTTTTTTCTCTTTTTCTTCGCAATGCAATATAAGGTTTGCTCACGCAGGAATACTCGGCATGCACAGCATGCTTACACAAACTCAATATCACAACGTTGTGAAAGGAAAATCTCAAGATGAAGAAAATTCCAGCTTCAGTGGTATGCTTTTTATTTCTGATGAGCATGATGATACGGCAGTTGACAATTGTGTACTGTCGGATAGTTGTTGTTATTTTTTGTTTTGATGATGATTACTGTAACTTTCTGTGTGGAAATTTTCAGCCGTTGTCAAATCGACACCGTTGAAATTTGTACCCGACGAGCCGGCAAACAATACTGACGTTCTGGATTGTATACGACGTTTGAATGAAAATGATCCTTCTTTGACCGAAGTGAACATCAACAATATGAAAGTAAAAAAAAAGAATTTTCATTTTTGAAAACTAAAACAGTTAAAAATACAATTACTTATTATTATTATTGATTTAGACTATTTCTCGAGAAAATGTGAAAAAATTAATAGAAGCAGCAAAATGTAGTACACATTTGGAAAACTTCTTTCTCGCCAACACCGCTCTCTCCGACGCTGACGCGCATGTAAAAAAAAAATAATAATAATAATAATTATTATTATTCAAACATTCTGCTATAATTTCCATGCATGAGATTGATTTCTTTTTTCAGGGATTGATCGAACTGTTGGAAATGTCGAAAAGTTTGAAAAATCTTAACGTCGAATCGAACTTTTTGACCGGCGAGTTTTTGATTGCTCTGTTGCAAGCAACTTTGAAACAGCAGTGCTTGGTCGAGATTCACGTGGAAAATCAGGTAAAATGGAAATATTTGAAAATGAATTGTGTGAGAAAATTTGTTTGTTTTGAACACAGAGAGCAGCCGTGCTGGGAAACAAAGTCGAAATGGAATTGGCTCGTATTGTTGAAGAGAACGACTCATTGCTGAGGGTTGGAATAAGTTTCCAGTCGATGGACGCTCGGTATCGTGTATCGTACGCGATTGAGAAGAACTACGAACGACGTTAGTTGACGGCGGATAATTATTTAAATTAAATTGATTGTGCAATAAAGTCCATTGATTGATTGATTGATTGATTGTTCAACATTCTGTTTTTAGTTCGACTGCAGCGTGTTCAAGCAGATGAAGAATAACAACTTCACATTTGCAAAGTTAGCGTTTTTCGTTCATTGTGATGCTTTTCTATTTTTGAAGCCAACTTCACACTCTGATTGTACATCTATCAAGTAATTAGCATCTGATGATGTTGCTGATTTTGGATGCAGTATAGTTCAAACAGTTCTGTTGTGTATTTGTGTTTCAAATCCAATATATGTAAGTATATGTGATCGGTAGGAGATGTTCTTTTGTTTTTTTTTGTCCCAAATGCCAGTCTTCCACCATGTGCGCAAGGTTTCTTTCATTTTTTCACCACTTTCATTTCTACTACTACTAATAATACATGCTTCTAATTTTTTGATTGTGTGTATGCAGCAGCATGTGCAAATTCTCTGTCGTATTATCACCATCAATCATCAGTTCAATCGGTGAAATAAATCTGCTTTATTTTCGTATTCAATTTATTCATATTGTCTCTACTCATGCGGCTGCAATATTCTCTTTATAAAGTAACTGTAAGTAATAAAAAAAGAAAAGCAGGTACAAATGTAATAATATATAAATAATATTTATGTCATAATTATCAGTGACCAAAGCTGTGGGTGAACGCTTGAAATTAAGTAATAATTATATCAGTGCAAAATATTGCAAATTATTCTTCCTGGTTCTCTGTATCGAATACTACATCGTCCAACTGCATGCCATACACGCCTTCATCATCCAAGCGAATAAAACTTTAAAAAAAGCATAAAAATTTATCCAAATTAAAAACATTTACCAAATTGATCATCTTTCAGAAATCGCTTACGTGAATTTGCCTCGTCCACGATCAGGTTTCACGCTGTGGAAATGTTTCAAATGTCGTGACAACATGTACGATCGCTTATATTCAGCAGGACAGAAATAGCAGATGTACTTTCTTTTCTGAAATTTCCCCTTTGCTGAAACCCCATTTCAGACACTTCTCATTCATCACATACCTGATGCATTTCCAAGTGTTTGTTCAGTTCACTTTTGCGTTTGAACTTGTTACCACACTGGTCACAACTGTGCGGATAATTGCCACTGTGCACAACCATGTGTTCTTTCAGATCGCCTTCCTGTTTAAATCTGAAGAAAAAATAAGCAAAATAAATTTCATTCAAAAATATCAAACACTTCATCAAATCTATAGTTACAGTTTTTTGCACTCAGGGCAAGAAAAATGTCTCATCAGTGTTTGGTGCATGCGGGCCTTGTGAGCTTCCAAATTCCACGAAGAATGCAACATCAAGCCACATATATCACAAGTTACGGCTAACACTGAAAATGCAAAAAGCGAAAAGATAAAAATACAACATCTACTTTTATAATGAAATGAAATATAAAAGGTACACGCGAGAAATTGAAATTTTAAAATTCAACTTCAGCGTTTGCTTTTTTGTTCTGTACAATTTGTCCAGCAGACGGTCGTCAACTTACCGTGCCTGTAAAAATGTTCGCGCAACAAACAATGATGGGGAAACGATTTTCCACATCGAGAGCATTGGTACTTATTTTTTTCTAAATCATCAAAACTGAAAAAATAATTATACCCCGAAACTCAAATTGCATACCTTTAGCAGTTGTGCTCAACAGATGCTTTTTAAAATTGCAATGTATAGCGTAAAATTGTCCGCAGCCTGGGCAACAATACGGCTTGTATTTTATATGTGAATTCACATGGTACTTCATATTTCCCGTTCCGTTAACTACTTTATCACAACCTGAAACTCAACAATAAATAAAACGAGCAATTTTTAATGCAAATCAAAAGTTGAGAAAACAACAACAGTACCTTCCCACTTGCAAATATAAAGCGAATATACTTGCAATCCGTCATGCACGTGCTCCTCAACGTGCTCTGCATAGTCGGTAAAATCAAGGAAAGTTTTCTGAAGTGTTTTTTTTTGATTCTCATATTCATCAACATTAACAAAAATAATTGTTCAAAAATAAATCTAGTCATCAATCTCACTTTACACTCATCCCATTTGCAAATTATCGGTGAATCGTCGAAATCGAACAAATACTGCCGTGTTCCCATACAACTCAACTGCCATTCCACATCGGGGCTATCGTTATTAACATAATTAACGAAAGCTTCCCAGCCGGCAGATAGCGTTTTGATCTCATGCAAGTGGAAGCTCTTATGGCACACAAAAGTATCCATACTTGTGAACGATTTCTTGCAGATTTCAAATGGGCAATTGAAAGTGCCGGCTATTAAAATAATTTATTGTTAAAAAATATTTAAAAAAACAAAAGAATACACACGTCGCGCAATGACTGGTTCATGAAGTCTAACGTGTTCGATGAATGGCTCCAAATCTTTTGAAACAAAACCACAACCTTCAGCCGAACAAACCAACGTTCTCTCTTTCGCATCGAAATCAATTTCAATCCAGGGCATCGGCATTTCGAACTTCGAGCAAAAGACGCAATTCTGAAAATTCAAAAAGTTATTCAACCAAACTGCTAACAGAATCTTGTCCCTGAAAGAAGCAGAAACGATTTAAATTGATAAAATCGCGGAATAGAGTCGTCAAACGCAAAAAATTACAATTCAATGAACCACAATTCGCGAGATCTAAATGAAATTGGGCACTCATTTCAACATACATTTAAAAGGAGCTCAGGAATCAAATGAAACAATTTCATTTTATACAATGAAAATTTCTCGTATTTAATTTATAAAGTAGCTTCAATTGTTACCAAAATATAATTAAACAGCTTTTCTGTAAAACAATCGAAATCGAGGTCACGTAATGCAAATTTCTGAACATTCAAAATGAGTTTCGCACACAATTGCTGACAGATTCTGTAAATAAATGAAAATAAAGTTCCATCACTTTTATTATTCAAAGTTGTACCAATTTTATAAAGACTTTTCAATATTTTTAATTAATTTTAAAATACTTCATTAAATTATAAATTTTATTATTCCTGCGAATATTTTTAAAAAAATAATACATGGGAAGTTTAAATTGGCAAAATTTATTGTTCCCATACTGTATTTCTGCTGTGATGAAAAATCACATTTTTTTCATCTTGTTAAATTGTTTTGACTTGTTTTTTCAATTAAATCTCGTCATAAAAACTATTTCAACTGTAAAATGGCTTTATTGTTTTTTTTCACTTTAAAAAATACATGCAAGTAGTATTATTATTGATTTGTTTCCCAGATGTATACTGATTCAAAAAATAAATAAATGAAAAATATAAAATGCAAAAAAATCAATAAATCATTTTTTATGCACTTTAAACAAATGAACAGGAAAATGACAGCAGTTTGAAAAAAAACAATTGTTGACATTAATTGCTCTTGCGTTATGCGTGAAAATGTGAATATATATATATATATTTTATTGCGATAATGTATGTCTTATGCATATCATGTATGCTTTTGCATGTCAAATACTTTTTCTCTGAAATATGATTTTCAAAAAAGAAGAAGCGACACATGCTTGTAAATAAATACACATGATTTGATATCAAAGCGTGTAATTTTTCTAAATAAAAAGTTAATTACTGGATTAATAAAACTGGATGAATGACGAAAATTATTTGAAAAAGTTGATGCATTTTGTTTGTAACGAAATATTAGTCAGAAATATGAAAATGTTGTTTTGCGCTTAGTAGTAATTGTGATCACAGACGTCACAATGGTTCGTCTATGTGACATGCTGCCGTTCCATTTGTATGAAAACAAAAATGCAAAATACGTTGACAGTTTGTTAATCAACAGAGATGCTTTTATTGTGTTCAACGGTGTACTCATTTGTATTCAGTATTAATTAAATGGCCGTTGATCTCCAAATAAAGAAATTATATTGTTGTCATTGACAGTGTTGAATACTGTGTGACGTTTGTTTGGATAGTTCTGTTTTCAACTAAATAATCATTTGAAGGGTCACCTTTTGTTCAACATTTATGAGTAGTGTTGCATTAGCACTATTTCTTGTGCATGCTAAAATACAACAACAGACTTGTTTCTTTTACGTCAAGTAGCATTGTACCCGGATGAAGTAATTATTAAACGCTTAGCATTCAAAATGTCACAGACATCTTTAAATAAAAATTTCAATTACATTTTACGAGTAGTATAAACAGAGCACATCATAACTTTGAAAACATCATATGTATTATTTTGAGTAAGCTTTTTCTAAATCAAAATAATGAATCATCATGAAGAATTTCGACGTGTATTTAAATTTTCAAATAATTCGCTCTTTCAATTTGAAAAACACAGTTCACTTCCTTAACAGACAACACAACTTGTGCGTAGTATTGAAAGAAAAGAGCTAAATACATAACAAAAGCTATTGATAAAGTAAAAATTTCATTTATAAAAAAAACTATAGTTCTTTTGCTTGTTCGCTCAAATGACAAATGCTACTGGTGGCAAATGTCGTACACAATAACCAGACAGGTGAGTGCAATATTTGAGCATTTTTGTAATTGAAAATGACAAAAATAAACTGCACTATTTATCGATCCGTGCAGGAATTATCGATTTATTGATAAATTGAAAAATGAATAAAAATTTTCAGAATAATGTATTAAAGAATGATTATTTTTTAAATTTATAAATATTTATTGAACTAAAATTTGCTGTGCAGTTTTGCGTCAGTTTTATGGAAAAATTTGAATTTCTTTCAGTCATACTGTAGCATTGGTCTTGCTCTTCTTTTTGTAATAGGAAACGGCGGTGCAATGTCGCAGTTGTGAGATGACGGCGCGCTGATAGCTGCTCATTTGTCATCGAGTGGCATAGTGAACTGCGCAGAGCGACTCTGATTCACAACACTCCTATGCATTGTTCTTTTATTTTGTTCTAGTTGAAATGGACTGCAGTTTGGAAAAGGAGAGCAATGCTCTTGCCGGTCTCTTCCAAAATATCATTTGCGATCTGAAGGTGAGCTTTATTGGCAGAATTGGTTTTGTCAACTGAACAGTTAGGGGGACGGAGTTCTGTCCAAGCAGGATCACATTTTGCAAATGGAAAATTAAACAGATATTGCATATTGTAGGGTGGCCAGGCAGTTTGGGATGATCTGATTCAAAAGACGGTGAAATTCAGTGGCCAAATGAAGTAAGCATTTCATTTTGAAATCTTTTCTTGCACACTTTGGTGTGTATGTGTGTGTGTGCGTGTGTGTGTGGAATTTATAATTTCACTTTTCTTTCCATTTCAACTTAGGTTGACTATTGGGGCTGTGAGTGGTTTTATCGAAGCACTGCAGCGTGTTGCTGACATGGCTACAGCTGCCAAAGGTAGGATACATTTTTTTGTTGTTATTCTGAATAATTCTATTGTCTTCGAAGCTTAATACCGCTGGGACTTGGCCAGCTTGTTCAAAATTAGTAGTGGGGGCCGGATTCGATTCTTGCACAGCTGTCGGCCAGTAGTTGATGACGGTCGACAATTGGCGCGAGAATTTAGCTTCAATTTCTCTGAGCGTGCTTTATTTTTCTTTTTGGTGCTTTTTCCCTCTTCTACATGAGGTGGGGGGGGGGGAGATTTTGAAAATTTCTCTCAGTTCACCTCGAAAGTGTCAGTTTTGTTCGTTTAATGCAAATAACAATAATTGTGATGGCAAATCTGATTGGCAATCAAAGATCAGCAGCAGAATATATCCGTGTGTGTGTGTGCGTATCGATTAAGTGAATTGGCGCGATGTTGGGAGTAGGCTGAGCTTGTTTGAGTGATGACGACGGCCCGGTCCGTTGGGGTCGTGCGTGTTGGCGCTTTTCAATTTTGTTCACCGCGGTCAATGGCCACTAATAATGCCCAGTATTTATTCTGTCTATCGTCGCCTCGGCGTGGTTAGTAGGATTTTTTGTCAATAAATATTTCTTACTGTGCTCAAATTGGAACGGTCAACTTCGTCGACTCTAGATTTAAAGAGAGAACGCTTAGTTTTTTTTCCTTGTTCAGTAGAAAGTTGTCCGTTGGACGCAGGATTTGGTGATGTCGTTTTCAAATAAAAGCATCAAGCGAACATGATGTTGCTTATCCCGAGGCGAAAATCAATAATTTTTGTTCTGAAAATTGCAAATTTTGGTTCCAGAAAAAAAAATCCCAGAAACCCAAGCGGAAGCAAAGCAGATGTGTCATTTTTGTCCGAATTTGATTTTTCCATACGTTTTATTTATTTTTGTCCATTTAGCATTCGGATCCATTTGGCACGCTGTTTGTTCCGAGCATTTCCTCGTTGAATTGTATTTAAATTCAATGATTCATTGGCATTAGTCAGTTTTGTACAATTGTGTGTCATGTTCTGTTATGGGTGAATCACTTTTTCAGTATGCAAATCTTCAGCCTTGGAAAATTAATCACTTTATCCAAACAGTGACGCAGAGTTGTTTATCCAGACAGTCATTGCCATTGCTTTTTTTGCATTATTTTGCAATCATTTCCACAAGCTTCCAAAGTTAATATTTAAATAAAAGCGGAAAAAATAGGATGTTTTGTAATCGTTTCAATCAATCAATATTACAATTGGTTGGATTGAATATTTGTTTTTTGGCGCGAAAATTCATCTTCCAATTTGCATTTGATAATGCAGAATGCAAAAGTGTGCAATATTGATTTGCTTTCTTCTATTTGGTGAAATACTTTATTTAAGAAAAAGGGTCGAAGAAAATATTTGATTAATATATAGATATTTTTTTCTTCTTCTTCTTCTTCTGCTGATGATGTATATTATTTATTGTGTTTTCTATATTGAAGTTTAAATTGAATTCGACAAGTTGAATAAAATGAATGTTTTTTTTTGTTATTTCAAACGCAATACAGGCATAAGTTTTGCTTTCCCTGAGCAAGGTTTTCTTTCAGTTTATCATTTGCATTAACAATGTGAGCCGTTCGATCAACGAAAATGTGATCAATTTTTGATAAAAATTGTTTATTTTATTCACTTTCTGTGCACGTTGATTATTTCATTATTGGCCGCTTGGCGGTGAGAAAAAGAACGAAAGCTCCAGTGTGGTTGTTCGCGTGGTCAGCAGCTTTCGAAGTTTATGCAAAAATCGATCCTCGTTGTTGTTAGCCGAACTGATCGACGACGGCTTTTTATTTGCCGGAAAAATTTCTTCAAACTTGTCCTCCTCGTTGATGCAAATTTTCTCCCAAATGGAAAATTTTCAAAATTGCACGAATGGAATTCTTTTTTTTTTCACCTGATCACTCCACATTGAAAATGATGTGTAAGCATAATGATAAAAAAAAGCAATATATTGCGTCTAGTGGCTTTGTTTCTTTTGTTTTTTTTAAATCTGCTTTTCATCAACTTTGCAACATTCAACATACAGATACAGCGTGTTGAATTTTGATATTGTCTGTCTTCTTGTCTGTATAATTTATCATCTATTTTGATTGATGCAGTTGATAGAGCTGTAAATAGGAAAATTTTTATTTAACAAACGGCTAATATCTGAATTTGTCTGTTTATTTATTTCTTACTTAGTTCATTGGAAAATTGTTTGCTCTTGGCAAACATGCTCAAAAGTGGGCTTTCAAGCAGGATGCATCGATTCGTCGTTTCTGTCCGGAAATGGACAGAAAGCCAATAACCCAGAGGCTGTTTTTGTGTGTTGGGTTCACAAATGAAGTTCTTCTATCCATTTTGGAATAGAAGAAAGGATCATATTCTAATTTTTTCACTTTTTAAAATTATCCAATAAATTAAACCATCTGTCAGGTTAATTTATTTTCATTTTTAATATTCTTTTTGTCGAAATGTATTAATAATTTCAATTATTCAATTGGAACCACAGCAGAAGCAACTTGGTGAGATGTTTTCAAGTATCTTGCACTCTAGTGGACGGGATTGGGCGAAATTGTTTAATGCGTTTAGAGTGTGGAATATGGGGAGTGATTGAATTTTGGACGAGATGAATTGAATTGAATTGAATTACATCTCGCAGTTGTTGAACAAAATCGACATCCGAGAGAGAGAGAGAGAAATATTTTTCCATTTAGCACAGATGTTGTTGTTGTTGTTGCACTTTTCCAAAATTTCAAAAGAAAAACTTAAAGTCACTTTTCATGCAAATTTTCAACCAAGTTCATTTCATTGGTAAAATGTCTTGCTTTGACGAATGGTTTTTTTTCTTCTTTTGAGAACAGTGAATTTGTTAAATTTTAAAATTGACGGCATTTTTTAATTTTGTTTGTTGTTGTTTGTTGTTCTTATTATATCGGAAGAACGGAATTATATTTTTGTACAGGCGCAACCAGAGAAATCGGCTCCACGCTTACGCGTCTTTGCATACGACATCGGGAAGTGGAAGATCATTTGAAGAAATTGACCAAGTTGGACAATTATTATTATTATATAAATGATAAAATGTACTTTGAAAAAAATGAATTAATAATTGTTGTTAATATTCAAGCTCGTTGATTCACTGCTTGGCGACACCATTGCAAGAGAGAATGGACGACTGGCGACGGGTTGTCATTCAGATGGATCGAGACCACGGCAAAGGTGGGTGTGGGTGACCACGCCCTGTGGAATGAATTGCGTTGCATTTGTTCATTTTGCATTGTTTGTCGTTTCAGAATTTAAACGCAACCGCAACGAGATAAGGAAACGTATCGGCGATAAGCTGAGATTGCAGAAAAAGCTTCGCAAGGGTTCCTTGTCGATGCAGTCGATGGTCGATACGGTGGTCAATGATATCAAAAATCGCAGCAACGTTCTGCTCAGCGCTGAGCAGCAGTCGCTTCGTCAAGCGATGATCGAGCAGAGGGCTCAGTTTTGCTATTTCATTTCATGCTTCAAGCCGATCATGGTATCTTGTCTTTTATTTATCATTATCATTAGCATTGGCATGATTATGATGGTTATTATTCAGGACGAAGAATTAGCACTGCTTGGTGAAATTGCGCACATGCAAGAATTGGTGGAACAGCTTTGTCGCCTGACGGCCGACCCGTACACGTTGCCAGCCGCTTCGGAGGCGGTGATCATTGATGTCAAAGGTTTGGAGAATACTTGGCGTTTTCAGACTCCGCCCAGTTCGCCAGGAAGCTCTTATGGATCTCGCAAGTCGAGCTTTTGTTCTTTGACCAGCGTCGATACGATCAACAATCAACCAATGGCTATTGCTATGGCGAACAATTCGTCAGCATCTGCGACTGAATCCAACGCAACTGCTACAATTACCACCACTAATGCTAATGCTACTGCTACTGCTGCTGCTAATAATAATAATAGTAATAATGCATCATCGACTACTGTTCATGCTAACGACAAAAAGGTATAATAATACATTGAAATATATTAATTGGGATGTTTGTTTGTTTCTTTCAAAATTGTGTATGTTGTTTTGATGATATTTCAGTATGGAAAATTCACTCGCCATTCAAGTGCTATATCAGAAGATTCAGGCTTCTTATCTCGGGACAGTCTTGTACCAACTGCATCGTGTTTTCGAAACACTCTGGCAGCAGCGCAATTGAAGGTAATCCATAGGATGTATGGTGTGGTGTGGTGTGGTGTAAAAGTGGAAATTTCATATAGTGCAGTCGTTGTTGTTTCAGAATATTCTTTCGGATGATGATCCAGAAGTGGCGTCCACTGGACCGGAAGAAGAGGACAGTCAGCAGTCGACACCGTCACCGTCGCCCAGCTTGGCTACTTGGCCAGACGGCAGTCGTTCGGGCAGTTTGGCCTGCCACGATCAGGGTCAACCCAAGCCAACGGTTCCAACCAACGCCGGTGACCGGCCGCATACAATCTCTGCCGGCTTCACCGACGCCCATCAGACGCTGCTGCATCGTCGACCGCCGATCGACGAGTCGGTCTTCTGCCGCAATGGAGCCGGTGTTAAGGTAGTGGTAATATGTTCACCTTGCAAGCTTTTAATGGAAAATTCATTCTTGTTCTCCACTGCTCAGATCAAGGCCAACAACGCGAGGGTGAGCGCATGCTTTGGCTCGTTCGTGCCGCGCCAGAAGCCTCCACTACCGCCTCGGGTAAGCAGCGTTTCGTCGTCGGCGGCGCCGCGGACCCATCAGCAACGGTCGAACAGCCAAGCACGAGCCGAGCAGCCCGTCTATTGTAATCTGCCCACTTGTCCAGCCCCGGCTGACGCTACGGTCGGACGTCGTCCACTCAGCTACGCCGGAGGGACAACAAATTCAAATTCATATCCAACTCACACGAGCAGCTTTACTGGTCGACCATTATTTCCACGTTCAACGAAAACGGCTGCCGAAACTGAAGAAGGTAATTTCAAAAAAGAAAAGAAAAATGACAATATTTTCAGCTTATTTATTTATTTCATCAAATTCCATTTTTCAGTTGAATACAATTAATTACAACAAAATTGACAGTCATTTCAATTTTAGACACATTAATACATGAATGCTTGGATGAAATTGATCAACTTTCTTCGGATTTAGATCGTTACGCTACTACAAAACGAGGTAGATATCCAATAATTGTTGTTATTCATGTATTATTTTATCATATTCTTTATTACCTACGCACACACGCATATGTATGTATGTATGTATGTATGTATGTATGTATGTATGTATGTATGTATATATGTTTGTTTGTTTGTTTGTTTGTGTTTGTTTTTGTTTTTTACTAACCTATAATTGCTCATCAATGTATGTGCACTTGTTGTTTTCGTGTTCGTGTTGGTGTGCAGTTGACGTGCGAAGTACCGGTGTCGTTGCGAACCCGTCGTTTAAGTCGTTTTGCACGATGTCACGGATGGTTGGCATGATGAGAAAGGAAACGGACGGAGTGGATGCTCAGCTCAAATCTCGAAATTTAACTAAAATTGACGAAAGTGTCGAGGCGCAAGAACCGTCCTCTCAATCGGTGGTTTCTCCTTCTCCGGATGTTCCATCTCCACTACCACCACGACATCTTCTTACTCATTCTTCTGATTCTGAGATTTCTCAAAAAATTGTCTCTACTCGACCAACACTGGCATTATCTCCTCCTACCCCTCCTCCATTTCCTGATTTTCTCAAGAAGTCTTCTCAGAAAGCCGGTTCATCTAAAACAGGTGCATTTCCACATTTCAAACCACAACGGCAATAATTTATCATTAAGAAAATTAATATGCAAAACAATAATCAATTAGGAAAACGAAGCAGGAGGAAGTTATTATTATTATTATTATTATTATTATTATTATTATATTCTACTGTGATTCTGATTTCACTCATTTCTTTCCATGATACTGCTACTACCAATTTGCTACTGCTTCTGCTTCTGCTGCTGCTACATTGCCTACATTTACTGCTTTTATTGTTCTTGCACTTATTACTCACCCCGTTGAGTTTCACTTGATCAAAATCAGCCGGTCTGTCAGTGTCAAATTAATTCAGATGTTTTTTCTGCTAATTTGCACGTTGCACACTGTGTGTGTGTGTGTCCATGCTTATCCAACCATGTGCTTCTTAATCCAATGCCAACGGTTCATTTATTCTCTGGAAAATGCCATCCCATCTCACACCCACTCACTGTTGCTTGCATGTGTGTTGTCGTATTTATTTTTTTTCTTTTCACAATTATTACGTTTTACTACGTACACACTTTTACATGAAGATTTTTTTTGTGCTGTGTTGTCGTTGAAAATGCAAATTTCTTCTTCTTTTTCTTCTTCTTATTCACAATCACAACAACAACCACAAAAGTTCTGATTTCTTTCGAATGCTTCAATGTCATTGAACATCCAATGTTATCATCGTTCAATGTCTGAATAAATTTGCACGACGTTCATCATATTCACATTAATCGTTAATCGAATTAATTAACTAATTAATTAATTATTACACGTGTACTGAATTTTTTCTTTTTCATCATCATCTTTTTCTGCACAACAATTTGCAAAATTCAGCACAGCAAACAAAATTTTTAAGAAGAACTAAAAAAGAAAAATTAACATATGAAATGCCCACCCACCCACACCCACATTCACTCGCACACAAAGAGCACAGCACAGATTTCATTGAAGGAGATTCAAAAAAAAAACAATAAAATAGTAATATTGATATATAATACAAGAAGGAAAAAGTGACGGTAAGACGAAGAAGAAGAAGATGATGATGATGAATCCAACGAAGAGAAAATGAAATTTGCATAATTTGATTTTATTCCGTTCTAATTGTAGATGAAGTGAACGGCAGTTTTACAACGCTGTCGATTGGCAGTTACCAGCAGACGGAGCAGATGATGGTGATGAAGCGACGGAGCTATATTGGCAGAGCTCCGCCGCCGCCGCCGCCGATTCGTCGTAATTCGGAAATCACATCCGCAACGGTCCGAGCTCCGCCGGTGGATTTGGTCCGTTGTGGAAGTCGTTGCACCACTCCGAGTGAATTCTTTTGTTTTTGTTGTTATTGTTTACTTATTTACATGTTTATTTGTTTTTGCTTATTTTAGTCGAAGAGACTTATTCGAGCGTGATTTGTGCGTTAAATGCACGCCTAGCAGCGGTGGCATCGTCGTCGATGCAGCATGGGCAGTCGGCAGTGCCGGCCGGGCATGGCATGGTCGAAAACCATCCACATCATCATCATCATCATCATCATCTACAGCAGCAGCAGCAACAGCACCACCACCACCACCGGCGTCACAGTGAACGTGTGGACGTGGAGACGACCGAATCGGCAGAAAGCACGTCGACCACGATCAGCAAAACTCTTCAGAATACGTTCTATTCTCTGCCCTGCAGCGATTGTTCACCTCGTGTTGTTCAAGTGGCTCAGTTCAACGGCGATATTGGCATCAATCGCGTCTGATCAAGCTTTGCTGCTTCATTTCATCTTTATCCATCATTTCTCCTTTTATAATTACACGACAATTAGGTACAGTATGATTTTTTGCATTGCACTTCATCATCCCTTTTTTTAACCGTATACGTGTATGCGTATTTCTTCTTTGCTTTTGCTTATCTTTAATCGCCATTGAAAAATATGTATTTTTATTTTTTCAATTTTTTCCATGTTTTTATGTTGATTTTTGTTTTTTTGTTATTATCTTTTCATTTTTTTACTTCTCTCTTTCTCTCTCTCTATATATATATATATATTTATATATACATACAAAGAATCGCTTTCAACCGTTGTTGCGGGTTTTGCTGGCGTTTTATGTTTTTTAAACGTCACTTTTGTATGAGAAGAAAAAGCAAAGGATAAAAGAAATATACGATAGGATTTTTTACATGCTCTATTTGTTTTGCATTTGCATCATGCAAATTTTCTCATTCAAAATCCTCCGCCAATAGCGTTTCTTCTTTTATACTCCTCACATTATACACTCGGAGATGGACGTTGTTGTTGTTGTTTGGACAATTTCACGTCGACAATGTCATTATTATTATTATTATTATTATTATTATTATTATTATTAATCAAATTGATCGATAAAGCAAATTTACAATGTTTTTGCGCTATTTTTAGTTTTTTTATTTTTCGTCTCATTCTTCCAAGAAATTATCAATTTCATAATTCAGATTGTGCTGCATGTAGCAATTTCAAAGATATTTTGTTTTTTTTTAATTATTATCATTATTATTATACACAACGATTGTGTCTACTTCTTTAAAACGATTGTTCAACAGCTTTATTTGAATAAAAATACTGCTGCAGCATATATGTATAATATACACATACATATACAGCAAGTATTTCGGAATTCAAAAATGGTCAACAGCATTATCTTGATTTTGCAACAAACGAAACGTTGCAAATTGCTAAAGCTGTTTTGTTGCATTGCAGTTTGCAATTAGAAAACAATAGCTTAACAAAATGTTACTTTTATGGAAATTTTGTTTTCTTTTTTTACATTCAAATTCTCTGATTTGAATTTGAGGAAAAGCTGTGAAAGTTGAAAGATTGATTGCTGCTGCTGCATTGAATGCAAAGACGATGCTATTTTTGTAATGGAAATCATATTTACTTTTCATTAATACAATTCAAAATTTACAACACCACACGCTGTAATTGGTGAATACAGTAGACAAATTTGTTCTATCCTGGAAATAACTGAAATTGAGAAGCATAACTGTACCAATTGCATTTTACTAAACACTAAAGAAAATTTTTAAAAAATCTAATTGCAAGCATAAATGAATGAATAAATAAATAAACGTATGTTTGTATGTATACGTATATATCAGCTTTCAGCTCGATGTCACCAAACCATCCATGTGTCGACCAAGATGCTTGCTTCTGTTGAATCAGTCTATCGTTGTAAGGTTTGCATTATTTCGTCTGCTAACACTGCAGTCTCAGCATAACAATATTTGAAAATTGTTGAAATCGTCCCAACAAACCACCGCGATTGGAGATAAAGAAATATAATAGAACTAGCAAAAAATACAAAGCCATGTCCGAAAAGAAACAGAAATAAACAAACAATAATAATAATAATAAATATGGGTAATTTGAGCAGAATAATGAATAAACTTTCTTGTTGAAGCCTTTTACAACATTTTCTTGTTCTTATCCTGCTACCCATGTACAAAAAACACAAATTCCAATCCAAAATGCATAATGTGAAACGAACAAACAAACAATAAAAATAAATCGATAAATAACCATTTGGGAGAAGGGGAGAATTAAATAACTTTAGAAAAAAGGGGAATATATAACACCTGAGGTAGGTCATGCAGTTTCGCATGCGCAGTCGTTAGGAGAATACAAAATTAACGACTACTTGTACATGCATAAAATTATATAATAACGAAAAAAAGATAACTCCAAACTTGAATGACACTCTGTGATTATACTCAAATACAGTGCACAGCAATATATACACATATTTACAAGTGTCTATACAAAACCACTGATAAATGAATAATTTTTTTCCCATTAAGCATTTCGAATTTTGGCGCAAATTTCCTCTGTAAATTCTGAACATTTTGCCGTTCCGCCCAAGTCGGCTGTCAATACTTTCCCTTCACGAATTGTGTCCAAACAGCTTCTCTCAATCAAACTAGCCTTGTCGTGCATATTCATGTGACGGAGCATCATCACAGAGGACAACAGCAACGCAGTCGGATTGGCTTTGTCATGTCCTGCTATGTCTGGTGCCGTTCCATGAACCTGAAAAATAAAATTCCAATCATTTACAATTCTGTTCTGTTGAAAAAGAAAAATTGTTTCCTTTTTCATTTTACCGATTCAAAAATCGCAGCTTCATTTCCAATATTTCCACTCGGAGTGACACCAAGACCGCCAATCAAGCCGGCACATAAGTCACTAAAAAATACTCATTGATTGATTGAGTGATGAATATATCTGATAACAAAATAGAAAAGAAAAACTCTACCTTACAATGTCACCATACAGATTGGGCATTACCAAAACATCGAACTGAGTTGGATCTTGCACGAGCTGAATGAGATGGTAAAATTTGAACTTTATTACTTTTACATTATTACAGTATGGTCAACGTACAAATCTTAATGGAACGAGAAAATGCGAATGAAAAGAAAATTACATTCAAACAAACTGTATCCAAATAGGCTTCATGAAATTTGATGCCGTCGTACTGTTCTCCAACTTCACGACACGTTCGCAAGAACAAACCGTCGGACATGCGCCTAAAATTAGATCCTATTAGGATGAAAAAAAAGAAATGGTAAAAGCAAAAGAAACACAAAAGCTGTACATAATGTTCGCCTTGTGAACGGCGGTCACTGTTTTGCGGTTGTTCTTCCTGGCAAATTCGAATGCGAATTTCGCAATACGATATGACGCTTCTTTAGTAATTAGCTTGATGCTTTGCACAACGCCGTCAATGATCTGCAAGCAACAGGATAAACATTTACGGTAATCACACAAGAAAATTCAACACTCGTCAGCACTTCGTGTTCAATGCCTGAATATTCTCCTTCAGTGTTTTCCCTGATCGTCACAATGTCTACTTTGTCATAAAGCGTTGTGAAGCCTTCTATACTTTTGCACGGTCGAACGTTGGCAAACAAATTGAATTCTCTGGAAAAGCAAATTTTACATGAACTGTGTGCCGAAAGCTTGTTTGACCAGTGCTGTTCCCACTTTCGAACTGCCAAATTTAACGATCGGTGTCCTTTACCAACAGGAGTCGCTAGTGGACCTTTCAAGCCGATTTTAGTCTGACGTATCGATTCAATGCATTTCGATGGTATCTTCCAAGTTCCATCCCGACCTTTTACCGGAGTGACGTCAACAACCTCCCATTCAATCGGTACCTTAATGAGATTTTACATTTTTGAAAAAAAGCAAAAAAATACAGACAACAAGTCGATATCTACAAATATATGTATGTATGTATGGATGGATGGATGTAAGTATATAATAATGCCATTTAGAAATAAATGGCAACACAAAAAATCATTTATTTTTGTTGAGAAATTCCAACGAAATTAAAAGAAATATTATATAATCCTAGTTAAAAAATAATTTAATAAAATTGAAGAATAAAATACAAAAGTAGAATACCTCTGCCACTTTAAAAATCGTTTGTACAGACGATGAAATTTCTGGTCCAATACCGTCACCCGGTATAAGTGTTACACGGGTACACTAAAATATTATTTTTTGCTTATTTTAATAACAGGTTTTAAAACCAATTTGGAAACAAGTAACTTAACAATATCAGATGCGCTTTTACTCAACAATATGTTTTACAAAGAGAAAATTTTACGGTAAGCAAAATACTCACTTTCGTTGAAAAATTAGCTAACGATCGACAATTATGAAAATTATTCGGCGACAAGAAGCGGAAAAAATGGCCAAAAAATGGAATCTGCAACAAAAATTAACAAACCATACATGAATATATATACATAAGTGTTTGTAAGTATGCATACAAATGAAATGAAAATCGGTAATTTATGGTAATTATTTTTTTCAAATACCATTATTTAACATATATTATTTTTAATTATGTTAATACAAGCAAAGTTACACGTTTCATAACATACATCTTTAAATATGCATTGAAACTGAAATGAAATGTGATGAATTTAGAATTTTCTAAGTTTAAAATTGAAAATATTTCAAATTAATTAAAAAAAATATTATATTAAGCATGTTAAACAAATGTGTAAAATTACCATTTTATTATAGCTAGGGCTTGTAGAACAGCGGAATACACAATGTAGCAGAAATAAATAAATATATATATATGTATAGATATGTTTAAAGACAATGTCAATTCATATACATGCGTAATATAAACAAAATTAACACCAAAACTTTAAAATATTAATGAAATAATACATTACTTCACCATTATATAACATTTCAACGTTCTTCAGAAAGAAAATCAAGTTAAGATACTGTAATCAAAAATAAAAATTTACAGATGAAAATTGAAAAATAATACATAATAAACTGAAAAACATTGTAAAACTTTTAATAATTGTGAAACCAATTTATATAATTAGCCAAAATCACTCAACTATCATTTGTATTGTAAAGTGTTCAGTTGTTAATGTGCTGCAGATTTATTATTAATAACTAGTTTTGTATTATTATTTTGTTCAGCATTTGTTTCATATTTATTTTTAACAGTCTGCAAAATGCTGAATTACATTATGTCGCATCAATTTATTTTTGCCTGTAATGCAGTTACGATTATATTATAGTTTACTGTTACTTAACATACATAATTTTAGTGCAATTATGCCTGGAATAAATAATAACAGCAAACATTATATATTATAATTAAATTTATAATTTTTAATTTTCACAGATTAAAATTCTTTGTATTATATCATAGTGTTGGATGCAGCTTACGTTGTGTAGAATATTATATAACATAGAAACAAATATAAGGGCGTAAAAATAAGACAGACAGTTAAATGATTTAAAAATTATTATTTTAATAACTGTTAAGATACGATTTAGTCCATTTATGCAAATAGTCTGAATGATTGACACATGTTTGGTGTAACATAATAAGCATTGATAATTGTTGAAACATTGAAAATGACAATGCACAACTATAAACCTATTTTTGAATGCATGTTAGAATAAATATCTGAGAAGATGATCTTTTATTGCACTCATCTTTCTAATAGTTATATTTAAAATTGATTAAGCTTTTACTTGTTCGCAGTGTTAAATTCACAAAGTAAAAAATAATGACCAAACTGACATCAGAATTTCAAATTTTAAGTGTTATTCATTTTTATACTAATCATTGACTACCTCA
This sequence comes from Trichinella spiralis, assembly GCF_000181795.1. NCBI lineage: Eukaryota > Metazoa > Nematoda > Enoplea > Trichinellida > Trichinellidae > Trichinella > Trichinella spiralis. The sequence goes on along the minus strand of NW_003526945.1, from coordinate 191,664 downwards.
TGTATGGTATTGGAACAATGTAAAATTTCAGTGTAACAGAAACGGTAAAGTTTTAATTTAAAAAATTGTAGCCGATAGTGAACGATTCAAATATATTTCCAAGTAGAAAAAAAGTTTATTTCAAAATCAACAACTTGTCTACTTGCTTTTCATTTACTTACTACAGATTGCATACATTGTACAAGTGAGGGGGCAGCTTTAAATGGTGTTGATAGTGAGAAAATTTTGAAAATTTCACCTGTACATTGTTCGACTTAAATGAACTTCTTTTGAACAGTGAATCTTTGGTAAGTGTAAAAATATGTTTTGCATATGACGTTTTACTTTTCGCGTGCTTAATTGTTCTTAAATGGTGAATAACATTTCGAATCCTGTTCTCAACTTTGTAATTTACAATCATTTACACAATAGTTTATTCTTCTTTTTTTAATATTTAAGCATAAGTTGAAATTTGTGTTTCTGGTAATTTTAATGTAAAATGTTGAGATTATGATGCAGTGTATTTTGACAATCGAAATCGTTTCTTGTTATTCGCCACTGTAGGAGAAAAATGACACCATCATCATGGCAACTGTTGAAGTGCGTTGAATTAATTGTTGTTTTGTTGAAGGAAAATATAATTTTTTTCGTAATTTCCCGATGTCCTTTAATATAAATAACTTTTTTTCGTTTTCAATATCAGTTTAATAATTTGTGACTTTTGAAGAAGACCATCAGATACTGTACGTTACAGTAATGGTATAAATCAAGTTTAGACGTTCGTTGAGGTTAATAACGTTTTTGTTTTTTTTGCGTTTTGCGGGCACATATTTTTCAACAATCTGACAAAGTAGTTTATGGTTGCTGTTGAATTTACTTATCTTAAAAAATATATATATAATTGAATAATATCGAAAATTGTTCAAATTAAGTTAAAAAAGGTATAATAAAACAATTTTTTGCTGATTGAATATTGTTTGTGCAGAATGTGGGATGTTTGCGTCGAAAAAGTCGAAATCTGATTTGTCCGGTGCGATGGCTCGTTTTGCGGACGTGCGCCGCGAGCCTAGCTCCAGGTACAAACACTTCAAGCAGTACTTTGATCATTTGGCCAGTGCGGACGAACGGCGTAGCTGTGTGGAGTTGTGCTGCGCGGAGTTGTTCCAACTATTTTTGGATCTGTTTTTGCAAGCAGATTGGTCAGTGCACGCCGGTTCCACCAGAGTGGGGTTTGTTGAACTGGAGTCGGCACTGTGGTTGCTCGAGACGATTATTTGCAATGTGCCCGAGTTGATAGCCGCTCGGTGGCAATACAACGCCATCGTCAACAGTCTGCGACGTCTGCTGCATCCGCAGAGTTTCACCGGCATCAGACGGGTCGGCGTCAGGCTGTTTCTACTTTGGTATCAGTGTTTGCTGCATGCCGGTACCAGCGACAGGGACGACAATTTGCAAGCTTGTTTCGGCAGTTTGGTGCCGCATTTGTCGAACAGAGACGGTCGATTGGCTGATTCGGTTTTGCTGGAATTTTGTGATCGCCCGTGTCTGCATTCGATAACTGTCGGTGGTGTTTCAACATCCGCCGACGATTATCAATCCCAACAACAGGACCAAGACCATGAACAGCAACACCAGCAGCACCAGCAGGCGCTGCAACAGCAGTCGAATTTGACCAAGAAAAAATGCCAACCGTTGGTTTTTGTTAGTCAAGTTCGTCCAGCTTCGGCAGGGTCGAAAACCATGACCACCCAGTCGTTCATGGAAAAATTGTTGGAATTCATTTCCGGTGACGTGACGAAAATCGCCTGGAATCGTCGTGATCGTCAGTCTGCCCAGTTGGACTGTTTGGAAAAATTGATCGAGCTCGTGTTCGAACATTACGGGTTCGTTTGTTGTCCAGGCGTGCTGGTCCAGCCGGAGGATTGTTTGTCTACAGCGACCGATTCGAGCCCAGTATTCAACCAAACTGATCACCACGCCCTCGTAGGGGCGCACGTCATTGTCCGCTGGGTGGCGCTGTATTCGTCGGTCGGCGATCGGCACGCGTCTGATTCGCTACTCGTCGCCAGTGGCGCCGCCGACGCGGACACGTCGGACTTGGTCAAAGTGGGCAAACAGTTGCCGGTCAATTATGCCCTGGTGCACCGGGTCTTGTACGGGTCGAAAGCAATTCGCGATTGGACGTACGCCGTGCTCCGGGCCGGCTTGCAGTTGCCGTTCGGCTATTTGAGCACCGTGGCTCGGGTGTTTCGGATATTGAAGCAACGACTGCTGATCGAGGCGACCAACTGCGTCGCCGGCGACACTCAGGTGCAGAAGGAGCTGAAAATTGTGCTGGCGGTGCTGGTGTCGTTTTTCGACGGCACCGCCCCTGCCGGCGACGCTCACCGTCGGGCGCTTGTTGCTCAGATCAGCGCTCGAATATTGTCCTTGTTCAAATATTTGGCCTGCACGTTCGGTTCTCAGCTGAACCGCGACACTTGGCATTTTTTGCTCCAAGCTCTGCTGCGAGTTGTGAATTTTGTTCTGCCAGTTGATCCGGACCGACAGGACGTCGAACGACGACTTTGTTCAGAAATTGCTACGCAAGTTTACCAGACGTTGCTTGTCACTTGGGTGTTCGCGAGTTTGAACGTCTCGTTGACGTTGACGTTGTGGGATGAGCTTCTGAAAAGTTGCGTGGAACGCGCCGACCGGCCGGAGCTGGTCATCGAATGGGGAAAAGTGTTGGAGAGCGTCACTCGGGCGCTGGGTGTCGAACTGTACGCGGTCGACTGTGCCCAGGAACGGCCGTCGTCAGGCCGTTCGTGGCGTCGGGGGCGGCGGCCGACCGCGGAGCCCGTCGCCCCCAGTATGCGACGGCCGTCAAAGTCGTCGGCTGGCGGTGCTGGTCGTCAGCCCGCGATCGACCCCGCCCACGGGCCCGGTGGACTGCAGCCGAAGGTTGAACTTCCGCCGGTCGACTGCAGCGCAATTGTCGAATTAAAAAGTCAAAAGCGAATTTTCCAAGCGGAATTACACACCACTGGCAACGACGGGCCACACCAACAACAACAACAGCAACAGCAGCATATTGTCGAACAGTCGGTGCCAAAGGCTGCTGCTGGGGTTGATAATTTCGAAGAGCAAGCCGATTCTGCCGCTGCGAGTGTGGCTACTTCAGAAGGTGATTGTATATTTTTCACCGACGACGACATGCTGGTTGAGTCGACGATCATGGCCGGGGGCGATGGTCAGAGCGACAACATCGAGGAAGAAGACGCTGAGGAAGAGGAGGAGGAGTTCGGCGAGGAGCCGGACTGCTTGACGTTGCCGACTTCAGTACCGAGCGAAGAAGCCGACCGTCCCGAAGCGTTGTTCGTCGTCTGGCGTCGTCTTCTCTGCTGTCTGGGCGACGTGAATCGAATCGACAACGCCGAAGCCCATTTGCGCGTGCTCGAAGTGCTCGCTTCGGTCATTGGTCAGTTGAGCAAAATTGACGACGGTCAGCCGGCCACCGGCGCCGTCCCGCGACCGCCAGTTCACATGTTCGTCGGCTGGTTGAACGACTGCCTGTTCCTGCCAGACCGCTACGCCGAGAGTCGAATCTGTGCCGCCAAGTTGTACTGCACCGTGCTGACGCGGTCCCAGAGGCAGCAACTGACCTCCGGACCGACGGCCGAGCTCCATTTGGCCGCTCTGTTTGCCTCGCTGCTCGAGCTGCTGATCAGCTCCGCCGTCGACCGCAGGCTTCTGTTGGCCGTGTTCGACGCTTTGGGCACGGGATTTTTTGTCGCCTACTGGCCGGCGTCTCTGCTGACCGTTGCGGCGTTCGTCCGCGCAGCTGACCAAATCTACTCTGAACTAGCGACTGCCAACAGGCGCCTTACCGCGGTGCCGCTGCTGCGATGTTTGGCCGGCGTGGCGCCGTTGCTGACTGTCGGCAACGGCCGACTCTGCTCGACCGCGCTTGACCAGTGCGGTCGGTCGTCGCGAGTGGACGGCGGCGTTCTGTGCACCCGGGTGGTCGACTGTCTCTGCGACGCCGTGACCGCCGGCCACGTCGTCGTTGCATCCAAGGGTCTTTCGGTGGTTTTGCACCACGCGCTGGCGGCTGGCGTTGCCGGCCACCGCCGCCTTGAGACCGCCTGCTTCAAGTCCATGCTGCGCGGCTTGACTTTCACCACGCTCCGGTCGGTTGAGTTCGGCTGCCAGTTGTTCGCCTCGGCTGTGGCGTTGAGCACGTCGAACGGCAACTTGGGACAGAGCCGTAGGCGCCTGCGCATGCTCGGCCGGCTGGTCGACTCGTTTGCCGACGGTCTGGTGGAACTGTTGTCGCGGCCTTCGTCTCACGACGTCGACTATGACTCGCTGGAACGGATCTGCTGCGACCTGGTTGACTGGCTGTTGATCATGACAACGTTGGACGAAAGCGAGACGATTGACCAAAGCGAAACTGAAAGCCCGACTAGTGGAAGTGAAAGCCCAAGTGACCGGCAGGAAGGCGAGTCTACCGGAAGGCCCGGCGGTCGCGGACGATGTGAACAGCCTTGGGCGCTGTTCACCGTGCTCGGTTTGTTGGAGCAGATGTGCGGTCCGGGGTCGACGGCACTGCGCCGCCGTCTCGCGGTCGGTTTGTTCGCCCGGTTGAACAGTTGTCTGGACCAACGACCACGCCTGTACTCGCCAAAGGCCTTTCTCGGGCAGTCGGTTGGGCGCGATGACGGCCCGGCTGCCAGCGTCGGCTGTCGCTCGCGGGACGGCACCGGCTGCTGGATACTCACTCCACTGCCGGGTGGTCGTCTTTCTTGTCGCACCGTGGCGGGTCACCACGTTTGGACGGTCGGGCAGTTGGACAAGTGCGTTGACCGGGACGCCGGTTGGTTTTGTCGTCGTTGGTGGCGTTGTGAAGAGCAATTTGCACCGTCGTTGGCAGTCGGCGCCGAAACGTCGCCCAACCAGGCTGCCGTTGCTGACAGCAGGGACGCGTTGCAGCGTCTCGTCGATGAGCTGCACCGTTGCAATGCGGAATGTTCGCTGGAGCCGGTGAATGTGCTTTCGAGAAGTTTTCGAGAAAATGTGCTGCAAAAGATGCAAGCGGCGGAACAAAGCCCAGCTGGAGGCGCAGCCGGAGGAGGAGAAAGTGGACATCGTCGACCACCGCCGGCGCCCCAACAACAGCAACACTGCGATGGTGGCGTGGCGACTGACGACGACGACCATTCAGCCGTTGGCACACCACCGGCATTCCGGCGCACCACCAAATCGATTCTTCTGTTTTGTTGTTTGCAAAATTTGCCCCGCTTGCGGCTGTTGGATAATTCAGCGTTGCAGGTGGAACGTCAGTTCAGGCACGTCGACGGCACCGGTTGCCGCGAGTTGCACAAAATTGCTGTCATTTACGTGGCTCCGGGCCAAGAGGACAAGCGGACCATTTTGGAAAATCGTTCCGGCTCGCCAAGCTTCGAACTTTTCGTCGCCGGTCTGGGCCGGGAGGTGGACCTGCGTTCGCACCGCGGCTACTGCGGCGGCCTGGCCGCCACTGGGACGGCGCCGTACTACGAGACCGCGCAACTCGAGTGCATCTTCCATGTCAGCACCCGGCTCTCGTCGGCCGATTCCACTCGAACCCTGCGCCACATCGGCAACGACGAAGTCCATATCGTCTGGACGGAACACTGGCGACCGTACAGACGCGCCACGATCCCGACCGACTTTTGCGACGTGCTGATCGTTGTCAGTCCTGTTGGGCCGGTCGACCAGGCGACATTTTTCCAAATCAGACTGCAAGAAAAACGCCAGATTGCCATTACCAGGAGCAGACGTGGTTCTCCGGTCGTGACAGACGAAGAGCCAATCCAGACCAACGGACGAAGTAACGAAGAACACGACGACCCGAAAGGGCACCAAGCCGAAAAGCACGAAGAACAAGAACAAGAAGGGCAAGGGAAAGAAAAAGAAGCGAACACAGGCAACGTGGCGACAACTGCGGACGGGGTTCCGGCGGTCGACGGGGACGGGGATTCGATGCCCGATGAGGGCAACGTTGAAATTGGTCCGCTGTTCGACGGGGCGTTGGTGCACCGGTCGGTGCTGGCCCCGCTGGTCCGGGCCACGGCCATCAACGCGAGCCGTCTGAGACGCAAAGCCGTCCCAGGCTACACCAGCGCCATGCAACTGCGCCAGAACTGCATCGCCGAGCTGCTCGACCAGGACCCGGCGCGCCGGTCGTCGTCGATGCCCTCGCCGGACAAACTCGACTGCTCATTTTCGGTCGGTCGCTTACTTGGCGGCCTTTATTCGACAGTGCCTCGCCCAAATTTGCAACAGCAAAATTCATCATCCTAAAAATTTTATTTAAGAAAAAAAGCACAAGGTAACAAACAATCTTATTCTATCCACTTCAAAAGCTTTAATAATAGATATTGTTGTGAGAAAATTGTCAATCAGTGTTCTACTTGGAAATGAATTTTCCACTATCGAATGCATCAGTTTTAGCCTTTCTCAATGTAGCTTAACATGTTCAAATGGCTTCTTCCTTTTTCTATTTTTCTTCTTCTTCTTCTTGTTAGAGACTGCAATAGAATTAGTTCATTTTCATTTTACTTATTCATCACCCAATGATGATCTTTCTTCATTGTTCCAAATATCAAAACAGTTTTTTCATATTTACATTAAAATAATTTTCGATTAATTTAATTTATCTTGCACAAAGTTTTACACACTCTATCGACTAGATTTCCCGGTTAAACCCCCCTCATTGACGTTTCGATATGGTTTCGCGTCGGCGATGCTTTCCTCTTTACTTTTTGCGAAACAACGGCCAACTTTGGAAGCAGTTTTTATGACATCGGCGAAAATAAATATCCACGTATATATATATATATATATATATATACTATGCATGTACTGCAGTGAAAAAAATTTCGAAATTTTCGAAAAACAATGTATTTTCTTTTTAAAAAAAACAAAAATTGGCAGCCAGTGAAGAGGTGCGTTTTCAATGATTTGATTCGCTCTTTGAAATTCTCCAAATGGAAAATTTGTTTCTTGTACTTGAAACTGGGCATTGCAGTTGAGTTTCGAGAATATATTTTAAGAAAGAAAGTAAAAAGTTACTTAACCAGGGGAAAAATATCATGTTTGTCATTGAAAGTTGCTAGGCGGAGTTATACAGATAAATTTTCATGAAAGAAATCGAAAACAGTTCAATTTTGGAAAGCTCAATAATCCTTGTAACTCAACTTGGGAAACTGAAACGTAAAAGAGTAGACAATTTTTAATGTAAATCAAGAAAAATGGAAGAAAAACAATTATTTATTATTGAAAAATTTCTTGTGAAAACATAATAAGTGTGCATTGCAATGTAAATGAAAGAGACTGAAATCTGGCATAAATGAATTTGCCAAATGGCAAACATCAAGTGACATCAAGACAAGCTTACGTTGTCAAAAATGCCAGAAATACGTTTGTAAGCATCATACACAATCATATTGTAATTCAAGTGTGTAAAAGTATATCCACCATATTTCGTCTTATCAGAAAAATGATAAACTCTACACATTATAATATTTATTAGCACCTTATAAAATTAAATGCACAAAAGTTACAGTATGATCGAAAAATAACCTGTGCATCACATTTGGGTCAATTTGACGAGGAAGACAAAAGTAGGAAAGACGATTCGAGGATCACGGGAGGGTTAAGTATATACAAAGAATACAAGTAAATGCACGGCTAGACGTTCCTCTGAAGATATTCGAGCATCCAGCTTTGCAAAGTCATTTTTTTCTTCAGCGACCATAACCGTATAAACTCCTTAAATTTGATGAACCACGTTAAATTTGCATATGTTTCGTATTATTAAAACTCATCTTCACAATTTTTTACCGTTTACGTGTTTGTTGTCTCTATTTATTTTTTAATTAAAAAGTGCTTAGCATGAATGTGTTGTTTGAAGTTGCGTGATTGTACTTAATTAATTTACAATTAAAATGCATTATAACTCATATTGTTTTTATTATTGATTTTAAGCATCGTAATTATTTTTGGATTATCTATGAAATAAAGTAAATTAAGACCAACGAAAAATATACAGTAGCCATATTTATCAGTAGAAATGAATAAAATAAAAATTTGCATGCGAGGTCGCTTGCTTTATTGACATAATGGAAATCATTTCAGTTTGAGGCCGTCCGTGGATGGTAGCTCAGCGTTTTGATTGGAAAATTGACTGAAGACAAACATTGAAGCCAAACACTATTTTTGCTTTTTATTCATTATTATTTTTTGGAATAATTTCTGAAAAATAATTTTCAATCAACATTCAAAGACAATGAACATTAACGATGAGAAAATGGCGCATTTAGCAGTAAGTGGCATATTTTTATTTTTAAGTCTTAATCAGTTAATATAATTAAGAATCGATATTGAGCATGATTTCTCAATATATTTTCTATGAAGAATTCTCAACGTGAGATGAGAGGTGACTTAATAAACGACAAATTTCCGTACAATTAAGTTTGATTAAAACAACGTGTACTCATAGTTTATTTATTATTGAAATATGGTCTTTCGAAAATCACCATTGCAGTAGCTAACATATACTTTCAATTGACTATAAGCAAGCTTTTGCCCGAAAATTGTTCACTTAAAATTAGCCTCATTTCAGCTACTTGTTTTCTGATTTAAGAAAATTTTCAAAAATACGTAGGTGTGTTTTGTGTCATGAATTTCTGTTTA
>NW_003526945.1:178354-179318 GCF_000181795.1 Trichinella spiralis | reverse complement strand
TGTGGTGGATTCTACTCAATATTATGTACTGTCCTGCAGAACCAACTCATGTTTGCATACTTACCGTATGATTTACAACTCATCATTATTGATTTAATGTATTATGCCTACTTATCTTTTCAAATAAAACTGAGAACTGTAAGTTGCTGTTTTTTGCTTGCAATTGAAACCCTCTAATTAACTATTAAAAACCCCTGCTAAAATTTGTAGTTACGAGTGACGTTATTATACCTAATTAGAAAATTTTATGACCCACTTTTGTGTTTACATTGTATGTTAATCATTTATTAAAAAACTCTTACTGCTAAAATATGTTGTTACGAATGACGTATTTAACCTAATTAAAAATTAAAATACTCAGTGTAGCATTTACGTTGCATTTTAAACTTTCTAATTAGCATATTAAAATTAATCTCATATTTAATACATTGTTTTCCTACATGTTACGGATTAATAACATTCTATTTATAGAAAATTACTTCCTATTTATAAAAAGATTAATCTCGTTGCACCTTGGCTAAGCTAATCGTTTATTTCATTTATACCAAGTTTACTTTCCCCATTACCTAATTAAAGGAGACCCCGATTAACATTTTTAATACGTAAAAAATTTATATTCAAACAATAGCTAATTCACTAATAATTATTAAATAAAATTATGCTAATTTAATGTTTACTATATTACATCCCTTTTAACTGTTTACATTACACTGTTTTAAAGTAGAAATCTACTGTGAAATTACATTCTTTAAAGTAGAAAACTGCTTTAAACTAAAAATATATTATTATCAGTATAAAATTAATGAATAATTAAAATCTTTTATATGATGAAATGTAAATGAAAAACTGATAAACTTTTCTACTTTAAAACAGTGTAATGTAAACAAAAACTGAATTTGCCCAATTATTAGATGAATGAACATTATATTTTCTAAACCATTTAAGTTCCTAAATGAATAAATTA
>NW_003526945.1:172360-176698 GCF_000181795.1 Trichinella spiralis | reverse complement strand
AGTTCATTTCTATTGATTAACAAGTATGAAACGTATTTCTCATTTTGTTGAACAAATAATATGCAGGCCGCGCATAAGCTCAAAAGCAAACAAATTGAAATTGCACTCAAATTTGCATTCAAACTAGACAACGCCCATGTTTGATAAGATAAGATTCTTCTATATCTAATAACACACCTTACTCAGTAGTTGAAACAAAAATAGATGGAGCAAACATCATTCTAGGCTTCTGTTAGTCAACAAAGCCAATTTAACCGGTGCACTGCTAATACAAAGTTAATTTTCAAATGGCCCAATTGGCGTAAAAGACAAACACTGCGCACGTAGCCGTAAACGCCGGCTTATGTAAGTTGGATATGCTATTCAAATATGAATTACAACATAATGTCAACAAAAAATAAACAATGATTGAGCACACTGGTTGCGCTCTATGCCAAGCATAATTAACAATATAAAAATTTTGATTTATCTAGTGTCTTCATGGTGTAAAATCTAGAAAACTACATAAAGTGAAAATAAAATTAAATTGAAAACGATTTATGTATGAAAACATTATTTTTCTGTCCTGCATAAAATATAACACTATACGCTTTGTGATATTCGACCTGTTGTGTGTTCAGATAAAGTCGTGTAAATTCAAAATTCTATCGTCTTCTTTATTTAAATCTAGATGATTGCACTAAAAAACAAATTGACATATGGATTTGTTCAAATCTTTCAACGTTGATCTGAATGTAATTGAGAAGTCTGATTTAAAAGTATTTCAAGTTTTACACGCGATCAAATTGATAGTACCTGAAATACTTAAATATACATGCATGCATAGCAAAACATGATAAAAAAAAGATTCAGTATTGAGGTATTTCAGTATTCACCTGAATGAAGCGTCGCGCACTTGCAACTTAGTTGCTCACCGCCACCGTTTATCGAACTGCGCTGTGATAAAATAAGAACTATTGAAACTATCTATGAATTTCTCTCATTCATGTATTACTCAGTAACCTTATTATCATTAATTTGGCCATTTCAATAATGTATATTACTGTATTTTCAATTATTAATTCTCATTCCGTGATTTTATTTTCGATTTTCATATTAAGAGATGCATTTTCATGTCCTCATATTATCTCCCATATTTCTTTTTAATACTTTGTGTTCTGTACTCATGTAAGATAAAGCTGTCGGCTGCAATTACGTCATTAATGTGAAATAAGAGTTGTGAAACATTGAAGATGTTGTGTAGCCTAGTCCGTTATCATCAGCTACATTAATACCTGCAGATTTTCATACTTCAGGCTGCAGATTTTCATACTGCAGACACTGCTTGATGATTGATGCATGCATTCCAAATACAGTTGAATGCCGATTGTTATTGTTTCCTTTCGTGCTTGTTTTAGCAAAGCCAAAAGTCTAATGCTTTTCTATCAAGATTCATATTCCCGCGTCAACCCAACAAAAAGCTCAACTTGATTAGCAGATACAATTTTCAGGAGCCGCCACAAATGCACTCCCTTTCAACGGCTTCAATATCTTGTATCTATTTTTCCAAAAAATTTGCCTACTTTCCCAAGCGAAAATTTCTGTATCAACGTGTTAATGGCTGTCATTATGACGCGGTCCATTTCTCTTGCTCGCTTGTTTCATTCCCATGTAAATCTTACACTAACACTAAAAACCTCTTCTCCATCTTCCCCTGCTTGAACCTCCATTTAAGCAGTTAAATCCGTCATCCACCCACCACCCCTACTGTCATCTCACACACAGGGTCAGACAGTCGATTTTTTATAATATTGCTGGAGGAAATGTCGCTCACAGCAGCTTCCTTTGATTTCCTGATTTTTACGTCAATGCCATTCTTATAAAGATCTGAAGGTGCTTGAAATGGCACGTGAAAGGAAATTCAAATAGCCACACATGTGGGTAATATAATGAGTTGAGTCAATTACAAAGATGGTAAATGGGATTGCAAGCAACGAAATGTTTACTTTTTAGCAAAGCAAACACTTACAACGCTTTCGTTTTGATTCCAGCAATTAATGATAATTTAACAGCAGTAAGTTCAGAAATTCAACTAAATTGATATTAAAAAATATATATTAGTAAAAGCCGAACAAAATTTCATGCCAGAAATGTATCATGTGCAGAAACTGAAACTCTCAGGTTCCGTTGAAAAACACTTACTAATGGGCGACTATCCCATGTATTAAAATAGAAATTACTTCAACTTTTGAAACCATTTATTCCACAGCTACTGGAATGTTCAAAGTTAAAGTCTCCAAAACAATAACTTTCATCATCAAGAAATGATAAAAATAAAAAAATCCAAATATTATGAAAACGCTTTTCGCTTTTTTCTGCATAAACAAACAAGTCTGTAATCCGTGAAAAATTGAAATTTTCGCGAAACCTTTTTTAATCTAAAAATTAAAGCAAATGATTTTTACCTTTTGAAAATTATTTGCTATTTACTTTAAATGCACATGGACCCCTTGTGATGGCGCATTTGTTAAGATATACGGAAAAATCGATCGCATGAATATGGTTTTAAATGAGTTGAAATAATATGAAATGAAAAAGGAATGTAAACAAAATGCGAATACGGTATGGTTTCAATGATTTTTTGAACGCAACCATCAATTTTTTTACCCAAAAAAAATAAATGTTTTTTTACAAGAATTGTTCTTGATTTTCATTAATGTTACAAAAACTTTCAAATTTATAAACCGCTGTTGACAGAAATTTTTAATTGATTCCAAATTAGGTATAAGCACTATCCAAAATTGGCAGATTAGAATGTTATTTTCGTGCAATATGCCAGTCTTTTTTTTCTAAAAATTCCAAATCCTCAAACCGGAAATTTTATGAAATTTCTCAAAAAATCATCGATTGCGGGTGATTCCCAATTTACATACCTTCAACTGGCACAAAACTGCTTGCTCTTAACCCAAAACTATTTTGCAATACGCCGTAGTTTCTGATATGCGCAGATTAATTTCCACTGTCCATATTGGTAGATTTCTCTAAAGATTCGAACAAATACCATGCATGAGTTCAATAATTTGACATGAATTTTGAATTTATTTAATTTCATATCAATTGTAATGAATTTCAACTCTGGGCGACCACATATTATACTGATTATGCAAATCGTTATTGCGTCGTTGTTAGTAAGCAAAAGTAAATTCAAATAGCCACTCATGTTGGATATATTAGGAGTTTAATCAATGACAAAGATGGTAAACGGGATTGGGTGCAAGGAAATGTTTACTTTTTGTCAAGGTAAACACTTAAAACACTTTCGTTTTGAATGGCAGCAAATTAATGATAATTTAACAGCAGTAAGTACTGAAATTCAATTAAATATATAGTAAAATAATATATATTAGTAAAAATCGAAAAAATTCGATGCCAAAAATGCATCATGTGCAGAAACTGGAAGTCTAGGGTTCCGTTGAAAAACACTTACTAATGGGCGACTATCGTATGTATTAAAATAGGAAGTACTTCAACTTTTGAAACCATTTATTGCACAGCTACTGGAATGTTCAATGTTAAAGTCTCCAAAACAATATCTTTCATCATCAAAAAATGATTAAAATAAAAAAACTCCAAATATTATGAAAACCCTTTCCGCTTTTTTCTGCAAAAACAAACAAGTCTGTAATCCGTGAAATTTTGCAATTTTCGAGAAATCTTTTTTAATCTAAAATTAAGACAATTGATTTATACCTTTTGAAAATTATTTGCTATTTACTATAAATGCACATGGACCCCTAGTGATGGCGTATTTGTTGAGATATACGGAAAAAACTATGGCATGTATATGGTTTTAAATGTGTTGAAATAATAAGGAATGAAAAAGGAATGTTAACAAAATGCGAATACGGTATGGTTTCAATGATTTTTTGAACGGAACCATCAATTTTTTTACCCAAAAAAATAAATGTTTTTTTACAAGAATTGTTCTTGATTTTCATTAATGTTACAAAAACTTTCAAATTTATAAACCGCTGTTGACAGAAATTTTTAATTGATTCCAAATTAGATATAAGTACTATCCAAAATTGGCAGATTAGAATGTTGTTTTCGTGCAATATGCCAGTCTTTTTTTTCTGAAAATTCCAAATCCTCAAACTGGCAACTTTATGAAATTTCTCAAAAAATCATCGATTGCGGGTTATTCCCAATTTACATACCTTCAACTGGCACAAAACTGCTTGCTCTAAACCCAAAACTATTTTGCAATACGCCGTAGTTTCTGATATGCGCAGATTATTCCACTGTCATATTGGGTAAATTCTCTAAGGATCGAACATACCATGCATGAGTTCAATAATT
>NW_003526945.1:170434-172350 GCF_000181795.1 Trichinella spiralis | reverse complement strand
CTTTCAAAATTTATTAAACCGGCTGTTGACAGAAATTTTTTAATGGATTCCAAAATTAGGTATAAGCACTATCCAAAAATGGGCAGATTAGAAATGTTATTTTCGTGCAATATGCCCAGTCTTTTTTTTTAAAAATTCCAAATCCTCAAACCGGGAAATTTTATGAAATTTCTCAAAAAATCATCGATTGCGGGTTATTCCCAATTTACATACCTTCAACTGGCACAAAACTGCTTGCTCTTAACCCAAAACTATTTTGCAATACGCCGTAGTTTCTGATATGCGCAGATTAATTTCCACTGTACATATTGGTAGATTTCTCTAAAGATTCGAACAAATACCATGCATGAGTTCAATAATTTGACATAAATTTTGAATTTATTTAATTTCATATCAATTGTAATGAATTTCAACTCTGGGCGACCACATATTATACTGATTATGCAAATCGTTATTGCGTCGTTGTTAGTAAGCAAAAGTAAATTCAAATAGCCACTCATGTTGGATATATTAGGAGTTTAATCAATGACAAAGATGGTAAACGGGATTGGGTGCAAGGAAATGTTTACTTTTTGTCAAGGTAAACACTTAAAACACTTTCGTTTTGAATGGCAGCAAATTAATGATAATTTAACAGCAGTAAGTACTGAAATTCAATTAAATATATAGTAAAATAATATATATTAGTAAAAATCGAAAAAATTCGATGCCAAAAATGCATCATGTGCAGAAAATCGTAACCATTCCGGCGCTTCGAAGACAGTTACTGATGGGTAACATCCCTATGTGTTAAAATAGGCAGAAGTTCAACTTTAGAACCTGTTTATTCCAATACTACTAGGCAAAGTCTCAAAAACAATTACTTTCATCAATAAAAAATTATAAAGATTTTTAAAAAAGTCCAAATATTGCAAAAGCCTTTTTCTCTGATTTTCGCAAAAACAACCGTACCTATTTTCCGTGAAATTTTGCAATGTTTGTGAAAAATTCTTTAATCCAAAAATTAAAGCAATTGATTTATATCTTTTGAAAATTATTTGCTATCTACTTTAAATACATCTGGAAACCTGGCGATTGCGCATTTGTTGAGATAAACGCAAAAAATAAATCTTGAACAGTATTTTAAAGACGTCTAAAGAGAAAAGAATGAAAAAGGAACGTTAACAAAATGGGAATATGGTATGGTTTCATTAATTTTTTCAACGGAACCATCAATTACTTCAACCAAAAAAATAAATGTTTTTTACAAGAATTGTTCTTGACTTTCATTAATGTTACAAAAACTTTCAAATTTATAAACCGCTGTTGACAGAAATTTTTAATTGATTCCAAATTAGATATAAGTACTATCCAAAATTGGCAGATTAGAATGTTATTTTCGTGCAATATGCCAGTCTTTTTTTTCTGAAAATTCCAAATCCTCAAACTGGCAACTTTATGAAATTTCTCAAAAAATCATCGATTGCGGGTTATTCCCAATTTACATACCTTCAACTGGCACAAAACTGCTTGCTCTTAACCCAAAACTATTTTGCAATACGCCGTAGTTTCTGATATGCGCAGATTAATTTCCACTGTACATATTGGTAGATTTCTCTAAAGATTCGAACAAATACCATGCATGAGTTCAATAATTTGACATAAATTTTGAATTTATTTAATTTCATATCAATTGTAATGAATTTCAACTCTGGGCGACCACATATTATACTGATTATGCAAATCGTTATTGCGTCGTTGTTAGTAAGCAAAAGTAAATTCAAATAGCCACTCATGTTGGATATATTAGGAGTTTAATCAATGACAAAGATGGTAAACGGGGATTGGGTGCAAGGAAATGTTTACTTTTTGTCAAGGTAAACACTAAAACACTTTCGTTTTGAATGGCAGCATACTAAGATTATTTAACAGCAGTA
>NW_003526945.1:0-169514 GCF_000181795.1 Trichinella spiralis | reverse complement strand
AATGTTCAATTGTTAAAAGTCTCCCAAAACAAATATCTTTTCATTCATCCAAAAAATGATTAAAAATAAAAAAAAATCCCAAAATATTATGAAAACCCCTTTCCGGTTTTTTTTGCAAAAAACAAACCAGGTCGGTAATCCGGGGAAATTTTGGCAATTTTGGAGGAAATCTTTTTTTAATCTAAAATTAAGACAATTGATTTATACCTTTTTGAAAATTATTTGTTATTACTTTAAATGCACATGGACCCCTAGTGATGGCGTATTTGTTGAGATATACGGAAAAAACTATGGCATGAATATGGTTTTAAATGAGTGGAAATAATAAGGAATGAAAAAGGAATGTTAACAAAATGCGAATACGGTATGGTTTCATTAATTTTTTGAACCCAACCATCAATTTTTTTACCCAAAAAAAATAAATGTTTTTTTACAAGAATTGTTCTTGATTTTCATTAATGTTACAAAAACTTTCAAATTTATAAACCGCTGTTGATAGAAATTTTTAATTGATTCCAAATTAGATATAAGTACTCTCCAAAATTGGCAGATTAGAATGTTATTTTCGTGCAATATGCCAGTCTTTTTTTCTGAAAATTCCAAATCCTCAAACTGGCAATTTTATGAAATTTCTCAAAAAATCATCGATTGTGGGTTATTCCCAATTTACATACCTTCAACTGGCACAAAACTGCTTGCTCTTAACCCAAAACTATTTTGCAATACGCCGTAGTTTCTGATATGCTCAGAATAATTTCCACTGTACATATTGGTATACTTCTCTAAAGTTTCGAACAAATACCATGCATGAGTTCAATAATTTGACATGAATTTTGAATTTATTGAATTTCATAGCAATTGTAATGAATTTCAACTCGGTCGACCACATATTATGCTAATTATGCAAGTCGTTACTGCATCGTTGTTAGTTAGCAAAAGTAGATTCAAATAGCCACGCATGTGATTTATATAAAGAGGTTTGTCAGTTACAAAGATGGTAAACGGGATTGGATGCAATGAAATGTTTACTTTTTAGCAAAGTAAACACGTAGAACGCTTTTGATTTGATTCGTAGCAATTAAGGATAATTTCACTGCAGTTATTTCAGATATTTAATTGAATTGATCGTAAAAGAATTTGCATTAGTGGAAATCGAACAGATTTTAGATCTAAAATGTTTCATGTGCAGAAATTTGTAGTCAGTTCTGCTGTTGGAAGGCAGTTACTCATGGGCGACTTACTTATGTTTTTAAATAGGCAGTGACTCAAATTTAGGACCCATTTTCCCGCACCTACCAATCAGCTTGGGTCAATCTCTCTTAAACTCTATCTTTTCTCTCTTTGAAAATTAAACAAGCAAAAGGATTCCAAATTTTGGCAGCAGATTTTTCCCTGATTTTCGGAAAAAAAGCAAGTGTATAGCTTATGAAATTTCGCCATTTTCGAGAAAAACGTTTGACGCTGGGAATGAACTTTATGAGTATCAATCAGTCGCAAATTATTAAAGAAGTACAACAGGGTTATTTCTTAAGTTTCCTGTTGCCGATTTCTCGACATATTTCGAAAATAGTCGGAGGCATCCCTATGTATGAAGGTAGGCAGATTGCCAACTTCAGAAGACCATTATTGCACAGGTATTGGGCATCATTCGCTCAAACTCTGTAAAGCATTATAATTGATCAATGCAAATGTCTACCATGCAGAAATAATCGAAATTTGGAAAAAAGTTTTCACTGTTTTTCGCAAAATAACAAGTCTATATCCCAGGAAATTTTGCGATTTTCGAGAAAACCCTTTCATTCCAGAAATAAACTTCAAGGGTATCAGTCGATCATAAACGATTACAGGAGTAGAACAAACTTATCCGGGCTGTTCACGCTTGCGTAGTTGTCCACATTTACTGATAAAATTGGGAAGCTTCCATATGTATTTACAGACGTATACTGCCATTATAATTAAACTGATGAGGGTGCAACGCCAAATGAGCCACTTTCTCGATCTCAGCAATTGTTTTTCCATTATCAGTGTTTTAAGGAGAACAGTACCGGGCAAAACGTCATTCGCCTGAAAAAAACGTTTTCCCGCAATGGATTGGATTGGATTAGATACCAATCTATGCAGCATTGCATTAGAATGAATTCTCATATCTATCTGTATTAGCAACAGATCGATATAATTTCCTCTGGATACTAATGCAAAGATGAAATCCAATGTCGCATACGCATTTTCAAACGACTGGGACGTGTCGTCAGCAATCAGATAGAAAGTAACGTGCACTTTGTACTAATGCTTGACAGGAGAAGTTCGGGTAACAAACAAACTAGCAACATTATATTCACGATCTTTTCCAGATGTTCTTTTTTTTCAGCATCATCATGTTTGCGGACTTTCTACAAATGGAGATGAATTAGCTAAAATAAGCAGTACAACAGTAAGCAACAACAACTCTTTGTTATGCAATTCTTCACCTGTCAAAGTAAAGGAAGCACCATTGCAGCCACAACACACCCCATTCAACATCAATCATTCCAACTGAATACAGATAAGTGAACGCAGAGCAAACAAATGAAACTTTGCATAAACCCATTCTCAAGCAAGCAAGAAAATAGTGTTTAGGCTATTTATTATATCACTTGAGCAACAGGCTAACAACAGACTTAATTTATTCCACAATTACTGGACACTTTCCGAGGAAGCTGTGCGGAACGTTATCTTAACCATTGTGAATATCTAAAAAATTGGGAAAAAAGTTTTTTGCCCTTTTTCACAAAAAAAGCGAGTCCATAGCCCATGAAATTTCGCAATTTTCGAGAAAAACCTTATACTCCAAAAACAGACTTTATAGGCATCAATCGATCAGACACGATTATAGGAGCATAGCAGACTTATCCCGGCCGTACCTGGTTGTCTATTCCTAGGATATGGTGAAAAAACTGGGAAGATGACCTGTGTATTGAGATAAATGTTGCTACAGTTCAGGTTGAAATGAAATTGTATATTTCACCTTAACGTTTGATAGCTGTGTAGCATCCTTTGCCTATTCCATGCAACACTTTCCTTGTGGAGATTTACTTTATCAAAAAAGTGACTAAATTACAACTTTGTTATGCAATAGTTAATGCTAATATTCTTTTTAATGTCCTTCTTCATAATTTCGACATTCACTTCTGACTATTTTTGTCATTTGTAAGCTTTTCATATTGGCCTATAGCATACTGCCTATCAAATTCTGATTTTCTAAGTTAAGGATTTCCCTAATCCATATTTAAAGTTGTTGGAAAGCGTTGTTGTTAGCAAAATTGTTATTTTTACCCAATCTTGATAATTTGATTATATCATTAGAAATAAAGAAAAGAAGAAGATCTTTAAAAGAATAGCATAACAAGTTTTCGATCAAAATCATATTTTAAAGTTGCCCACCTACCAGTATGCCCTATTTTTGCAAAATTCATTCCACATGAGCAACTGTTTGAATTACTTTTATTAAAGAATAATAATAAATCGATAAATAACAGTAAGTGATAAATAATGCGCCTATAATGCACTTGACATTACCCGCCCACACTCTGCTACATTAATAATATATTATTTTAAATTTCAGTTTATCTTTCTATGTAATTACAAACGCTTAGAAGAAGAAAATTATCGCTGTTGTTACACAGCGCGCTTAATGAACTTTCCAATTTAATATTTGAAAGTGTTTAGCTGTCTTTTTCGTAAGACATGCATTCATAATTCATGAGAAGTATGTTTAATAGGGCATAATACTTCTCTGAAAAATTCCTAACAATATTTTTCATTGATCAACAATGCGTCACAACGCAATGACATAATGCATTAATAATTTGTGCTATTTGTAAAAATAAGCACCTGTGCAGCAACATTTTTTATTCATACATGAAAATTTCAGATAAGAAGATTTGCTTTTCAATCAACAAACATATATATATATATATATATGTAGATGCATACTTATTCACAATGATACATTTCACCCTTATAAAAGCCAAGCACAACAATCAAATAACAATACAAATTTCGCAATCAGTAAAACCGTTATAAAGGTAACTTCTGTCTTCAGAAATGATTTGTGCAATCATTTATCAAACTGAATTGAAATAATAAACTGCAAGGCATTATTTTAAATAAGTACATAAATCCTTATATTGCAATTTTTAACAGCACAGTGCATGCTTATACTCATATTATATGACAATTAATTTGGACGTTTAAATGCAAATCATGGCCAAATGTTGATGGGACGATGTGTCACATTTCAATAATAATGGATTCCCATAAAAATTAAGTTATTAAAATGGTAATTATTATACAATGTGCATTATAGAACAAATTTGCTTGCGTTAAACTAATCTATTATTTTTCACAATCCATGCTAGTGTGTACAAATCTCTCAAAACAAAAAATGTCATAAATCTGCGTCGCATTGGTCACTCATTTTGGCAAAAATTTTCCGCTCGCATCATTTAAAATGTTAGTTTAAGTAAACTATTTATTTGCAGCATTGCGCTCAATTCGCCATTTAATGCATATCGCTTGAAGCTGAAAATCAATATGTTTTTTACATGACGTCATCATTGAAAACTGCAGCAAATTTACCAACAAACTATTAGTAAAATGAAGTAGCAAGCTAAATCATAAGCTTTAATTGATTACTATTCATTTTGAAAACTCACAATAAAATAACTGAACACAAATAAATCTTATTATAAAAACTAAACGACCGCATCCGTTTAGTGAAAGTTTAACTGCCTCTTCACACCAGCTTATTAACTGAATGATGATGTTGCCGTTGCTAAGAAACACTTTCACAATGTGCGTTTACACTATTCAGAGATATTTAATTTTAATAATGCAATCGATTGATGATATAGCTGAGACGCCGAAGCTTTCAACTGCCTCTACACTGGCCACTTTGCATAACTTTCAAACACAAGTATTACATTGCAACTGACAGCAAAAGTAAAAGGACCATCAGATGGCAAGTGATAAAGCGAGTTTCCGAAAAAAATGCACTCCAAGTTCTCACACTGCGCCAGGTAATTGCTGTCAGTGTCTCAAATTGCAGTACAAGCATCTATTTAGCTACTGGTATTGTTTATGCTTTTGGACGTACATGGTTAGATGACAACAAGCCTAGCCGTTTATGGATTCAAAATGATTCTATACAAATAGTTGCCTGTGGGAATGATCACACAATACTTGTCACTGGTTTATTATTCCTTTCATAATTTTTAGAAATCATTTTTGTAAATCCAAAAATAAATTTGCATTTTTTCTTTCAGAATCAGGTCGAATTCTTTCATTTGGTTCTAATGAATGGGGGCAGCTGGGATTTCTTCAAAAAAAAACTGCCAGTAAACCCACTACCATAAAATGTAAGTTCAATTTATTACAGCTGCACCAAATGCTTTAATTATTTTTGTAATTTTTTAATGCGTATATTTAAATTACATATATTATTTACCTTACTGACAAGTGTGCATGATAAATTTTTTATTCGTCCAGTTTAAAAAACAGTGATATTTGACAATGTTCACCATGTTTAATAAGAAAAAAGTCATAAATTGCAAAAAGACAGCATCAGAAAATATCCAACAGCATTAAAAAATAATACAGGCAAGGGAGAATTGTTCATGATTCTTATTCACAATTTTATACTCTGTACACAGATTTTTAAACAGCCAAAAACATGCATTTCTCGTATAGAAAGGAATTTCCATAGAAAAGGTGTTTTATCTTATTTAAAAGATGAAATAAATCAATAAAAGTAAAATTTTAAATTTTAATAATACTGTTGTCAATATAGTATGCGCAGCACTTTATGAAATCTGAAAATCAATTGATACTCTTTTTTATGAATACAGCTATCTTTAGTCAGACTTATATTTTGTGCTACTGCAGTTATTAATTATTATCTGTTTTTTATTTTGCATGTTTATTTTATTACATTATGCTATGTGATTTCAGTTAGACTAAGAATGACAGAAATAGAACAAATTAATGCAAAAGACGCATACATTTCCACTTGCATTTAAGAAAAAGTAAAACAAAAAATTTTGAAAACAGTAAGGGTTCTTTTATAAGCAGTGGTTTATTAGACAGTGCAATTTGAGAATCAGATAGTTAGAAAAATATATAAATGGATAATTTTTGGCAATGTTAAAATACTTTTGTCAGTATTTGAAGTAATTAGTATTAAAAACATTATCTGTAAGTGACTGGCATAAAATATTATTTCAGTAACTTTTCATTAAGTTAAAACAAATAATCAGTAGAAATCATTGCAAAAGTAAATAGCATCTAATTAATCATTATAGATTTAAAAGGAAAACGAGCATGTTGCGTGGCATGTGGAGCGCAGCACACCATTTTGGGTTTTGGTAACAACTACATGTTTAATTGCATAAAAACAATTTTGTTTATCTAGTTTCCAATTGATTATTTTACTAGAATCAGATAAAATATATGCATTTGGGCGAAACTGTGAAGGTCAACTCGGATTAGGAAATGATGAAGAACAACTAATGCCTGCTGAAATTACGGCTCTTTCAGGTATACCAATTGCTCAATTAAGTGCTGGTGTCGCTCATTCTGCAGCACTAACAAGCAAGTTTTAATTTCTTTCATAAAAATTCATTAGAAAACAGCAGATCAAATATGAACTGATTCACAGGATACTTTACTTGAAAATGCATTGAGATTAAAGTGCAAATGAATGCAAAAATATATAAAGAAATAAAAGCAGATCTTAATTCCTTTTCATTTATAGATGAAGGAAAATTGTATGTTTGGGGAAGAAATACTGAAGGCCAACTTGGATTGCCCCACATTCAGGAAACAAAACTACCTCAGATTTTTCATTTTCCGACGCTTATCAAATTTGTTGATTGTGGTTATTACCATTCTGCTATCATAAATGGTATTTACTCATTTTGAATCCAATTAAAAGAAATCGAAGTTACTTCAATCGTTTTTCTTATAAATTTTTAATTTGCATGCATAAAAATATAATCCTACCTGTATTATGATATAATTATAATATGAAGTTTTAATGTTTGATGTGAACTGAAAAAGAATTTTTTTAGATGAATTACAAGTTTTTACTTTTGGTGAAGGGAATCATGGTAAATTAGGTTTTGAAACAACGGCAAATGTTAAATTGCCAACGAAAATTGAAAGTTTGCAAAACTGTGTTGAAGTAGCATGTGGGAAAAATCATACTATGGTGCTGGCATGTAAAAACTCATGTATTCTTTGAATTCTATCGGTAATTTAATTTATTTTAGCGTCAGGGTTGGTATTTAGTTTCGGAGATGGCTCATACGGACAACTTGGATTAGGTAAAGCTACACACCACTGCAGTTCTCCTACTTTAATTCCAAACCTTTCCAATGTTAAACATATAAGTTGTGGTGAAACTCACAGTGGATGTATTACAGGTAAACAGATATTTTAAATGCAAAAGACAGTATTTTTATTCCTTAAAACATGAAAACACCATTGTGTTGTTATACTATAGTAAAATGTGATAAAAAAAGTACCATAACAACTACAACACCGTAGACTTCATTTTTAAATGATTTTTTTAAATAATATTTCAGCTGACCATAAACTTTTTCTTTGGGGTGATAATCGCTGTGGGAAAATAAATAGTGAAGATTCCAATATGAATTATTATTTGCCGAAATATATTGAAAGAGCAAGTTCTTACAATATTATTAAAGTAAGTGTGTTAAGTGTTGGCAAACTGGAATAATCTATATGTTTCAGTTATCTCTTGGTGGATGTCATACTGCTGCACTAATGAGTTCTCCATTAAGTCAGGAAAATTTGAATTTTCCCATTCAACATTCAAATGAAATGAATCACCAAACAAACAGCACAATTGAAGAGAATAATGAATTATTTTTATCCACTCAAAATGGAAAGGTCTGTAAAGAAGGTCATAATTTTTTCTCTCTTAATAAATACAGATGTTCATATTTCAAGGCAAACAATCTACCCTCTATGGACTACAATTTTCCACAAGCCATTACAGATATAGAGCCATGTATATCTTCTTCATACAATTATATTGGGACAACATCAGAAAATGGTAAGTATTTATTTACTTTTCAACTATTTTGGATTCATCTAAAATTCCTTTGGATTTTGCTTTCTTTCATTTTTTCAAAATGACATAAGTTATATTAAATTTTTCATTATCAAAAATAATTTTACACTTGCACATTATAAAATGCAATATTAAACTTTAATTATAATCTGAAATGTCTAAATACATTTTAGAAGAAGAAATATTATCCAATTCTGAATCTTCCCCATTGCGCAAAGCTTGCGTATGTTTTTGCTACAATCACAGGAGTAGAATTTTATAAATTTAAAATTTCTAATTTCAGAATAGTGCTTCAAACTGTAAAGCTTGGTCTTCTTCTATAGAAAAGCGGGACAATTCTACGTTAATATCTGATGACTATGATGAAAGTGCTCATCTAACTCAACCGCATGCAAAAAATCTAACTAATAATGATGGAAATACAGTATTTGATAGAAATGTAAACGATCAGAATTTAAATATTATTCAGTCAGAAAGCTTTGAAAATGCAGAAACTGTTGATGTTCCTCATTCTCCAGTCGACTATGCAAAACAAACTTTCACAGCGAAACGACGAATCATGAAGATGCTAAATAATGCACAAAAAAACTCATTTAATAGTGAAGATGAAGCTTTGGAAAAAAGCATAGAAACCCTTGCTAATGAAAAATACAAAGTGGACTTTACTTTTGGACTGCGCAAACGATTTGACAAAATGTTGTACGGATTTTCAAATGAAAAATCAGGCTCTCCCTCAGAAATGAAGGTATGCGTTGAATCTATCAGAATGAATTTATTTACATTACTAATATTTAAAATTTTACAAAAATTGACATTTAGACAATTAATAAACAGTACTAGTAAACGCGCAGTTTTCATTTGTATCTTCCTTTTATTAATTTTGCAAAACTTGTTATTTGAATAATAAGAGAGAATGCACTTGTCTAAATGTCCACAGATTTAAGCTGTGCTATATTAAATTTTAAGATGTACATTTTGAATTATTTTCATTTGACGCAAAATGGCATGTTCGTTTATTGATTACTTTCAATGAAAACTGTCAGATTCATAACGTTAATGCTTTTTACAAAATTAATCTTCAAATCATATATATATGTATATGTATATGTATATGTATATATGTATGCGTGTTTGTGTATGTATGTATGGAAGTATCTGTCTGAATATTATATTAGTGGCAACTTTTTGAAGTTATATTTTAGAAATGGAAAGAATAGAAGTTAAACCATGTTTTTGTAATTTGATTTAAAAGTTTGGTCTTTAAACATTTTCTAATTATTCCTTACTTTCAGCAGTGTCACCGTCTTATTCAGTTAACAATATCAATACACAGTAAGCTTACAAAATTTTCATTTTATTATATAGTAACAAAATCTGGATTAATGACAACACAATCCCCTGATACTTACTTTTAACAGAGTAATAATTTATCTTACTTTAATTTTCTTCGTACTCATCATCATTTTAATCATTTATGTATAATGGCAGAATACATTTTGTATAAATTAGTATTCTGAGTTTCGACAATCTAAGGCCTAAATTTTGCACTTGTTTTTCAGATAAGTGCTTCATTTGGAACTACATATATTTGGATATTGATGTGTAATAATTTTTCATTTAGTAAACCGCCATTAACAGTATATTAATATTTTCAATATTTTTATTGCAGAGGTTGCATTTAACAACGTTAAATGTTAATGTTAAATAATTCATAATTTGTGCCATCGTTATTATGAAATTACACTGACAAACTGACAATTTTGCTTCTACTCTAATCACGTGCAGCCGTACTAACTATATTACTTTTTTCATGTGATCCGAAATTACTGTTTTTATCGTTTTTTCTTTTTCTTTTAATTTTACGTGTAACAACTAATGTCTGCCTAGTAACTTCAAAAATTGTCACTAAGTGAGATGAACATCTGCTCTTATCTGAAAAATCTGTTGATATTAATGGACATACAAATTTCATGCGATTGCCGTGAAGTGAACAAAATGTTGTTAATCGATCGACTGCTCGAAGAGAGAAAAGCACACTATTTGCTGTTTCAAGCTAAATGTTAGTTTAAGTTTGTGATATCACAGAGTAATGGCAGAACCTGAAAACAGCAAAAAAGTAAGCTCATATTAAGTTTGCAGCATGTAAAGCAAGAATGTTCTTAAAGCTTCCACGTGATTTCATTTGCTACTTATTGTTTCCCTTCGTCAATAGATGCATAAATGTATATATGTGATATGTTTGATAACAATAAAAAATCTTTGATTTTGCATGATGATTTTTAAAATAATTATTTTAGCATTTTAGCAAAATGCTTTTATTATTGTGCTTATTGTTTATTTTCTTTTTTTAGTTGATTATAATTATTATAGCATATAATTAAATAAGTTGATTGTAATGAATCAGATTGCACTGTTGAAAGTTACTATTAAGTATGATAAGAACATGGCAAAAAACAAATTTTTCTTGAGTTTGAAAACAGTCAAAAATTTTTGAATTAAAATTTTTCTTGACTTAAACTTTTAAATATCTCACTTCTTCGAGTGATGTTGCTCAGAAAGAACCACACAAAATGATATTTTTAGATACTTTTTATTCATAAAACATTTTTTTATTATTTATGCTAGTTTACGATATTGTTTCTGGGAAATCATCAACTACATTATTTAAGATAATTTTAAACAAATAGCAAAAATAAATTTCAAAAAATTGATTCTGATATTTAAAAAAGCATTTCTGACAAAAGTTAAGCAAACGCAAATAAAATAATCAATTAAGTTCGAGAAATTTTTCAATTAATAATAAAATATTTTATTTTTAAATATATTTGCTATTTAAAGAGATATTGAACGTTTCTACAATAAATATTATTCATAGCAAAACTAATATTGCGTTAATACCAGCAAAAACTACAATCAAAATTCAAGAATTAAACTGAAGTAATGACTTGTTTAAAAAGTTGAAATATTTTGTTTTCTATTTTAATTCATAATAAAGAGCAAACAAATATAGCGTCTTTCGAAAAGAAAATTTTAAATTCATCTGATTCTTTTTATGTTCTCCAAATTGAAGAAAAGTCTGAATTTAATACCGCCATTGAAATTTACAATGAATTTGCATGCAAAATATGAAACGCAACTTGAAAACTGAGAACAAACAAAAGCAAAATCCACTCGAGTTTTGTTGAAAATATTTTTTGAAATATTGTCCACTTATTGCATGATATGCATCTATAATTGGAAATTGATGACATTTATTGTAAAGATGACTAGAGAACATAAAACGAAGATTTACGACAATCTAATAATACTTTATTTATATCTAATTTACTTTTTTCCATAGAATGACATCACGTTTCTCTTGAGATTTAAGCTGCATCAGTTATTATGCAAAATGCTGCGACATGAAGTTAGCCTGTTTTAAATTGAATTAATTTCCAGTAGTACTTCTGTTTTGCGTGTAAAAAGCATTTCAGTTTCAAAAACCAGTTTATTCAATTTCTATGCAAGTTATTATTTTCTAAATTAATACAATTTGAACATTTCTTTATTTATTGCTTTTTAGGATTTATGCAATGAAACAAAACAAAAAAAGCCTCAAAAATCAATTTTAAAGAAGACTAGCACCTATAAGAATGATGCGGCAAAGCGCAGCGGAGTGCAGGTACATTAAAACTAATATGTATATATTTGTGCATTATATTAATTTTAAATGTACATAAACATACATGATTTCCGTACAATGTTGAAGGATTATGAATACGCGGATCAAGCTAATGCTCCGAATAAGAAATCGGTTGTACGATTTCTCCGCAGAAATACTTTTCCAGATCAAGTAGGCAATACCTTTTTCCTCATTTCTAATTTGGTTGGATTTCAGTCCATGGCACTGTAAATATTTATTGTATTAAAACAATTTTCATATGTTAAAAGCCAAAGATATTTATTAATTATTATTCTTAACGCAGTTCAATAATGCATTTGAATTTAAATAATAAATAAACACACGCACACGCACACATGTACCTAACGTTTTCATGGAAAAGTGCTGCATAACTTTCTTTCAAATTTATCAAATATCATATAAAACAAAAGCTTTTTTTCAAAAAATCCTTTCTAAAGTTATTATTAGTGGAACTGGATAATTAATACTGAAATGAAAACAATAGCAGTGATCATATGCTTGAAATTGAATTAATTCACTGCTGAAGCTACTAAAATTTAACAATGATAATGATATCTGTTATAATTATATTTGAGATATTTTGATTAGACATATTATATTGCTATAATGACAGTCTTTATCATTTCATAGGTAGCGACCGTGCAACATGAAGTAACTGAAGAAAGAAAAGTAAGTAATTAATTTTTCTGTATATGTATATATTCATTATAGTGAATTTTGCAAAGTAATAGTGAACTTTGACTCCTCATTAGCAATATTTTACTGTTATATTTAAAATTTTCTCATTTTTATCACAAGATAATTAACATAGTAATTAATTAATAATATACTTCTTCATTTATTTGCTCAGGTGATTTGTTAAATATAGCAGTTCATTGCTGTAAAATTATTTTCGCTAATTTCATTTCATTAGAATATTTGCATCGGCTTTTGCTTTCTTTTTGATTTTAAGATAGATTTATATGTTTATTTTGAATGAATTCATTAATCCTTTTTAGTCTCGAATGTGCACCATTATTTAACTGATCTAAATTTACATAATGGTGAATTGACGTTTTTGATAGAAGTTATGCAAATAAAGAAGCCCTGGTTTGATCGTTAAAGCTGTTAAAGGTTGAACATACTGCCAATTTGGAATACTTACCAATGAAACAAAACACACGTGTTTTATACAAAGCTTTTATAATTTTTTAAATTAATTTTAACAGGAAAACTATTAAAAAAGACATATTTCAAGACGATGGATGATCTGTATAAGTAAAACTACAATTGAATGCTATATAATTGAATTTTACGCAAAATTTCAATAATCCACAATCCTTTATCACTTCATAAATTAAAAAAAATATTTAGAAAACTTCAAACTGCCAAAAAGAAAACCATGAATATACTATTTTAATTTTGTTTTTGTTTAATTTCTTTTCAGATTGATGCACATCTAATGTAAATGACGCTTAAAATGGTGACGATTCTATTTCTGGTATAATGTAAATAGAATGAGAAAGTTCAAATTGAAAAAATTCAAATTCTATAGACGTTCAATACAAATAACAACGTCCGCAAAGACTTTTGACACTTACGTAAAATGAGTCGTAAAATTCAAAATGACCACCTGCGTAAAATATATTCATCAAATATATGACTGCAGTTAAATCAAACGCCGCAGCAATTTGAAAAAAATTATCAAAAAAGGGAAGCTATTTGAATAAATTTAAGTACTTCGTAACACGTCCTTTATGAGTCAAAATTATAGTACAGCTGGTTTCAATTTAAGGAGATTACTGTAATTTATTCGCTCAGGTTTTATTTTCTTATTAGAATCAGTTCAGCCAGTTTTTATAACTTCACTTTAATACTTAAAAAAATTTTAATTTGAATATTTTGTATCATAATGGATTTAATTTAAAAAATTTGCAAAATTTTAAGTATGCTTTTTATGGAAAATCTGTTTCAAAAATACTTATCAAACGTTTGCCTGAGAAAGTAAACTGAGTCTAATAGCATAAAGCAAATATGTACGAAATACTAAAATATTGATCTGATAACGATAGAACATTTACATATTTTGAAAGTAGAAATATTTCATTTCAATCCTGCAACTTGTTTGAACTTAAAAATATCTTTATACTTTTAGAGTGGATTGTATTCTTCCCAGTTTCTGCGTTTAAAATAAGTGAATAATTTTAGCAAAAAAATTAAACTGGAATTCATTCTGAGTAGTATTAAGACAACATCAAACATATCCTACTTATAATATGTATTTTTCGCTTTTTTAAACTGATGTTTTATATTTCATAATATTATTCTATTTCACTTGATTTACGATCCGCTTCATTTGCAGTCTGTGACGCACATACTGGAAGATAGATAGTAATAATACACTTCAAACAAGCGTATTCTGTTTGAAAAATTATTGTATCAACAGAAAAATATCAGAATTAAATTATCTTTTTATTTAGATATTTTACAAATATTTTTATCCTCAATATATGCAGATACGTTGTACGGCAGTAGATTCAATGCTAAACATCACTGCAGTTGTGATTGATTTCAGTATTACTGCTGCCAGTTATTGTTTGAAAGTCCATATATGCATGTATAATTAAATATAATCGTCTGATTTTATAAGGGCCGTAATACAGTTCAGCAAAAAAATACATTGTGCTCTTGCAAAAGAAAAATAAAAGTGTCGTCAACGTGAATCAGTAAAAATATCAACATATGCAAAAAATTATCATACATTATAAAAAAGCATTGAAAGAAGTAGCAGGAAAAATTTTTTAATGAGCATAAAATGAATTCAACATTTGTGAGATTCGGCACTTGGATTTACTTTAGATGATGCAATGTCTTGATTCATGGATATAACGTGTGTTCTGCAAGTAAATATTTTTTTCATTTCTTTTCTAAAAGTGGAATCAATGCACACGTATGCTGCTGCAAAGACAGACTGATTAAGACCTTGTAAAATCCACACATATGTCTTAATTATTTCCCACAAAGTGTGCTCCCTTGCATATATATAAATTGCACTAGGGATAATTTGAATTACTGCTTTGACTAGAAGTAGCTGAACCAAACGTTTAGTTACAATAGCTTCTCGGCGAAGTCTGACAGTGTCAACACCGGCGCTGGTGCTTTTCCTGAACTTCATCACACAAAAGGATAACGCAAATACAATGCAAGTCACCAACCCAATACTTAGCACTAACGTTAAATGAAAGTCATAATAAACATTTGGCATAAAGTCTTCGGTGAAGCAAAACGGTGATGTTACTTCGTTGAAAGTATGCGTTGTTGAAAGGCAACTGTAAACTAGATCAGCCATGGGAAACATGCACAAAGTGATAATTGCTATTCGGCGCCACTTTGGAGATTGCAGTTTTTTGTACAAATCCACAGTAGTTGCAGCAAGGAAACGTTCAACCGAAATAAGCAGAACACTGCAAGCGCAAGCAGTATCTCCACCAATAAAAAACGGAACATATATTATGCATACTGAAATGCTAATTGACAGTGGTTTGCAGTACAATATTACTGATCTATATACTGCTATGTAAATGAACGCTGCGCCGTAAACGATACATCCAATTGCAAGAGCTTAAAAATTAAGAAAAATTATTTAGAAGAAAGTCGCTTAGAAAAAACATTTTTCAAAAATAATATTAAAAAGTAATTAACATCTCAAAATTCTTGGCATCGTTCATAATAACGTGCATTAAGCGGTTTTATTTCAATGATTATTCGTTAGAATTATATTATTTACATTAATTAAAGGATGATTTACAGAAGCTTACAATCATCAAAACTTGGTTTATGAAAGGTATTTTGACTTAAATATCATGCAAAGAAAGTTGCAGACAACTTGATAATCCCATATTTTAGAATTTCATATAATAATTAATCTTATTGACTAACCAAAGTAAAATCTTTAAAATGTGCATGTATATTTTTTAAGCATATACACTGAAAACATGTTTTAAATTAACTTTTGTGATATATGATTACTTTTTGTGTTAACAAGCAAGAATTGTTTCAAACTGAATGTATTTGCTTTGTAATTTTGTTCATCCATGTTTTGCTAAGTTTCTAAGTTAAGAAATATTTCACAAGACCAGTGTATTTTAATTTATATATTAAAATCTAAAGTTCAAATTTTATCTATTTTTTTAATTTCCGCTTTTTGCAATTACATTTTTAATAATAAATAGTTATTTACATATTGAAAATAATGTAACATATGCATTTTGCTTTTAAAAAGATTTAGTGAAAAAGTACAGATAGCTACTCAGCTCAAAGTAAAGATATTCAGCACAAGTAAATATAAGTAAGAAATGCTTACCTCTCAAAGACATGTAATCATTTTGAACGTTTTTCAACCTATACAAAATCCTCAGAAGTGTAATATTAGAAAAAACAGCCAAAAATCCAAGCAAGTAATAGAGTAGGACAGTTAGCAAAGCTTCATCATGTTCCGATTGCCATGGCCAAGTATCATTCAGATATTCAGATTGGCTATTGTTGTTTTGAACATCCATAATGTTTATTTGAGCTATACATTCAAACAGTGCTCATCTAAATTGATTGCTTTTATAAATATGCCGAATTAAAAAAATGCTAACGATAAATGCACTCATACATAAAAAATATTTCAGAAGATGAATCAATTTCACAGTAGATATTTAAAAAATTCACATCTCAGCAAAAATCTTCAGAGTGTAAACAGAAGTTCCGCGTTGCATTCATATGATTCTTTAATTGATTTTCACAACCAATAGCTTATTTGATATTTGGCTTGACTTAAACTTGGCCTCATTGAATACAATTGGCTTTTCAAACGTATAAAATGCACGACACGGGTGGGCAGTTTTATAGCATCAAACTTTGATTTCGAAAATAAGGGGTGCTTTACATTCAGATAACTAATCCGCATCATTTTGAACAATACTGATGAACAACCAACTTGAGATTGAAGATATATATATATATATGCAAATTAAAATTTCAATAAAAAACGTGAAACAAGTAAATTTTATGCAATATACTTTTATTTACAAAAGTTGACCTATTCTGCTAGTAAGATTTTTATTTTTTTAATTAAATTTCAATTTATATTTAAAAATGATTAACCTTGAAAGCATAATGCCA
This sequence comes from Trichinella spiralis, assembly GCF_000181795.1. Taxonomy (NCBI): domain Eukaryota; kingdom Metazoa; phylum Nematoda; class Enoplea; order Trichinellida; family Trichinellidae; genus Trichinella; species Trichinella spiralis. Next base: position 152,550 of record NW_003526945.1, on the reverse strand, counting down.
ACAAAAGCGTTTCGTCATAAAAATTGAAAAAATAAAGGTTTTCAGATTTACAAGTAAATAACATTTTAAAATACTGTTAACATCAGTTAACACAGTTCAATAATTTCATTTCTACTAAAAAAGTTGCTTAGTGTTCAGAACTGCTAAACTTTTTTATTTAAAGCTCTCAATAATATTTCCAACATGAATTATCAAAAAATAAATTTTATAAACATATTATTGGGCAATTGCAATTTGCATTCATTCACTTTTGAAGTTTTCATTCCTGGTTCCATTTTATGCTGCTCATGTTTCTCCATTATGGTAACTGCAAAACTGCTCATCGTTAAACTATTTTGCTTTTATTATTTATAAAAAAAACTGGTCACATTAGCAACACTTTAAGTATCTATTACAACTAAATCAGCTTTAATGTTTTGAGTTCACACTTTTATTTTATAAAGTTTATTAGACTGTTGAAACAGAACATTTATTTTATCACAAAAATTTATTTTATACTTTTAGACAAGTCTCTCTTTTCAGTGAAATTCCGTTTCAAACTTTAAAAAGTGGTTTTCAGCTGTCTTTCAGTAAATTTCAACTATAATTTATTTCAAAATCGACTTATTATATCATTTATCAAGATGCATGAGGTATAACGTCAAAGATGTGTTATAATATTGATAGACGTTACTCAATCAAAAATAGTTACAACCTGGTTCCTTTTTCACTTCATTTATAGTATATGCATCATATAATTATTAAGAACGTTTGCCCATTTTTGCTATGATATGCATTACCATAGAAATAAGATTAAAATTGACTAGTAGAAAATCGATAATTAAACAGCACGTGTCATATAACGGTTTTAACCAGCTGCATTATTATCTGATAAAAACGTTTTAAGACACGCTAACTTTAATTGAAAATACTGCATAATATATGCAAAAAACCTACATTTCCAAGTAATGAATCATTCATTACTAGTGGACGCTTACTTGCTAAATATTCGACTATGAATATACTATTAATATAAAATTATCGAGTGAATGAATGATTTTAGCTATAAAAACATGAATTAAAGCTTTGTAACTGCATAAGGTACGCAAATTAGTCATAAGTTATTAACTTTAAGATATTGTTGATTAGTTTAGAATATACTTTTAACTGATTGTCAATGTATATTTAATGCATAAATAGTCGCTGTTCATTGCTCATGAATAAGGATTTTAAGGACAGTAGCATTTCCTTTGCAAATTGCATTGCAAATCCATTTACAATAATTCATTGCTAATTTCTTAAATTACGACGCCTTAACAACATAAAACTGTTTCTATACCCATATACCAGAATAGCATATGCATATGCAACATATGATGTGCAGCAATGCAGCTCATTATTAAATATGTTATGGATATTTTCAGCCTGCTTTATTCAAGCAAATACTGTGCGTACATACTGTGAGAAAATTGTGCTCTACTGCATCTGTTTTATACAGAATAATATAATATTCAATTGAAATACCTCTTCTTTTATCTGAGCAAAGCTGTCACTTGTTGGCGTCAAAACATTAAAGTTGAAATACTTTAATATGAATTGGCCATACAAATTACATATTCAACAATAAAGAATTAATCCATTTATTGATTTGATTATAAATTGTAGTAAAGGTGCATAAATTCAACTGATGCTGTTGTTTATGTATAGCGAGCATTCTTACATGAATGCTTTTTAATGTTGAGTTATAATTGCACTTAAACGGCTTTAAGAAGTGTTAATAATTCTCTTTTATATTATACAAAGCTCTTGGTTATTATTTACGGGAAAAGTGCTTAACTTTTGATGAGGTTTTACAATATGCTCCTCTGATTTTTAATGTGACTGACTTATTTATATAAACTTCGAACGATAATTTCCAAATTTGCAAAATAATGGTAAATGCATATTTTGAAAGGGCGATTGATACCTAGAAGCTAATCTGTAAGCATGGCTAAAATTTTTCAAGTAATTTTTACCTTCAACACAATGTTGCATACAAGCATTATTTTTTATAAAAAAATATGCAAAAACATTCATTCTGTTATTATTTCCGTTTATTAAAAAATGCACTTCACAATAATTATGATGCATGAATAACCAAACTATTAATTATTGTTACATGCATCTTAATTTTGAAGATTCAACTCAATAAATTAACTCAATTTTTTAATTATAAAAATGGATGAAATCAAATTAATTTGAAGCAGACATTTCTAAGTCAAGCATTTAAACATTAGCCATAAGCATTCGGTGCAAAACTTACATGACCTTGTTTGCCTTGCCAGTCAATATTTCATGTTTTTTAATTTGTGACAAATTTAGACAGATAATTAAGACAATTTTTTTAATTTTCAAGATTGTGCCATTTTTGATTAGGCAATTAGAAGTTAAGTAAAATACTTTTCAAATAAGAAGCTTCAAATATTAAGATTTGCTCGCATAGGTTCAATTCAATTTAGTTAAGTTCAAATCACAATGAATCAACTTATCAGCTTGGTGAAATGAAAACTTTTGGTGATTTCATGAAAGTAATTTAAAACATTCAAAGCTAACATTTCTTTTAGAATAATGACACTTAAACTGTAAATAATTTTTTTAATTAGTGCTAAAATGTAAATTACACTTTCAGTAATATGGAATTGAAAATTGCACTCACTTTTTTGAATATAATTTTAATTTTATTTAATCGATTTGTACCCAATGGTTGGTTTCTTATTATAGAACACTGCAATTTTATAGTCTAGTTCAGTTCTTAACTTCTTTATTAATTACTTTTATTAAACGTATAGTTTAATAATAACACTTTCAAAGCAAAAACTACCATTTAATGAAATAGTAAATTTCAAATGTCCATGAATATTGCAAATGTAGCATTATTGCAAAGTAGGAAAAGTAATTACATTTACATGGCGTTTCAATTAACAAAACGTTTTCAATTCAATTGTGTTCATTTTCATGGGGCGTATTTTGCTAATTTAATGGCAATGCAATGAGACAGCAATGAGCAATTTCCGTAATGGACTAAATAATATTATATCCAAATAAAGCATCTGAAATAATATTCTAGAAAAAGAAAGAAAAAGTAATAGAAAAAATTATTCTCTATGCATACAAACAACATTATAACAATGAATTGTCATCAAACAATAGGAAGTGAATTCTTTTTCACATATTATCATTTCCTACAGCTTACATTAGTCCTGGCTTGCAATTATCTTAATGTATTATTGCACTATTATTCAACAAGCAAACATGAACAACAATTTGTCATTCAAGAAAAAATATTGGGAAAAAATGTCATATCCATTGTATGCAAATTTAATTAAGAGCAATAAGCTTTCAGTACTTGATAATGTAATGCAAATTATGTACATTGTAACAGATAATTGAAGTTATTTTAAGTGCAGGTGTGCAAATGTCTTTTAATGTATACATAAAATAAAAATTATAACTGATCAATGCAATTATAATGTGTTACTCTGAGAACAAATTGTTAAAGATCCAAGAAATGCATCTGGCTGAATGCTGAAGAATCCTAGCTGGCTGTTATTTTGTTAGAGTTGCTTTTAGCAGATAATTTTCACAAAATTGTTGTTAATTTTGAATTTAAAATGGAAAAAATTTTTAAATTAATAAGTCGAGTATTTCATTTTGGTATTGTTCATGTGTGTAAATGTGCCTGTTCAATATGAATGTGATGGATGCATATATTTATGATGTTTTGCTTGAGTTCAATTATTGCAGATGAAACGTTTGTCTCAACGATAAAATAAAAAGCAGAAAATAATTTTGTTTTCATACAATATGCAAACACATATTGTCGTAAAAAACAAAAGCAAACGAACAAGTTGCCATTATTTGAAAGCACAGACGGAGTGGATATAGAGGATTAAGTTGCATCTATGGCAACAAGTGCAAACATTGACCATTGCACTTTGTGTTGTGCAATTTGTTGCTTTCCATGCTTTCTTCGTCTTCTTCTTGTTCTTGTCGTTGTTGTTGTTAGTTGTTGTGTTTGTAAAAGCTTTGACAGATTATTTTCCTTGATGGAATTTTTAATTGAGTGAAAAAGAAACTGAAAAGATGCTGAAAGAACATAAATTGTGGAAAAAAGAATCATCAATAAGCAAAGTTTGCATAAATCGCAATCAAAGAACACTTTCAGAGTGTTTCAATCCAACTTTGCAGCTTTATCAGAAAGTTCTAGATCAGCTGAATCTTGACATTCCACTGGTTCATCATAATCATGATCACAAAAGTGGTAAAAGAGTTCGTCTTTATCAAATTGGTGAACAAATTGGCAGTGGTCGATATTCAAAAGTGAAACGATCCGTGCACATATTAACCAAAGGTGAGTTGTATGTTATTCTCTTTTTAATATTTTATATTATTAAAAGAAGAAATTAATTTATAAAATCAAATGGCAAATATCAGATTCTGTGACGCTTGTCATTACAGTATCACGCAATTCAAGTAATTACTACTAACGATAACGATGCATTCATTGGCAAGAAGATTATTTCTTCTCTCTTTTCTGGGACTTTTTTGTTTCATTTTGATTTTCTTTCTTTTTTGCTTCAAAATTTCACAAAAATATTCAAATGTCCTAGTCAATATTATTATCTTAGTTACCTTGATTTTATTGCCTTTGTGTCATGGAGGAGACTTTTTAAGGAAATCATTAAAATTAATAGCATACAAGCAGTCAATTTGACAAATGTATCATGGCAACTGTTGTTATTGTTGTTCATGATAAACATGTTTGACATATTTAATTTTGTAATTTTCATTACAGCTTGTCATATAGGGGGAAAAAAGCCCAAGTTCTGAGCATACTGGTACAATAACAATTGATTGACGAGAATAGCAATTTACAAGTTGATTAATTATTTCCTGATTGAAATTTTGACTTTAATTTTCTTCAAAGTATTATTACTGACAGATAAGTGAATCACGAAGAAACCCTCTCTGATCCTGAGGATAGATAAATTTTAAAATAAAATGCAAATGTTACATGTAAACAGCAAGAAAAAAGAATGGAAAGTATGAAGTAGAATTTAGTTTGCAAATTGGAATTATTGAATTGAAGAAATAGAAAAGACAAAGGAAAAATTGAAATATTCATTAAGTAACTTACTTATGCGAGATTGAATGAAAAGTTTATAGAAGAAGTGGCAATAAAAATTGTTGACCGTGATCAGATGAAAAATGGTGACGGAGAGAAAGTGACAATGCAAGAAATACGATGCTTGGAAAGTATATTTCACCCGAACATTGTTCGCCTGTTTGAAGTGATTGAAACATTGCCGAGAACGTATTTAGTGTTGGAATTGATAGCCGGCGGGGATCTGTTGAGATATGTTAAACGGAAAGGTAAACTTGAAGAAAGAGAAACGAAATCAATATACAAACAACTTCTATTGGCTATAACGTATTTGGTGAGAAGAATTTTAAATTTGCATGTTTTATTATTTACTATTCGAGCAGCAGAACGAGTGGAAAAACCTATTTTAGCATGAAAAATTAGTAGCGCACCGCGATATAAAGCCTGAGAACGTGCTGCGCAGCGAGCGAGGTGTTATCAAGCTTTGCGATTTTGGTTTCAGCAATCAACTGACCGAATCGAATTTGACCGTAACCAATTATTGCGGTTCAATGCCATACATTGCTCCTGAACTACTTCAAGACACCAGCACTGCAACTCTGGTTCCATTTGATCCTTTCCAAACGGACATCTGGTCACTTGGCGTATTGTTATTGTTCATGCTTACGGCTAATCAACCATTCGAAGCTGAAACTGCGGGAAAAGTGAAACAATTGATTCAAACGGTTTCAGTCAAGTTGCCAAATTTCATTTCAAACCAATGCAAAGATTTGATAACGAACATTCTCAAATTGAATGCAAAGCAACGCCTTTCCGCTAAACAGCAGCTGAAACATTCTTGGTTAATGGATAACAACAACAGCAGCAGCAATAATGCTAATAATAATAATAATAATAATGAACAAAAGCATATGAACAACAACAATAACAACAACAACAATACAATGCTTCATGTTCAAGCGGAAAATTTAGAAATGAATGCAGCAACAACAAATGGTAATGTCTACACTGCAGCTGAAGGAATTCGCCGGCAACTGTTTTTCCGAATGAAAGAAACGCATAACAAACAAGCATTTCAAGACAAAAGTTTCGATTTTCAAAGATCCTTATCAGTACATGACACAACTACAACGACAGATTGTGAAAAATGCTCAATCATTTGTTCAATCTTTTAGTTCAAATTGAAAATTACCATCACAATCCTTCTTCATCCGCTTGTTGTTTGTTGTGTTTGTTAATCATATACATAATATCATTTGTATTGCGTTTTATTCATTTTATAAATTATTAAAATAAGATTAAAAATTGAAAAAGAACAATTATTTAAAATATAAATCATGCATAACAAATAGAGAAGAAAAGATGAACAAGAAAACAAACTATTTCAATACAATGAATTTTTTACCCAAATTTACTTATAAAATGTGCTTTGTGTATTACAACAAATGCTACACTACACGAATGTCATATTAATATTAATATTAATATAATACTATACTGATATTTGATATTGATGTCAATATGATGCACAAATGTATAAATTTATTTATTATTAGAAATATGTCAATTGTATCATGAATACAATGATGAATGAATAAATAATATAGCCTTTTTCATTTCATTTTCAATGGGTTGAAATGAAATGAAATCAAATCAATCATTCACTGCAAAATAACATAATGCAATAAGATGATATATTTATTACAAGAAGAAATGGAATATATTAAGAATAATTTTATTTCGAATACGTCAAATCAGTTGCATAAAAAACAATGGAAAAAAAGCATGCACAGCCAGTCGCAAGAAATTCATATCTGTGTTGAAACGACTGTTGTGATAACATACGTACAAATGGAACATTTTATGATGGCAATTTCATCAATAGTAATAATAATTTTATCGCAATCGTATGATAACAAATAGATATTCTCAAAATTCATCTGCATCGACGAAATTTTTTGCATTAGTGAAGAATGATTCGGCTAAAAGAATGTGCTCAGGGGAACGCCCATGAATGGAATACAGATAATCCAAGAATTTTTCATTCGTCAAATAAAATACAACGCTGCGAACTCGTTCTTTTGATTTTTCTGACAAATGACCATCAATTATTGATATTAAAACACTTCCCAATTTGTTCAGCTTTTCACTCAAATAGTCACGGTTGTACGAATAGGTAACCTCGTGGAAACTGATCACCGCCAAAAACAGACGATGGAATCGTTTTTGAAAATCTTCCAAACTTGCCATTTCTTCATTTGAAAACTGATTATTCTGATTGAGCAGATAAATTTTTCCCGTAATTTTAATCACATTTTTAATAACCTAGACATTGGATAATAATTTCTGAAACAACAAATTATACAATTATACAAATAATAATAAAATACTTTTTTTGATTCTTTTGAAGTGAAAATCGCTTTCAGCACAGAGTTCAAACTATCCAAAAATTGAACAGCACGATCAGTGAACAGCATCCGCGCCACATTACTCGATACCATTTTACTGACAAGTTTTTTCTGTATGCGAATGCTCATCTTTTGTATGCTAACCGTTTCCTCGTCTGAAGTATATATAGGACAAACATCCTTGAACAAAAGCAATGAACAAATGCACTCGAACGAATAAATGCGAAGCAAAATTTTAAAAACTACCAATATTATAATTCAAAATATTAACAATTTATTTCTGTACTCATTTGATTTTAAAACTTGATCACATGAACATTAATAACAACAATAATAATACTGCTTGCTGTTTGCTTGCTTTCGGTTTATCGAAAGCAAACTGGTAAAACATACATTGCCTAACATTGACTTGAAATGTCTACAGCAAACAAAGACTTTATCGAAATTAAAAAATTCAAAAAAGCTTTCTTTGTTAACGTACCGCTATCATAATCATCTTCTTCTACGTTGTTACTTCTTGGTGCCATGCTTTTCTCCGGCTCATAAACCTGCCAATTAAATTGTATTTTACATATTCGGCTAATTTTCTTCCCCTGTATACACAATCAAACGCTGTTGTGCTTGTTTGCTCAACGAAAATGTGTGACGGGATTTTAAACAAAATCTCTCCCTCTCTCTGCTGCTTTCTGCGTTTCTTCAACAACACTAATGAAAATCTCTGACACGCTAATGTGAAATCAGCTGCTCAGCGTTATTAAATTTTTGCTTAATAATTGCTAATTAAATCAACATATTATTTTTTTATTATTTTAATTTCACACATTTTTTTCTTTGTGCGCTCTTTTTTACACAGAATTGTATATTCAAGCAAAGCCTGTGAAAAATTATACACACGGCTAAAAGTAGCAAATTTATAAATATATAAAAACTTTCATGAAACATATTTCAAGATTTTTGAATAGATAAACAGAAATAAAAAATATATCATAATAATTGTATTTGAAAAATAATTGCCAATGAATTACGCTGTTCAACTTGTTAGAGTCTGTATAAATGTACAGTGAGAAAAGTGATATTCAAGTGTGATCCATGTTGAATACCAATTGGCAATAATTTTAAATAACAACTTTACCAAAATGACAGTAATCTTCCAATAAACTCACGGATGCAATGGATTATTTAAAATGGATATATTTTGTTTTCAGAAGGTTTTACTATGATGTTTACCTGGATAAGTTTTAATAAAAGAAAATGGAATAACTGCAAAAAAGCTCTCTTTTTGGAAGAATATATCTATTTTGTATTCAAAAGATGATACATTAACACGTATACAATGCATATATATATATATATATATATATATATATAATACATTTTTCCGATTCTGTTACCAAAATACTGAAGCAATTTATTCATTAATATTAAAAGCTGCGAAACTTTTAATAGCTACAATAATTGGTACAAGTCACGTGTTTTCTTTTTTATTTTTGTAAATATAATAATAATAATAATAATAATAATCGGTCAAATTTATGATTTGATCAGCATGATTTAACGGTATGCAAATAACGACTCTACTAGTTAAACAGTAGTGCGTGCAATTAGTGATAATTGTCTATTTGAAATTTTATCTGAAAACTGCGAACAGGCAAGCTATTATTTATTATTAGTATTGAAATCTGAATCACATATAAATACAATATCTTATCGGATGATATCATTAATGAGATATAAATAACAAGAAGTATTTTGAAATTTTAAAAATTAACCTCTTCTTATCATCATAAGCAATCATAATATAATGGTTTTTGAATTTAAAGTAAAAAGATGACTAACGTCACTTCAAAGAGAGCAAAAAGTTTACAATTGCCGTGCAGAAATTCTGAGCTGAAAGAATTTTACATGAAAAGCAGAAAAAAGTTTTTTACTTTGTAAAAATGGTGAAATGGAGAGAGAAAAGTCGACAGCAAAATATTCAAATAATGGATTTAATGAATGATGAAAATTGTTGCCGCATGCAGCAATGAAGAAGTTATTTCGCTGTGGCGCAGTGGAAAGTGAAACTTAATAAATCACCAAAGCAAGTGTTATCGAAATGCAGGTCGCAGTTTAGATTAAAGAAGTCGCAAAAGCGAATATTTACTTGCCGGTGGCTAGTGTTAAATGCAAATAGAAAATGACAACGCAACATGCGTTTGCTGTGTTATTATTGGAAAAATTACAACCAGCAGTAGACAAACAACAACAGCACAAAAGCAAAACGTTGCTATTGCTTTCTTGACAAATGTTTCTCGCCTGCATCAACACTGGATGCAGTTGTTGAACGAACACATTACAAGCAGACAATGGCAAACTGAAAATTTTCCAATCCAACATTTCCACTATAATATAGAAATGCTATAATTTCTCTTCTAACTCATACATACAATTCCCACACACACACACACACACATTCATATAAACTTGTAACAAAAGCTAAAATGAAATAACAATAATTAAACTGCATTTATGGTTTTTTCTCATTTTTAAAATCACATTTCAAATACATTCATTCATCCATTCATTCATTCTTTCTTTCTTTTCTTTTTCTTCCTCATAACTTCATATGCGAGTTTCTCACATTCATATTATTTACTGAATTGGAAAAATCAATTCATATTTACATGCATTATGCAATTTGAAAGTTTTCAACGACTGATAAATAAAGACTGCATAGTTAGTTAACAACAAAAAATATTTATTTTTATTCGTTTCGTGAGTTTTATTAACAAACAGGTACTTCAATATTAAGCTGCGTATAAATAATAATAATAATAATAATAATATCAATAATAATAATAATAATAGTAATAATAATAATAGTAATAATAATAATAATGATGATGATGATAAGAATGAGAATAATAATGAGAAAAAACTTTAAAACAGTAAAAACATACTTGAAAAAATGGTTTACAGTATACTCACACACACACACAGACACATACATACAAACACACACAAACACACATCTTGTTCGGAATGCCCAACTTCATATAAAGCGTTATATTCAAATCTATTGCTTCAGTAAATAACTTCATAAAGAGTAGCCTTCCTATCTCCACAGCCTGTAACTATGTACTTGTCATCGCCAGATATGTCGCAACTAAGAACTGAAGACGATTCTTTGGACTGAAATAATAATAATAACGAAAAATCTGTATATACCGAAAAAATGAAATAAATTACCTGGAATATACTCGCACCGTACGGGGTTCTCCAGGCGTTGAGCAGATTGTCTTTTCCTGTCGATACAAACCATTTACCGCACTGAGCAAATTTCAACGACAAAACACAGCTTTCATGTAAATGCAACTGATATTTATCCGGCTTGGAACAATGAAGTACCTCAACATTGCTATTTTCCATTCTAAATGTAAAAAGAAGAAAGACAAAATGAATACATTAAAATAAAAATTAAAAAAAACATTAAAAATTGTAAGCATACCCAACGGCAATCCACTCGCCCGTTGGACAGTAACCAAGTGAAAAAATCTGACTGGTAAAGTCATGTTGCTGTAATTGCTTTCCCTGTATTGATGAGAAGTGTAAAAAAATAATATATACATATATATATATTACAATGTGGCATCTAACTGCTTACTTCTCGGAGATCCCATGATCGGACAGTGTTATCAAGACCACCTGTCCACAGTTTCGTCCCGTCGTTTGAGATATCAATGCAGCTAGCACCATCCGTGTGCCCTTGAAATTGTCTGAAAAATAAATAAATAATCATACCAATAATAGAATAAATAAAAATCTCGATATCGCTGTTAATTATTCATATAATAAATATATACAATGAAAGAAATACAGAATCAGAACTGAAATGACTTACAAATGCTCATCAAATTATGGCATTATATTCCATTATTATTAACTGGTAAAGACTAAATTGATCTTACCGAACCAGTGTTTGATTCTGAATATCCCAAACTGCTATATTGCCGTCAGCACAGCAAGAGAAGCAAAGTTTGTTATCCGGACTAATGGCCAATGCATAACAAGCTTGGGCATTGTTGTTCAACTCCGCTTTGATTTTAGGTATGCCCTGAAATGAATAATATTTTTAATAAAGAACATCCACAGAGACTGAAAGATTTATTAAAATTAAAAAAAAACACTTACCGTTAAGTCCCAAATGGTAATTATCTGCGCTTCACCGCCAACAATAAGTGTACAACCGTCTTTCAAAAGTTTGCAACTACGTATATAACTCTCCTTCTGCTAGAAAAATTACACCTGATTCAGCTGAACAAAAGCAACAAGATTCGACAAGGAAAAAACAATCAGTAATGTGTTCATCTTATTTCTACAAACAGTAAGATTGTGCAAAAAATAAGAAATAATGTCACGAATAATATAATATAATATAATATAATATAATATAATATAATATAATATAATATAATATAATATAATATAATATAATTGTTGTCGTTCACCAATCATGATGCAAGGAAAAACAAAAAATTATTTTTCATAAATGGCAATATCATTCCATTCCATTTCTTCCTCTTTCGAAAAAGAAAAGACTGAAATGGGAAAAAACTCACTAGACATTCCAAACTGTGAGCAGGAACTCGCACGCCGGGTTGAACAATATCCCATATTTTCACGCAACCTTTGCCACCAGTATAAACGTGACGAGTTGGATTGCTAATCGCCACTGCACAAACCACTTCACCGTGCGGCAGGCTGGACAATTGCCTCGCATTGCGAGGTATTCCCGTTCCTACTAAAGCATCAGCTGGAAAAGGGACCGGCTGCATCTGACCATCTGCAGAAACATGATAAGAATAGGCACTATAAGAAAAAAAAAGCACTAATAATAATATAATCACCAAATTCTATTCAACAGTATATTTTCATCAAACAATATCTTGACTTGACTATACAACATATATTATTACTACATAACTCTACTTACGGCTTTCCTCCTGCAGGAAATCCGGCAATGCTGCTCAGACCGGCAAGTCTCACTTGGGCGTGAGGATCAAAAGATGCCAGCTAAAACATTCATTATAAACATCAATCCTATGCATGAAGAATGAATTGAAAAAATATTAAATAAAATAAAATAAAATAGATATAAAAAGAAAAGAAAAGAAAAGAAAAAAACTGCAGAGCTAGGATGAAATGAAAATTGAAAAAACAACGAAAAATGAATATTATTACACTACAACAAAAAAGATTATCAATATTATTATTATTATTATTATTATTATGTTGGATCACACTAGTGCACTGGTGGATGGTGTGTTTTTTTTTTCTAAAAATGTGGAGAAGAAGCAATAAAATTTTTTTTAAATTAGCGATCAGAAGAACAATTCGTTTACCATAGGATTTCGACCATAGGGGCCCAGGCCAGGACTCATGCTACCATGGATCAAATTATTGGCATAACCGGGGCTGACTTCGCCAGTCACCGTTAGAGGTGGTATTGCAGCAGGCGGCAAAACAAGAGTCGAATACGGCGCTAAAACATAGCGAACCGATTAAAGGGTCAAAAACGGATTCATGGCCAAGCGACCAAGGCTCACTTATGAGTGAAGTTTTCGCCGCAAGACGGGCACTAGTACAATTAGGGGTTGTTTTACCCGAACTAGTGGGCGTGACCGATTTGTAATTGACTGGGGTGACTGATTTGTCGTGCTTAACACATCAAATTTTTTTGTCAAAAAAAGAGAATAACATAATTTAAAAATAAATTAAAACTGAAATCAACATATCCTCCAGCTCTGCACTCACCAAAATAAATATCAATAAATAATAATAATAATAATAATAAACTGAAAAAAACAAACAAACAAACAAACATTGAGAACAACACATATACTGTAGTACATAATAGTACAGTACAGTACAGTGTGCATTTGTCTCTGTGTGTGTGCGTATGTACGTGTGCGTGCGTGCAGGGGCGCGTAAGCAAATAATATATATATATATATATACATATACATATATATATATATATATATATATATTATGCAAACAGACCTCTTTTCGAATTCCGGGTGTATGTCCACCACTGGTAGAGCTTGTCGTTGAATGAGGGCTATCCGAACGCTCAGCTTTGCTTTTGTACGCAGGATGTGGTACTTTGTCATTGACAATTCCATTTTCTGGTGGTGTTTTCTCGCTACTGATTGGTGAAACGGGATCCTCAATGGTGAAAAGAAAAGAAAAGAAAAGAAAATCAATATGCTCATACAAAACACATACGTAGTAATTTAAAAATTAAATTAAATCACATAAATAAGCAAGCAGTGGCAATATAAAAAAATGAAGCATACTTCATTTTGCACATCAACAACCAATTCATCGTTGGATTTGTTGTCATCACTGTCGTTCATCTCCACTTTGACCCGTTTTCTCTCCGCTCCTTCAGGAGATCGAGATCGCCGAACAGGAGGACTTGCTGAACTTCGGCTCTGAAAAATGTGCAGCTTGTAAATTTTATTGCATATAATATATTTTGAAAAGTGTAAAAATGAATTTTATTCAACAATTACAGGCATTCGATCATCTACAGAAGCCGGACGCGCAGAACCGGAACTTCTTTCGTCCTTCAAGCACGGTGGAAGTGGTGTAGGAAATCCAGACAACTGAGCAGCAAGTGGGTTCGGCAAAGAAAGAAGCCCTGAGGCGGCCAAAGATGCGGCTGGTATTCCAGGCGGTAGATTAGTTGGATTAAGACCAGCATGTGGTGACGGACCTAATCCAGTTGGAAGACCTGGAGGGCCCATAGCACTACCAGTGGCAACAGCATGAGCGGCAAGTTGCTGTGCATGCATTTGTTGCTGAAGAAATTAACATAATCGGTTCGGTCAATAAATGAATGATACAAGGATACGCAAGAGAAGAATTTACACTGGAATAATAACAATCATACAACATACCCCAATTATAGTGTTCAGTTCAGATGCGGTAACTTGCTTAGCTCGATCAACAGCCGCAATAACTTGTTGCTGATGCTAAAATGTAAAAATAAAAATGTTCATCGATGTGTGCGTATATATATGGAATAATAATATAATCAACAAAGTCATACTTCTTGAGACAGAAATGGAATCACCTGAAGCAAAATGGCGTTCAAACGTTTCGCAATTTCTGTCTAAAAAAATGAGAATAAATATTTTTTGAGTAAAATTAAAATTTTTCATGTACAACATTACAGAAACTCATTGTATTACTTGAATATTACAGGTTACAGAACTCATTAAAACATTTACAAACAAGTTTATTTTGTAAAAAGTTGAGTAAATATATTTGAAGAAAACAAAATATTAATTTTAAATTTCAATAAAATCAACTGTTCATTCATTTACATCAAATTTGTATTGAAGAAATATTTTTTAAAAAACTAACTAATAAAAAAATGTTTGCAATGACGACAAGAAAAACAACCTACCTGCTTGTGCATTTCAACGTTCAAGCCATAGGACATTTCGTAATACTAAAACAGAAATAAAATAAATTTGCAGAGAACGTGTATAAAAATAAAAACGCGTTCATAAAACAGAAGCAGCAATAAAAAATAAAAATCTGAACAAAATTTATCATCATTCATATGTCATCAAATACATATATCATCAGATTAGAAAAGCAGAAAATACATATATGATAGATATGACACAGTATCAATATTTGTGCAAATCATCATAAATGTACGTCCAAGCTATATAAGTGTATTTTAAGTTAAATTGCAACTTTAAGCCGTAAATAAATGTTTAAATAAAACTCGATTTTGCTTTTGTCTTTTTAATAATAATTCAGTAAAATCAACATTCAATGTAAACACAGATGCATGCTTGTTCGGAGTAGTTTTGTGAATTGCAATTAACTCATTCGTTTATGACCACTACATAGGAACAAATTAAATATATCAAATACACACACACACACACATATAAATATATATATATATATATATATATATATTTATTTATTTAATGTATATAAATTATTGATTATCTTGTATTTTATTTGTTCAATGAAAATGGAATTTTTCTTTTTCTTTTACATGTCACTAGATGATGATCATATATTCCAAATATGTTTGTACTCAGCTAAGCAAATTCATTCAGCTATTCATATTATTGTACTTAATGTAAATATGTACAAAAACACTTCAAGAATATTTACTCTGTGAGCAGTACAGTAGGATCGTACTGTGTAAACAGAGCGGAAGAAATGATAATCGGCAAAAATAAATTTACACAGAAACCAAATCACGCACATACACTTAAATATGTTTACATAGAGAAAAAGAGCAATAAATTAATTTTAAAAAAAGGCATTCATGCATAAAAACTAAGAAAGAAAAAGAAGAAAATAATAAACTATTACTGTGTGCATTGGCACATTTCCTAATTACAGAAAAACAAATTATCAGGGGCGAATAGCAGACAGATACTGGTCAAAAACGTCACACAAATGACAAATCAATTATTTTTTGATATCTTTACCTTACTTTGCAAAGTATGAAAAAAAACAAAATTAAAAAATTTTACAAAAGAAAATTTTAAAATCAACTTGTACAAAATATCAAAAACTCTCAAATAATTTTACGTCAAATAACGTAGAAAGAATTGAGAAAAAGGTGTAAACAACTGCATATTACAATATATCAGTCAACCTTCTTCTTATACTGTGTAAAACAAGATGGGCAAATAAAATACACAATTATCAAATCACTTACTAACATTAACTTTGTGGTCGGATTATTTACATACAGCACAATCGATCGGATCATCTTATAAAATAATAATTTTCGAAACAAATTTATTTCAAAAAATAGAAAAATAAACTGAAGAGAAACCTTAAATAACTGTTGATTTTTAATTAACAGGTTAATTAAATTGTTTTCAGTGCTCTTCCGACGTGTCTATCGTCAATTATATTTATGTATAATAATGAGATCAAGATGAAATTCAAAAAAAATAATATAATATCGTCAATTTTACAAACAAAAATTTAACAAGGTTAGAAATTGCGCACAAATAACATGTAAACGCGTTTTTAGGAGACATTAAGAGATACAGCAAGAAAAAGAATATTCAAAAATGCAATAACATCTATAAATATTTACCAGAAGCTACACTGAATTGAATAATAATAAAATGAAAGAAAAGAAAAGGTTTTTTCTTATGCGCGAAGATACACTAATACGAAACATATGGTAATAAACAAAGAGTACAAATAAATTAATAATATTTGATTTTCAATTAATTATTCATTGAATTTGAAAAAAAAAGACGTCAGCACTAATGTACTTGCAGATGATGGAATAGAAGAATTACAAATTTAAAATTAATCAATCTTATTAAATATATTAATAAAATTGAAAATGGTGAAATGAAAGAAAATTTAACAACAACGATGACGACGTGAATAATAATAATAAGAGGAAGAAGACTGAGAATACTGCGAATTGGTAAATGAAACATTCCGTACTTATACATATCCATATACATATATATATAATGTATATGTATATGTATATGTATCTAACAATGGAGAAAATAGTTACAAAATTGAAAAAGAACACTCACCATGATGTAGTGACGTTGCATTTCTGTCTTGTCTTGGGCCAGCTTCTCGCATTCCAATTTAAGGCTGCAAAAATAATCGCTGGTTAATTATTTTTTCTTTTTATAAAAATCAATTTCAACACTATTATATAATTGCAATAATTCATGCAAACGACTGCTATCCAATGCAATAAAATAATTAAATTTCAATCAAAGAAGCTTTGAAAGAAAAAAGACAATGCTCTTTATTTCATATAATAACAAATCAAAATTAACTTTTCATTCAAATTTTTTCTACCACAATAGTGCTATATAACCAACAACGAAGTGTACGAAAAAGAAATGCTTAGAAATAAATAATTTCATGATTTAATAGAATATAATGGAATCTAATCTAATCTAATCTAATCTAATATGTTTGATTGTAACAAAATAACAACAAAGTATCCTCATTGCCTCGGAACAAGCAAGTGCACTTGCAGATACTACTTGCATTAATGCAGTAAAGAAATCAACGTCACTATATCAACTGAATATCAATATACATAAAGAGTTTTTTTTATTTATTCATTTATGTTCAACAACAACAACAACAGCAACATATTAAAAAAATACTAAATTCATGGAAACTGAAAGCAAATAAAATTATTATAAAGAACAAATAAAATGTCAACTGTAAAATTGATTTTTCACATATAATAAATTATGCATATACAGTGTCTATGGAAAAAGTTGAATACGATTCAGACTTATTTATACTTTTATGTGGATTTCTTTTCACTTTTGGTTGGTTATCAAGCTTTTGTTGTGTGCACAAGTGCAAGTTACAATATGATCACAACAACAATAAGAAGAAGAATTGTGTTAAACAGAATAAATAAATAAACTGGCAGAATAGATACAAGCTGGAAAATCATCATCGGCAAACAAAGAGCGGCAATCTAGCTTTCATATATGTCACTGTAGTGTGTTGTGTGGTTAGCAGCAAGAGCAGCAATAGAAAATGTTGAAGTGGCAGACAAGAATAGAAAGGGTGGAGGTGTGGGAGGGGTGTCAGTGGGAAGATGCAAGTCAATTTCGCTTGGCCACTTGAACAAACGCGAAATGTACACGTGGTAGCAAACAATTTGCAAATCAAGTAAATAAACTGCAAATGACACGAACCACCTCTAATCGAGAGTATCAAATAAAATAAAATAAAATAAAATAAAATTTACAATTCTCATATTGACAACAGTTACCATGCTTTCAACTCAGCCTACCGTTAACAGATGCAAAGCAACTGTCAAGCAAATTTAATTAATAGAACAATTTTATTATGATGTTCAAAAGAGAGATGGAAAAAATTTCTTCTTCTTTTTCATTTTAAAAATACAATTATAACGCAAAAAATAATTATTTCAAATGTGCACTATTTGCAAGCAAATAATCATCATTAATAATTAACACGTCTTTAACAACATATTTCATTCTAGCGCAATTTTACCATTATTAACAAAAGTGAAAGTTTCACTTATTTCATTCCATTTAAAATATTACACTTTTAATAATTATTATACTATAACGATGAAACACAATTACTACAATAGTGTTGTAAAATTATTGAAAAGAAAGCACAACGTTTCCAGTATTTAAAAAATTGATTATCATGATTGACAAATTGTCATACGCAAGCGAAGTAATTTTGTATAAAATTAAAAAAAAAAAGAAAAAACATACTAATAAATACAAATAAAAAACACAATAGCGTTCGTTAGATGTTTCTTTTTTTTTGGTTAATAATTACATGCAACAATACAACATCTGTTCATTTGTTGTAAAGTACTTGCTCATCAGTTTGTGAAATGAAAAGAGGAAAACAAAAAATAAAACCGAAAGTCATAAAAACATGCTGCCAACGAGGAAGTTTTTCAATTTCTAGCAAACAGAAAGTCAAAGTCAAAGCTTGTCTTAAAAACAGTCAAAATTGAATGAAACTTTCACAATAATTCCAGTGATTAATAATAATAATATTATTATTAAAAGCGAAATGATTTTTTCCTTATTAGATTTCATCCTATTTTATTTTATCTACTGTTCAAACAATACAATCTCTGAAAATAAAAAAAATATCAACACAGCTAGACAAGCGGAACGAATAATTATAATTCCCTTCAGATGAACAATATATGAATTAAAATAAAATAAATTAATTTTCGTCAGAGCATTTTTTTCTGTTTTTGTTTTCAATCATTGTATTATAGAAAATTGATGGGAGAGAAAAAAAATATATATTTTGCATTTTAATATTTGCGCTGATGTGAACAAGTGGTGAAAAGAGATCGTTTATATAGTGAAATTGTGAACAAATTAACAGCACTGCAGAGAAAATGTGATAGAAATTGATCGACAGACATTAAGCAAGAAATGTGCAGAAAATGAAAGCAGAGATTAGTGAAAATGATTTAGAAAATTTTTTCAAACCACTCTTGCTTGATAGAAACGCTAACGAACAAAATCAAATATCTACAATTACAAATTTGAATTGTTCATCGATTGTTGCTTGTTAATACACACACACACACATATATATGTATATATACATCAATGTATATATATATGTACGGGTAACGCTTGATCAAACGAACTGTTCAATCAAGAAAGCTACTTAAAACTGCAATCGTCAATTATCGCAAACTGACATGGAAAAAGTAAATTTCACTTTGAAAAACAATAGTGCTGCTCTAACGCCGCGTGTAATTGAAATCAAACGCCAAGATTATTCTCGGCTCGGTTATACATGAACAAGCGCTTCTTCAAAAGTATCATTTTTACATAATCATTAGTATACTGTAAATTACGACTTATCATAAAAAGTTTCAGACTGAACAACAAAATAGTAATAGTAGAATCGTTTCGGTTAGCGGAACTGTTAACGCATACGCAAGATGAATCACCACTAGACAATTATCTGTTGCTTTTTTGTTTGGTTATAACAAAATAAAAAAAATCACATCGATCCATTTGCAACCGACGCTACAGTCAAAAAAAAACAAA
The DNA here is from genome assembly GCF_000181795.1 of Trichinella spiralis. NCBI lineage: Eukaryota > Metazoa > Nematoda > Enoplea > Trichinellida > Trichinellidae > Trichinella > Trichinella spiralis. The sequence goes on along the minus strand of NW_003526945.1, from coordinate 132,406 downwards.
AAGAAAAGAAAAGAAAAGAAATAGCATACACAAAACTATTTTTCCAGTGAAACAGAAAATTATTAATTTTTTTTTATTTAACGTTAACTTTAATTGATCATCACCGACCAGCTTGTGCATAAAATTAAAAATGAAATAAAAGCAACAATACAGTCTTATTATTTGCTTTTTTGTGAACTGAAAGAAAAAACGCTTTCATTATATTTATTTAAAAAAAAAGAAGCAGTTTCAGTTTCAACAAAGCCAGTTAGGAGTGTGGGATGGATGAGAAAAAGTGATCGATCAACAAATGTTGTATTCAAATTTGAGATGCAAATTGTAAAACAAAAAAGAACGCCGTGGCTGGGATTACTGTAATTTCGAAAATTCACACAACACTGAAGAACACTTTTCAACCAGCTTCCTCTTTCTTATTGCTCAAGAGAAGACAGGAAGCAGAAGCAGATGCGAAAACTCAACACACAACCTATACAGAACAGAGACATTTTTCATCCTTTTCAAATTTTAATTCATTATTCGCTTTCACATTTCGCCTTTTTATTGCTTTTGCTTTTTCCCTCCACCAGCGGCAATTAAGAAGAAGAAAAAGAGAGAAAAAGGTATTTGAAAAAAAAATATAACAAACAGCCAGCAAATAAATCTTAAATTGAACATTAAGCAAAAGTAGTGTACATATGCGCAGCAGATGTAACAGCAGCCAACGTCTGCTGTGCTGTATAGAAAAGACAAGCATGTCAACAAAACTGAAATCACACTCTTTCCTCATGGCCCAAGCAAGCAACAAAGATATATATATATATATATATATATAGAAACAGCAGTCATGTCAGTAAAAGAGGAAAAGAAGCGTTCAACTGATAGATAGATAACCGTCGGCAAAAGAGCTCAAACGGTTTTAAAATCGTCAACAGCTTTCAGGAAGTGAAGAAAAGAAAAGCAGCAATGTCATCCGAAGTGAAGAACGCTTTTCTTCTCAGTGTTGCAAAACGATTGATTGGCACCGTTCTGCAACACTATAACTATGCAGATCAGAAGAAATGAAGCCGACCACGCCTGGCAATAATTTCCTGGCGGCAGTGAAAGCAATAGATGATGATGATGATTATGATTATTATTATTATTATCATTATTATTTCCAGGTCGATTTGCAAGAAAAAGCATTGAAAAACTATCGATAAAATCAACAATGACAAAGCATAGAAAAAAAATTGTATGCTGGTTGAAAAGAGAAAATTAAAAATGGAATAAATTGTTTAAACTGTTTGTAATTTGATGATGTTGTAAAGTTGGAGAAAAAAACACAAAAAAGGTTGCTGTCACGGGGTTCCACGACACACAGACAGACATAGCCACTGTTGCAAACTCTAGTTATTCCTGTTTCGACGTCGACTTCCAAACTACTACTGCTACTTATTACCCAAAAAGAGCGAAAAATGCTTTCAAAGGCCATTTTAAAATAGAAACTAACAAAATATTTGAAAAAAAAACTCTATATCTGCTTCGTAACGAAATTCACAGCACTCGCCATAATTGCACACTATATATATACAGCAACGGATGAGATGCAAATTGTTTTAATATATGTTTGAAACAATAAACCAAGAAAAAAAATTCCATTGCCTGTCCTCAGGGAATCCAGAAAATAACATGAATTTTTGAAAGAAAAGAATAAAAATATATCATTGATGATGATGGGGATGAGGATGGAAAATGAAAGAGAGAAAGAAAAGTTGAATAGCACACACCAAGACATTTATAAAACAAGAAGAATTTTGATACGCGCCTGTATATGGATATATAAGAAAGAAAATAACAATAATGATGATGGTGGGTAAATTTTTTGAAGCGTGGAGTTGGAAATTTCTATTTTTTTTAAATCAATCTCAATTTTGAAACATTTAACTGAAATGAAACGAAATAAACAACCATCCTTGACCTATTGAGGAAATGCGTGCGATAAAAATGGGAAAGAAAATTAACAAATTCACGTGGTTTAAAAGTACATCATTTGAGCAGTTTTATAGTTCAATTTTTCCGTTATATGAATATCAATTATGCAATTGTATTGTTGTTGTTGTTTTATGAAAGAAAATATAAATAAATAACTTTTTTTTAAATAAAAAGCAATAAATCTACAATTTACCTGTGATATTGGGCTTGGAGAAAGTTGAATTCTTCTTTGATACGATCGCAAGCTTCGACAACAGTAAATTTGAACGGTTGGCCTGTCTGTGGAGGACCCTGCAAATGACAAATGGTAACATTAGCTTCCTGGTCGATAAGAACATGGAACAGAGAGGGAAAATAATGAATAAATAAATGAGTAAGTGAATAAGTTGGAGACATTTGCTGAGAAATAGAAGAAGAAGAAGAAGGAAGCTGATAATAGAAGCAAAAGAATGGAAAAAAAATAAGAGAAAAAAAAGAGTCGTCAGTGAGGCTGGGAGATGAGAGGAGGGGGAAAGGGGGGGGGGGGAGAAAGGACAGGCGAGAAGAAATGAAAGCGTGAAAGCGGCCGCCGGGTCGAGTGAAAAATCGATCGATCGCCGGCCTCTAGCTATTATCCCAATACACAGAAGCTGGAGCCGGCGTGTTGTGTTGTGCGAACTTACCGGGTGCCGGTTCGGATACATGTCGAAAAGTTTGTCAGTGAACAATGGAATTGGATAATTGTCTTCAAATCTTCAGTTTCAAATTGGAAAAGCACACAACAGACACAGACACGCACACGCACACGCACGCACAGCTACCACCAAATTTCACCTCAGCGCTGTGCGAAATCTGAAAATAAAAATATATTTAAAAAAGAAAACTTTTTTTTGTTAAACAATATTTTCTTTAAAATACACGCACATACATCTACATGTACACGGGAATATATATAAGATATAGATAAATAGAGGAGAGAAGAAAGGAGGTGGATGGAAAAAAATGCAAAATTAGAAAAAAAAATTCATAAATTTGTAAAGCTGACAAAGTAGACAATAAGAAATGATGTATAAGGGAGGGGGGGGAATGAAATAATAATCATAAATATTCAGTAATGATAATAATAATGGGGGAAAAAAAGATAAGTAAAATGAAGAAATGACGACCGGCCGCACGCGAATGCAGCCAGCAGCCAGCAGCAGCAATAGCAATAGTGTAGTAGTAGTTGTAGTTGTAGTAGTAGTAGTAGTAGTAGTAAGTAGTAGTAAGTAGTAGTAGTAGTAATAGTAATAGTAATAGTAATAGTAATAGTAATAGTAATAGTAGTAGTAGTAGGAGTAGTGTCATCGTCGTCTGTTTTACCGACTGACTGACGGACTGGCCAGGCCGAGAACAGAGCAGAGCAGAGCAGAGCCGAGCCGAACCGAGCCGAGCCGAGCCGAGCCAAGACGAGACGAGACGAGACATGACGAGACGAGACGAGACGAGCCGACAATTGACATTCATTTGGAAAATGATTGGCTTTTATAATTGACCAATGAGAATGAAGATTGCAGTTGGACTTGGTGAATCGTTTCGACGAATCTCATTTACGAATTGCAGTTGTCAATCAACGCTCGCTTGCGCGCCTCGGACGACGAACGCGCCATGTCTAAACTAGCCTAGTGGAACGGAGCTTCAGGTCGCCTGGCCAGTCAAACACCGTGCTGCTGATTGATCCGACTGCTTTTCAAACTCATTCACTCACTCACTCTCACTTTGGTCTCTTTCAGCTCACGTAAAAAATTCTCTACACCAATTCCAACAAGCAAAACTATATTCTATTAGAATAATAATAAGCATGAAATTTAAAAAAAAATAATAATAACGCCACCAAAATCATTTTTGGCCTGTGCTAGTTTTTCACCGATTGACCTGATGTGCAAATGTGAATGAAAAGATCTCTTGACCAGAAAAAAATATCCCATAATAATAATAATAATAAATAATGTGACGCAAATTTGAGACCAGGCGCCATCAGGTCGAAAGTGTGAAAAAGATACGCGTGCAAGAAATTTTGTTAATGCTAACCGACATTGTTCCATTTGATCGATCCGTTCCGTTGCCGTTGTCGTCGTTCTAATCAATTAGGAAAGTAATAATAAATTGTGTATATATTTGTGTCTCCCATGCACACACACACACACAACAAGGTGCATAAAACATTGAGAAGATAGATATTGGCCAGTCAGTCTGTTAGCAGATAATGTGCTCTGATCTATTGAACAATGAACATTACATACATACATACATACATCAATCTATTCATTCTATTGACCAAAAGAAAAATCAACCGACCAACTAAACAACAACAACAACGAACCAATTTTTCTTCTTTTTCTTCTTCTGCTCAATTATTCTTATTCATTTCTTTCATATACATATTTTTTTCCAATAAAAAAGATTCTCCTCTTCTTTTCCATATTTATTTTTAACTCTGTTCATGTTACATGTTGAGATCATTGATGCGGTCAAAATCGACCCAATCTTATTACATTCAATGTGTTAACAAATTACCGGTTGGAGACATTATTGTCCATGTCGTCGTCAAGAGCACGATTATGACGGTGCTGATATATAGATAAGCAAACAGACCTAAATGAGTGACGAACGTTCGATCCGCTTGTTCAAACAACAATCCAATGCTAATATTATCGGATTGTAAGCGGCACCCCGACCGAACACAAATCTTAATAACATTCTCATCCAACTGCCGTGCTCAAAAAATTCAACACTACAAACAAAAATACAAGTATACAAACAAAAATCCCCACCCAAATCAAGCACTCTTTACATCGGTACACACACACACATACACATACTCACTCATCTCAATTTATATATGCATGTATTTACTTTTATTCATTTATTTATAAAAAATATTTGTCCATACGTATATACAGATCAGTTTTAAAGTATAAAATAAAAACAAACCTCTATAAATTATTTTCAACGGAAAAACTTATGCACACAGCAGCGGCAATACAATCAAATAATGACACATCGCAAATAGCGGAAAATGTTCCCAACTGATCAACAGCATACGCGTTACAAATATTCATCTGGCGACCGCTCCGTTTTACCGTATTTTTTTTATGACATGCAGGTTTTAATTACAAAGGCGCGGCTAGCAATGACTCATCAAACAAAAACGCACCTGAGCAAAATTTCCATTCTGTTTATTTTATACAATTGTCGTTTGTTTTTAACTGTCTAAGCAAAAATTCTCTCAACTGTCAACATTTGGTTTCATGTAATGTGATCATTGTTGCAACAAGGAACTTAATTTTCTAGCTTATTCTACTAATATTCATCTGTTTTCTTTTCATTGCAAATTTATTGATCATTAAATACCATTATTGGATATTTGGTAATTATTTTTTATTTAAATGTAAATTTTCCAATGACATTTATTTATTCATTCCTGTTTTTTTTTATTTTTTACAGAAAGCAAATTTAATCTTCTCCTGACACAGATATGGAAATGAGAATAATAATGCGAAAAATAAAATTCATCCAAACAACGTTATTTTCTTAATTTAAAATCATACAAATAAAAATTTGTTGACGTAAAAGAAAAAAGATAACCAAACTGTAACCGACGTATCGTCGAATGTATTTTAAACTGAAATAGAAAAGGAACACAAAAAAAACAATGAAATACTAGCGCTTGTCATGCTCACATTGGGGAACTGATTCATATATATATATATATATATATATATATATATATGTATATATATATTTATTTATTTATTAAACAAGGGAAAACTTCACCGCATGTCATATTTGTCAATTTTTTATAAAATATTATTTATTCAATGGAAAAAAGTGCAAATTACAAAGTATTAGCAAAACATTTTATTTTCAAAATCATCTTATTGCAAAAACTTTGAAAATAATGCGTAAATTTAAACATCACACCCAAAAAGAAACATTAGCACTTTCCACGTAACTCAAGACAGCAGATCAATGATGGATGCTTACGATTATTAATAAAAGTTGACGCTACACGCCAGAGAAGAATAAATTTAAAAAAATACTTCACTAGTGAAACGTGAAATATTTTTACATGATCGATAACAAATCAGCATCATTTTTCTGTTGTTTTTTTTATCAGATGACTAATCGAATGTTAAATATATCTAATAATATAATATAATAGAATATAAATATTTGCTTTTAGTTCTATTTGTGTACATTATATAGTATTGGAAATTTTTAAAAATTTAGTTAACAACTGTCACATCAGTTATTTAAAATTTATGTACTATTTTAAAAACCAATTCTGGTAAAGTTGTACAAAAAAACTAGTTTTACCGTAATTCAGATGAGAATAATCCTTTTCTCTTTTCGAAATTCAAGATGGTATATTTCGCTTTGGCACCACAAAACTTTAAACTTACCTTTGACACTTAATGTTCTTCTTTTCTTGTTTTTTCTTTTGTAAAGGGCATTTTGACCTTTCTGTCTGTTATATTGTACTGGATGAACCGATTTTTGAAAAACATCGTTTATATACCTTTTTTTCAGATTACAGAAAAATAAACTTTTACATATGCAATTTTTTGTCATTTGTAGTTTAATAAAATTGAATAGAAAGTTTACACGGAAGTAATGTGCATGAGCAATGTTCAAATAGATTGTTCTGATTTACTGTTTTAATAGTTTAAAGAGTTGTTTGAATGCATATAATTGAGGATATGAATCAAACACTGAATGAAGCACTTCATTTTAACACCAGGTTAGCTGTGTGAATAATGGTGATAATTTTTTATGATGGAAAAATGAATAATGAACACAGTTAAAGATGTTTGTGAAGAAATTAAATGAAATTGTTGGCTATTGTAAAAGCACAGCAGTATAATAGAGACCATTTTAACTGGTTGTAAAAGAAATGAATCCATTAGTTTGTTCTATTTTATGGCGAACATGAACGGGACTGGTGCATCATCATTCCAGACGTGACGTTGCGTTGCTTTGAAAATGAAGTTAATGTTTTCACTGGCAGGTGCTGCTGTTTAATGCACGTTTTCTTTTCAAGATACATTAAATGTCAAACGAGAATGTGTGTCAGTTAGAAAAAGATGCTAATGGCAAGTGAATTTTCTTCCACTCTGATAATATAGCTCGTTCTGATGATTAATTCAGGCTAGATGAAACATATTCAGTTCAACGACCTTCGAATTAAACTTCATACTGTCTGTTAATTTTTCTTCTTCTCCGTTTTTTAAAAATAATACCGTCTCAGTATTATATTTTACTAATACCAATTTTTGAATTCTATTTAATTTCCATAAACAATGTCATCATAAATTATTTCAAACATACGTACATACATGTACGTAATGCATTGATTAATTAATTAAAAATAAACACGAAAATATATTTGTTTGATTTAATCATTCTATTTTTAACCTCACATAAACATGTACTGCGAATTAAAGAGTTAATGCTAACCATACGATCAATTCAATTAAAAGGTTATATGCTGCTTTCATTACAGTAACCGTACAGTTTGTTACAGTTACCATGAAATAGTCAAAAATTTAATTAATTAATTAATTAATTAATTAATTATATTTGTATTTTAGAATTTTTTTTTATTTTACATTGCAGTTACATTATGTCAAATTGAATCATCTGAACTCGTTTTCTGTTTGCACATTTTCATCATATAAAACATTTTAAATTAAAAATGTTAGAAATAAAATTACTATTTAATTTTAATAATAACTTTTATTTTATTATGATATAAACAATGTATTAAAAAAAATATTGCGTTGGAAAACTTAAAATTGAACCTGAAAATCTGAAATTGATAGATTGACCAAATTTGACTGTTGTATTTGATTGTAAGTAGGCAGTTTTATTGTTCAACCCTGAAAGTGCAGTTTATAGTTTCTGAAACTGTTTAAATATTCAGCTAATCATTTTTTGCATATATTTTTTGCTCTAACTACTGCAACAGATTTCAAATTTTACAAACGAAGACGATACACTTTTATTCATTAGTAAGTTTTTTATTATGTATTTGAAGACTTGGTAAATGATATTTCTTTTAGTGCTTTTTTATATGGTTTGTTTTTTTTCATAGTCAGTTTTTATTACTCCTCAATGTACTTTCAGTCTTTTTTTTCTAGTTTTTTTCTACTATTATTTCAACCGTTTACGAAAAATATAAATGAATGCTTTTACAGTTAAATTTTTACCTGTTTTTGAATTAGTGATCCTTTTTACATTTGAATACATTAAATCAGATGATGATTCTTGCATGTTACATGTAAATGAAAAAAAAGAAGTTTTTGTTGAATATTTGTTGTTTTAAATGATTTTTGTGTAATTTTAACAAAAGATTCATTCGCCAATCAAATAACGCTTGTAAAAATTTGTCTGTTATGGGATTTTGGCATTATCATTTAGGCATTCTTTATTAATCATACATATATAATTGTATGTGTATAACACTGTGTTCAACAGCCAACTTAGGTGTGATAATGGAAGAAAATCATGCTGAACTGAACACTGAACAGACTGGGCAGATAGTTTTAAGAAATGCAGACGCTGTTGATGAAGATGTCCGTGCCAAGAAATGTGGGAGCAAAGATTTATCAAAAGACGATGCTCTTCGGTATTGACAAAGCAATTTTTATTGACATAATAATGCAAAAATGTTAATTTACAATGCTTTAATTGCATGGTTGTTTACTTATAATCAATTGTAAAAATAGAAAATAAATGTCAGATAGTTTAAAAATGAATTAATTGTTTTTTGTATTATTTCTGATATTTTTTTTGAATTCTAGTGTGTATACAAAAGCTATGAAAAGACTTCAGATTTCAATAAAAACATCAACCATAACATCACCAACCTTTATGGAAGCATTTTTCAAGTAATAGACAAATGCGCATCAAAAAGATTACAATTATTGATTAATCTGTGAATTTGTCTTGTTTTTTGCACTGTTGTAGAATGTTGCGCAGTGGTAAAGAATTAATAATTGCCAATCCATTACAAACTTCCGTTGAAGAAAATGTTTGGAAGCACTGCTTTTTGAATCCTGTTGAATTTATATTGAAACATGATAATGTGAGTGAAAAGGGTTTGTTTAAGTAATTATCACTATTATTTATTATTAATAATGTTGATAGAAATGCAGTGAAATGGCCGAAGTGATGGAAAACTTGATCAGTGTTTGTTATAGTTATTATTGTATTTTATCAGTGAAATTGTTATCCGCGTGCAACAATTTCAATATGACAAGTCAGATTGGTTTGACTGCTTTTCCGATCAGTTGGAAAATTAGCGATGAAAAGCAGAACAATTCTTACCAGTCGATGTTATTTTATTGTTTTCTTCGTTTGGGAGACTTGGGTAAATTTTATTTTATTTATTTAAATATTTACAGTAATGTTTTTGTTTTTATTGTTATTTAATTTGCAGTTGAATGTTTATGCAAAATAACAAAGAAATCTGAATATCGAGAAGCTATTAATTATTATCGAAGAGCGTTGATTGTTTGTCCTGATCAAGAATTGATTTTTGACCGATTAGCTGCGTTGGCTCCGAAGAATGATCATCTCGATGTAATTTATTATCGTCTTCGATGGTATTTTCCTTTTTAAATGTTTGCTTTATTGCAAAAAAGCCAGCATTGTTATTTCAATTTTTAGTGCTGATATGAATGCAACGATGAATATTGGAAACAGTAATCTTGTTGAAGCTTTGGAAAAAGTTGAAGAAGAGTTTCAAAATAAACTGGTTAATAATAAAAAAGTTGACATGGCATTTCTGTAAGCTGACAATGATTTTTATTAATTTATATGCAGTTTACATTTTATTGTTTCTAGTGATTCCATTCCACTTGATGTGATTTACATTGCTTCAACGGCCCGTATACTGCTTTATTTTCTTCAACATCATGGTTCAGGGTAAGTCTGTATATTTTAATTTATTTGGGAAAATTTGCACACAAAAAAAATCTACTCAATTTTAAAATAGTGAATGAGTTTGGTGTTGTTTGTTTGTTTTTCGTTAGCTTCTACTCTGATGTGAATTTTAGCCAGAAAATGGTTGAGGCAAAGGAAATGTGCAAAGAGAATTCAAATTTACTGGCCATGCGTTTCAATGAATTATTACAACAGCAAGAGGATCCAAAATTGGAGCCACAATCACCAGTCATGCCTGAAAAACTGCATCAATTGTTCTCTATTCAAATGATCATTGTAAAGCATTTTTTAAAAATGAATTGTGAGTTTAAAAAGAAAAAAAATTTTCTTTCTTTTTCCCAATATAATTAAAAATTATGTATTTTGTTGTTTTTTTTAAAGTAATGCCTGAATTGAATGCATCAGCAGGATGGTTTATTTCGAATTGCGGCATTTTGTTGAGCAATATTTTGCGTGTGATTTTGAGCAAAAATTCATCTGATAATTTCGAAGGTAACGTTGTAAATTTATTGCATATATAATAAAATAATAAATTGATCAACTGTGCTAGTACGTACGGTCGTTGTATTTTTTATTTTTTAAGAATTGTTTCATTCACTGAATGGAGTACAAGAATGCCGTAATCCAAGTTTTCTTATGAAAATGATTGATGAAGTTCCGTCGTCATTGGTAGTTTCCTTCACTTTGGATTTTATTTTTAAAAATGATCAAATTATTACTTGTATAGCAGGACGATATGAATGAACTTCCGCTGATGATGACGGATATAGCAAAGTTGGAAAAAGAGGACGACAACAATTTGACGAAAGCGAGGAATATTATTTCTTCAACCACTTCTTCTATTCAACCTCGAAAAGGTAAAAGTTGTCATTCTATTCGTCGATATTACTGTAATAATTACTGTATTGAAAAATAATTTCAATTTTGCTCGAGTATCCTTTGAAAATGAATGAAGAGAATAATATTGTTTTTTTTTAATAAAATTATTGTTATTAAAGAACAGCCTGAAGTGTTGGATGAATCTAGCAGCAGTGAAACACAGTTGATCACAAATTTTGCATTAGCAAGCGAGCTAACTTTGACAAAGATGATGGAATGCATTTGTATTGGAGACGATGAAAAAAAGGGCACTGATCAAGAAATACAGTAAGATGTGATTTTTTTAAAAAGATTTTCTGTTCGTTATTTTTTGTTCTTTCAAAGATTGAACAGCAAAGAAAATGTCCTAGAAATGCTGAATTATCTCAGCAGATGCCCTTGGCTCATTACACTGAAGGATGTTTGTTATTGGCTTCAAGAAAACGATGATTTTTTGTCTTATTTTTCTGTAGTAAGTGACACTTTTATTTCTTATGTATGTTTGTTTTTTTAATTTAATTTTGTTCATTTTAGATGATGGGTCCATTTTGGCAACTGCTTGTCAAGTTCTTGAATGTAATACCAAGTGAAAATGAAATTGCAAATCTATTGCTCACAGGTTTGCTGTTTGAATAATTGTTTTGCAAATTTTTTTTGCGAAAGAAAATGTTCATTGGATAAGATGACATAAAATGAAATTTAAATTTTTATTATTTTTTACATATATTATTATTAGATGATAAACTGGCGAAAGAATTGAACGGCATTGTTTCGTTGCCGTTGTGCGAATGGAATCAAACAGTCCCTTTACCAGAAGATTTACCTCATTGTTGCATCTTACGTCGAAACTTTGTTTCAAAAGCGGATTGCAGTTTACGAAAATTTTCCAAAATTAGTCTAGTATTTTTTTGTTTCATTTTTCGTTTATTATTAATTCATATTCATATTTTTGATTTTTATAGACAATCATTCGAATATGCATTTTGAGATCTTTTGGTATGGGGTTGATTAAACGTGGCATTGTAAAGTGCGACTACAACGGCAGTACTTGCTTTTATTTTTACGATGGCCATTCATATTCTGAAGAGGTATTTTATCGATTAAACTTTTTTAATTTTTGCAGATTTTTTAAATATTGTTAAAAATTGCATTAATCATAATTGCAGTAATATTGATGAGGTGGATTGTAAATTGAGTTAGTTGTCAGTTTCAATGAAATGTCCATTTTGAATATTTGATGATATTCTAATTGAAATATGTGTAATAATATGTGAATATTTGGTGAGAAAAACATAACAGTGGTTGTCATTTAGTTGAGCCGAAATTCTGAGCAAGATATATGGCAGGGTGGTTTTTGTATTCCCGTCATGGTCGTTGTCGATGCTTCGGTTCTTCGTAAAAGGCTGTTCCTGTTGAGGAAAATAGTTGCAGATAAAATGGCAACAGTAATAATTCCGTTTAATGTTTTTGATGAATTGGACAAAATGAAATCCGAGGATGGACCATCACGCACCGCGAGTCGATGGATTGAATCACAACTTCACATGAGAAATCCGAACGTTCGCTTGCAACTGCCTAACAAAGATCCAGAAATTAGGCAATTCATTGTAGACAATTTGGGTGAAAATGCGTAAGCGACAGTTTTGGATGTTTGATGCAAAATACTGAAATTTGTATTGTTTAGAAAATTTCTTGGCTTATTGCACGCTTGCTGTTCTGCGAAACTTAAAAGAAAAGATAATAGTAATCAAAACACTGATTATACAAGTACTGTAATCGTCTCGAGTTGGACTTCTGATTCTGATGAGATGAAGGCTCTTATACAATCAATTCAAACTTTGAAACTGACAAGTGAGTTTCTTCTCAACTACTACATTGATCATTACTGTTATTATTATTATTATCATCTTCATTGCTACGCATTTAGACACTGTTATTTATAATGTCGAAACGTTTTTCAACGAATGGAAATATGTTGTTTAATTGCATGTGAAAGTAAGTGATTTTTTCTTATTTTTTACTTCAACATTTCATCTTATAACGTCGCAATTCATCCGTACGATATTATTCACTTAAAGAGTTTCAACACTCATATGATTGATGACTTTCATTTCTGATTTATTTTCCTTGACTGAACAGGTAATTTAATCTGTATTTTTTTAACAAAATTATAATCTATTTATGACATTATATATATTATATATATACGAACAATTGATGTGAACGATTAATTGATTTTTACTTGCACCATGTATACATACAATCATGGGATGTTTGCTTTCTTTTCAAGAACATATATACCTACTTTGTAACAAATTGTGATAAGCTTTTATTGCAATTTTGTTCATGAATTTTTGTTTAATATGTAGAACTTATCGGCAATTGTTGCACTATGGTGATGTGGTAAAACAATTATGGCTCAGAACATTCAAGTTTAATAGCTTCAACTCATCATCGTGCAAATCGTTCCAGAATGCAATTCAGGGACATCGAAGAATGGCTCAATTGCATACCAGAAGAAAAGTTGAATTAAACCAAGATGGAATGTTCTGTTTATTGACTTCATCGTGCACACGGTTTGATGACGATTTTTACAACGAGCTTCGGTCGTCTCTGCACAACTGCACAATATGAATTGCAACAGCACAATGAAAATTTTCATCAACGCTTGTAAGATATGAGAGTCGTTGTTGAAAATGTTAATTTTGTTTAATCCTACTAGGCACTGTTTTGGTTCCTGCTTTATTGATTACACAAAAATTACCATATCCATTAGTTTATTATTATCATTAAATATTCGAGAAATATTTATTACCATTGATAATCGAGTGACCCGAATACAGCGTTAATTGGAATAGAGTTGCCTGATTTTATCAATTAGAAGAACGATACGACCTTTGTACAAATTTATGCAAGGGGAGTTCATTCGAAGGAGACCTGCTTGCTTGCAGTTTTAATTTTATCGACATCTTTTAAAGTGAAAACAGAATTATACGGCCATGAATATGATGTCTACAACCACTTCGAATTGTATGTATTGTATTCATCAGTAGATAAAGTTGCCATTCAGCATTAGAAAAAAGATCGTTGGCAATATAATCTTTTGCTTGAACACCTAAATCAACATGATTTTGAAAGTAGAATGATTTTAGTGTAAAAAATAAAAATTTTATACTACATACGTTGAAATTTGTATTCACTCTGTCTGTACAGCGTTGAGTTATTGGATTACATTTAGCAATGCAATCGAAGAAGATGCAATCCGAATCAGTTTGACATGGTAAATGTCGAAACAATTGACTCATTCCATTGTTTGTAAATAATAAATCAGCATCGAGAATGATCAATTTTGTTGGATTAAAATAATCAGAAAAGGCCAAGTTTTCAAATTTCACATCACACCAGTGAAAAATGGAATCTACCTGTTTTAGTTGATTTAGCGTTTCCACAGCTAAAAGCAATAAACTCTGCGTCAACTGTGTAGCAGAGCTGAGTAAAGGAAGTTTTTCAACTGCATACATATGACCACATATTCCTAATATTCGAGGGAAAATTCCAATAGTATGAAAAAGTTGAAAAATGACAAATTCATGTTGTTTTGTCAGTGTGTAAAGTGTACGTATTTCTGGTTCGGTTAAGTTGTCCAAATTGACAGAACAAGGTGAGCACAATTGTTGTAGAAATTTTCGATTGTTCAAAATTAAACTACCATTATTAACAAACTGTTCAACAATTTCACCGAAATAATTAACATAATTGTCGTTGAAGGCTAATGTTGTTGGAAATGGCATGAATTGCTTTGAAAACATTGCACTTGATTTCAGCAATACAGTTTCACCTTCTAATTGTAAATTTATTATAACTTTATTCTCCATGTAATAACTGTCTATTGATTCTTTGCTCAAAGAACACAGCACACTGCAAAAACATCCAGACAATTCATTACGATGAAAATCTTCACACTAAAATTTTCATATTTTATTTTTAATAAATTTTTATATTTTGAAAAAAAATCAAAATTCCCTTACCAGTTCTTCCACAATCAACCATGCAATTTTTCTGTTGCTGGTATTTCTTTGATATTCATTCATTTTACTATACCGGACAAGATAGATAACAACTGATATACCAAATAAAATAAATGTCAAATAATAAATTCGATGTAATATAAATGATGAAAAACACAACAACAATCCAAGAATTGCTTTCATTCTTATTCACACCATAAAATGTAAACAATGTTTATCAGATTTGAAAATTTGAAAGTTCTACTCAAGCGCATTTTAAGTGAAGATTAAAAAAATTATACAAATACCCAAATATAGCAAATATATTCTAAAAGTATCTTTTTACAATAAATGTGATCTTCAAGTTTCTATAACCATAAAAATAGGGCAGTTTGAAGCCAAGCATCGCATATTTCATCGATATATATAGTAATATGACAAACAAGTTTTTGCTTGTTTCGCATCTTTTTACTGTAAAGTATTTAATATGAAACAGTTTGTTCTTGAAAATCAAAGTATACGATAATTATAGGTGATATTTTTAGCCATCAACGTATATTGGAAAATTGGAAACAACATTTGAAAAATATTTATAAAACGAGAAAAATCATTTTTCTGTGTTATTTTTTTAGATCAAACATTACATAATTGAAATTCAAGATAATCACACATATGAAAATGGAAACGTTTATGATAAATGAAGCTTTGGAAGAAAAGTTGGCATTTATGTTGGATTCATTTTGCAACACTCACGCGTCTCATCCAAACAGTAAAGTTGCCCTCATAACAGTATTTAAAATGGAAATTATTTTGCGATAACAAGCTTATTTGAAATACTTCTAGTCCGGTGGTACAATGGCACCTTTAGAAAAAAATGCCGTGCGCTTTATTGAAAACTTCAGTACAGGAACACGAGGTTCTTTTTCGGCAGAGTTAGTTTGACATTTATCTTTCAATATAATAAAATATATTATGCATTGTTTTAGATATTTTCTTCAGAATGGATATTCTGTTATATTTCTGTATCGATCGAATAGCTTCACTCCTTATGCACAATATCTTAGTGACGAAAAGAAACTCTTAGAGAGTTTACATGTATGGAAAAAGGACAACACATCAGTTGCTGTGGGTTAGTTGTTTATAAAATATTACTTTAATATTGTACGTTTTTGAATATTTAAAGAACTTCAACGCATATTAAGTGGTGTTTTGTTTGGTAAAAATGTCGTCGCAATTCGTTTTAAACTAATAATATTGGTTTATTGTAATAGTTGATGATGAAAAATTGCCTGGATTTGCTGCTGCCGTTGAATCACTTCACAAAGCACAATATGAAGGACGGCTAATTTTATTAGAGTTTGAAACAGTTACCGACTATCTTGGAAAATTATTATTTATTTCGAAAAAGTTGTCCGTTTTAAAAGAGAAACTTGTTATGTACCTAGCAGCAGCGGTATCCGATTATTACATTCCTGAAGATCAATTGGTAAATTGTATATAATATTACATTTTGAAAAAAAGTAATATTTATACTTGAATATTGATGTTTCATTTTAGCCCATACATAAAATGAGATCATCTCAGAAAACGTTGAACCTATGTCTAACTCCTGTGCCGAAATTGTTGAAAAATTTGGTAGAAATGAATCGTGAAGCATATATTGTTTCGTTTAAGGTATTGAAAGGAACATTTTTTACTCGGGCTTATTTTAACTAATTGAAATTTTATTGAAACATATTTGTTGCATATAATATTGTTATTATTCATGTTTCAGCTTGAAACCGATTCGAATACTTTGATTGCGAAATGCAAAGAAGCTCTGGATGTAAATTCAAATCAAGTAATGGAACTTTTTTTATTTTTGCCTTGAGTATTTATTTATTTATTTATTTATTTATTTGAGCTCGTTATTGGAAATATTCTTCATACGAGATATCATCAAGTATATTTAGTAAGCAAAGATGATGTTGAAGTAATTCAACTGTCACCAGTTGAAGTTATGAATGGCGTTCGAATTGAGAAACTGGTCGTACAGAAGGTCATCGACCATCATGAAAAAACAATAAAAGGTTGTAGAACATGAGATGGAGATGTAAATATATTAATTGGAATATTATAAAATGATTGTTCTCTTTGATGAGAAAGCATGAAATTGTAAAACGCAACAAATATTTCGGATATCGTTTTTCAGCCATTATAATAAGGGAAACATTTTTCTTCTAATACTGCAAGTCACATAACGATAATGAAATTACACTGTTTTCAGTTGATCATTTAGAGCCAATATGATGGATGATGGGAATGATCATAATGCTAAAATTTGTTTTTGATTCGATTCATCTGAAATAAAAGTTTTAATATTAAAAAAACAATTATATAGATAGATATGTATTAATTTCGAAGTTGATTTTACGTGTATCGTTTTGCTGTTCATTATCTGAACATAATTTTCGAACGTCTGAACTTTTTCCAATAAATATTCGAATCGCATTTTCAAAAAGAGTATTGACACTTAAAAACGAAACCGACAACCCTGTGATATAGATGAATGTTCAAAAATAATAACAACACTTACTTATCTATTATAAATTTGGTTACTTCTGCTATTCGTCTTGCATTTACAGTACAAAGATTTGTATTCTGTTTGGCGGGATGAAAAAGTCCAGGTCCAAGACAAATCGACAAACTGTAACTGTCCATGTGATTTGCAGCACAGTTTTCAACAATACAGTAACACAAGCACATCAAATTGTTCAACAGAAATTTATTTGCAGCTGGAAGATTTGATATTAATCTACAAAAATGCAACATCATCATCACATTTTAAAATGTGAATATTTTTTGAAATAAATAAACAAAGGAAAAAATAATACTTTTGAGCAGTTTGCAGTTTTGTATAATTATCGGTCAAAAGGCTCAATGATAGCCATTTATCAAGACAAGACGAAGTGAAAAGACTGTCAGGTAACAAACGTAAAAATTCCTGAAATGTAAAATTATGAAAAGAAAAAAATAAGCATAAATTTATTTTTTTGTACTTTTAATAATGATGCGCTGACAGTAGGCGATAAACGATCCACGTTGACATCTATTCCTGCATCAATTTGCTCTCTGACTTCACGAAATGTTATCTGCTTTGGTGGTTTTCGAAAAATACCTTCCGTTGTTATTCCACTTTTGTAAAGATGATCAAATATTTTCTGAAAATTTATAAAACAAAACAACAAATATGCAAATCCATTATATAATTATTTCAATACTTCAAGCATTGGACACATGGTTTGATCAGTGACCATTGTTGCCAGGGGTTTTCCAAAAAATTTCCCCTGTCTTCGAAATTGCAATGATCCAACATGCTTGTTGGAATTGTTGCTTTTCTTTTTCCAATGTATCATCATTTGACTAGCATAACTGCTTGCTGTTTTACGATTTCTCGCATTATCTAACGTGAGCAGTTGAACAGTTTAAATTATTCCTTCTCTGACAAATTCAGTATATTTGAAAGTAATCGGAAAACAATCCATAACATATATATTTTAATAAAATTTAAATTCAACTGTTGTAAAAAAAATAATTTACCTATTTTAGGCTTTAAAAGGAAAATTCCACTTCCAAATCTTCTTTTACGTACACTGTCATTGCAATCAGACAAACTGTTGCTACTTTGGTATAGTGACTTTAGATCCAAAATGTAAAATTCATACGGAATTTCGAAATCTTGGAATAGAAAATGAATATTGTTTAGTTTTATAAGAATTTTTCATTTTATACCTTCCAACGGTACAGGTGTAGTATGTTGTTCTGTAGTGTAAAATAATTGAAGTGAATCTGTATCGGATAAATGAAAATCATAACTCAATTCTTTTATAAGATCAGATGAAGTCAGTAGATTATCAATCAACAGTTCTTTGCTCTATTGAGAAAAAATTAATAATAATCAAATTATCATATAAAACGATATTGACAAGTTACCCAAGTTTCATCTGCTGATGCAAATTGTACAGTAACCAACGCTTTTCTGGGCCGTTCTTTTAATTTTTCATGCAAAATTGACGTTTTCAATATAGCAAGCCAATTATTCTTTTCTTCTGGACATCTATAATATTGAATATGCATGTTTTTATGATCTAAGTTGAACATTGTATGCAACATAATTCGGTACGTAAACTCACGAAAATTCTAATATAAAATTTTTCCCAGGCCATCCAATTATGAAGCATGAATCAGATCGTCTGAAACAATCTGAGATCGATTCCATACCTTTTTCACTAATCCATATCTCTTTTAAATGCATCTTTTCTTTAAGGCAAAATGTATTTAATGCTCTAAAATGCTGATGATAACAATGATTGATTCAACTTTATGACTGAGATTTTCCTACATACTTTTCTTTTGCAATAAGAATTGTATCTGTAAATAAAAATACATATCTTTCTTCTATCCGATCAGCCTAAAAAGTAAAAGAAAAGAGAAAACAAAATTTAAATTCGATTGCAACCAATATCTATAAATATGCAACAAAAATATTCAGTTGTATATTTGAATAAAATACGCATAACAATGAGCAAATGGCTGTCAACAGCAGTATTTGGAAAATATCCAGTGTAATAAATAAATAAATAAATTAGTAACATTAAGAGAAAGAGAAAATGCAATATTTCATCTACGAAGCTTACCGATACAAATGATATTCGCCCTTCTTTTAAATATTTTTCACTTTCTTTATTCATATTTTTCTAGAATTCTAAAAAAGGTAAAATGAGATTATTATTTAATATGAAAATATGAAAACGAATAGAAACCGAACTGGACAAATTGCAAACAAATAAATGATGAATTATTATTATAATTCATGTTTAATGTTTAAAAATTACCAAAGGTTATCTTTCAGAAATTGTTCTGGTTGAATCAATCGTTTTGGTTATTTGGCAGGTTGTATAGCGTAATGGAGTTGGAATGGTATGAAAAACTGGTGAAACCTGTGGCTATGATTGGGGTCAAAGGTATTTGTGCAAATGTACATTAAAACAGAAGCAAAGGTAACGTCCAATATCGATGCCTTTCCAATACCGGTTAATCGGGCCGTTGACAGCTTGCAACTGTAGGACGTGATCTGTCATCTGTGCACAAAATTTTTGATGAATCAATATTATTAGTTATAATTTATAGCAAAAGTCATCTTCTTTATTCATAATTATGTCCAAATTTTAACTTTACACGTATTAAATGGAGATGTTTTTTCTGTTTTGTTGGAAGAATAAATATTTTTTAAATTGCAAAATTGATCACTATATTATGGTCATTATGAAATATTTTTCATTTCATTTTGCTGATTATTGATAATTAGAAAAAAATTGAAAATGAAAAACAATTACAATAACAAAGCTGAATAAATTAATATGATTGTTGCTTCTTTTCATATTGGAAAACAAAAAGTAATTTTTAAAAATTTAAATTTGAGATTCAAGCTTTGGCTCGAAAAATTCATTAATTTATTTTTTGGAAAATTTAATACAGAGACGGATTTTCGTTTTAAATTATAAACATGAGAAAAAAAATCCGTGCATCTGCACATTTGTATATCTATACAGATCAAATTAAGCATGATAAATGTATTACAATGAAACTGTAGATTGAGATAATGAAAATCAAGTGCAAATGAAGCATAGTTGAAATTTTGAATAAAAGTGAAAAAATATTTAGTGAGAAGGTACAAAAAAAAAGATTAGTTACATTTGAACCAAGTCGAAGATTGCAAACATGATAAGTTCTAAATTTAAATTTATTCCGTTTGATAATATCGTTGTTTGCGTTGAAAAGACAAAACGTTGTCGAAAGATAAAAAAGCAGCTTCTCATCGTCAGACGCTGAAAATGATTGTTGCAAACAAATAATATTTGAAAAAAAATTTATGTAAAGATGTTGCTAATTTGTGAAAGAACGCAAATTTAAAATAGTTTTGCATGTTTTGTGAAAAACTAAAAATTCCACGAAGGGCAAGCAGCGGTTGAACGTATGAGGTGATTGAATATTTTGTCAGATTTTTGTAATAAATTATTGAACAACTTACAGAAATACTTGTGATAAAAGTAGATTCGTAAGTAAAATGAGGAATAATAATATTTCGAAGAGAAAAGTGTCATTCATGACGAATGTTGAACAGAAGAATGTAAAAATTTAAATTAAAAATAATATTGTTGCCAAAACATTGTTTTTTATTTATTTTGTTGTTTCAGATGTGTTTGAAGATATGACGATGTTTCTATTTTGCTTTTCATATGTTTGAATGGAGAAATGAAAAATAAAACACACATTACAGATGGTATAATTTGTTGGAAAATAAGATTATCGTATATATATATATATATATATATATATTGAACGAAAAATGAAACTACAATTTGGAAAAAAAAGATGATTTATATTTTAGTTGTTTTTGAAAAGTAATGTATAAAATTTGCAAGGAAAAGTATGCAGAGTTGAATGTGTTGCATTGTTCAAAGAAAAACAATTCGAGAGATGGAAAGTTGCCATTCACAGTGTTGAATCATCGAAGCTTTTGTTATAAAAGGCAAGATGAAATTTATTGCAATATTACTTAATGTTCAAATAAGAAATGGAGTGAAAAAAATGATGAATCTTCAAACGTTAATAAACGCTTGTTGATGGTTTTGATTTCAGTTGAACAATTTTATAAATTTGCTTTGATAAAGAAAATACACAAATTATAAATGCCAGTTTTGCATAAAATTGTTTCACTTGTTTCAGTAAAATAAACAAAACGAACAATAAACAACACACAGTATAGATCAATAATGTGATACGAAAGAAGGAAGTGTTACGGTACAGTTTTGAAATGGATGAACAAATGGCAAAAAAGAAACACAAACAGAACAAAATTGATAAATAGGATTGAAAAAAGAAAATAATAATTTAAATGAATACAGGCAAAATAGTTAATATTTAAATTGAGAAATGTAAATATTAATTTTAATTTTTTCACTGAAGTTTTTCACTGAAAATAGATGGCGCTGTGGAAAGTTCA
The DNA here is from genome assembly GCF_000181795.1 of Trichinella spiralis. NCBI lineage: Eukaryota > Metazoa > Nematoda > Enoplea > Trichinellida > Trichinellidae > Trichinella > Trichinella spiralis. The sequence goes on along the minus strand of NW_003526945.1, from coordinate 110,578 downwards.
TCGATGACCAAATTTTAGCGTCGACGTCGATGAATGGTAGTATCAAATTGTTGACTTGGCGTGGCAGCAGTTGACCAGTTTGACATGTTCGAAGCTGCGGCACGGCGGTGTTGTTCAATTGCGGTATTCAAATATTACAACTAACATTTCTCCAACTTTCTGTTTTCTACATCTGAGGGGATACAATTCTATTTCTACATCTTGATACAATACAATACAATCCAGTGTAATATATAATCATTCGTCATGGATAAGCTCACACAGTATTTATCGTCGATAAAACCGTATCGAGATTGTGACTTCATTGACAGATTGAATTCTTTTTACACTGTCATTGGAACTGTCTGTTTTGCAGTTTTGGTCAGTGGATGGTCGTTTGTTGGTACTCCAATACAGTGTTGGTTTCCTGCTTATTTCAAAGGATGGTGGATTCAGTATTCATTAGATTACTGTTACGTACAAAATACCTACTTTTTACCGTTTACAAAATCAGTGCCGCTGAAAAATTATTGGGATTTAATCCGAAGCCCAATAGATATTCCAGAAAGTGTCGAAAAACGTGAGGAACGTTTAATTGGATATTACCAATGGGTTCCATTTATTCTAGCTTTAGTTGCCGTCTGCTTTTGGATGCCGATGGCATTTTGGCGTGCACTGAACATGCATTCTGGTAAGTTCTATACAAACTTTTCCATTGTCAGTTGCAGGTCAGGCTTAGTGACGTTGAACCGGCACCGATATTTCGATTATTATCAACTTCAATTGTTGTCATCATTAATTGTTATTCGGCAAAATTATCTTAACAACCTCTTTTAGCACATTTTTTTAAACTTTATTAATTAATTTGAGAAAATTTTTCTAATTTGAATATAATTTAGTCATTATTGGCAACCTTGATCTATATGTTAGCAATTTTGTAAAAACGATGTTGCAGCCGATTGTAAATTTTAATTATATTCAACATTTCATACTGCACAATTTTAAAGGGAATAATATATATATATTTTTTTCTTATCAAAATTGCTGCTGAACATTTTCTGTATTGTTAACAACCGATTGTGTGCATGTGTACTATCACATTGTTGTTCAACAGTTGTACAAGAGAAAAAGCCAAAACAGAAAAACAGTTCGAATTAATATTTCTTTTTTACTTTAAATTTCACAAAACATATACATTGCATGCATTGTACTTTTCAATTTTAATTGCAGACGTTTCGAGAATATTTTGTTTGTGCAAAGTGATTCACTGACAACATTAATGCAGGCAATCTTTACAGAATGATGATTCAAAATGAATCATGCAAAATTGGGATCGATGGATGAATGGATGGATATTTGTTTCAGTTGTAAAATGTAGAAATGAATCATTAGAAAAATAGTTGAATCATTTTTTGTTTAATTAACCAATCAATAATAGTTAGTTAGCTAGTGCACATTTGCATATATATATGTGTGTGTGTGTGTGTGTGTAAGAGTTGTTTGATGTTCTGCACAGTTTGTTGCCAAATGTAGCGTTTTGAAATGGTATTTTATTTGAAGCATTAATCTAAATCCTAAGAACCAGTTTGCACTGTGTGACCATGAGAAATGCTGCTGTTGTTATTGATAGAAAAGGTCTTTGTTGAATTATGTGTACATGTATATGTATATATATATACATGTATGTAGTTGTAAGCGGAATTTGTTTACCTTTTCATCTGCTGCTCACGTGCGTGTTTAGGCATAAGCGTGAAAACGGTTTGTGACATGACTAGCATAGTGGAACATGTTGAACCGTTGTCACGTCGGAAGAATGTCGACAAAATTGCCCAACTACTTGATCATTCTACAGTACTGTCTGCGCGTTTGCATGGACGAAACTTGTTCACTGGGCGTTATATTTTGCTTTTGTATTTGGCTGTGAAAATTTACTACGTTATCAATGCAGTTATGCTATTTTTCATGCTCCAGCATTTTCTCGGAGTGGACGATTCGTTCTGGGGAGCCAGAGTGTTTTACAATTTGGTATACGGTCGACAGTGGGAAGAGACGGGCAATTTTCCACGTGTGACAATTTGTGATTTTGAAGTTCGAGAACTTGGCAATGTTCACCGGCATTCTGTACAATGCGTGCTGATGATCAACATGTTCAATGAGAAGATATTTCTATTCTTCTGGTGGTGGTTTGTCATTTTAGCTGTTCTCAATTCTATAAATTTACTCTGCTGGATTGCTTCAATAATTTTCGACAGCTTTAGTTGGAGCTATGTGATTAGCTATTTGCAAGACAGTGACCAGTGGGAAATGTCGGAAAGTGAATTTCTTCTCAATATTGAAAATTTCGTCAAAACATGCTTACAACCTGACGGCATGTTCTTGTTGCGTTTGATTGGTACAAATTCTGGAGAAATTGTCAGCAAAGAGTTGGTGAACAGTCTGTGGAACAGATATTTATCTCGTAAAATATCCAACCATAAGAAAATGGACGATGATCAATCTTTGTCAGAAGAAAATCAACCAATTTTAGAAAACTACGGCGATAATAATAATAATAATAATGGTCCTTTCACTGATGACAGCGCTAGCAGTAGTAGAGAAGATTTCAAAGAAAGTTCACTGTAAAACATATATATATATATATATATATATATAAGAATCAATCACGTTTTTATTATAGTTGAATAAAATTTCAAAAATTGGCCTCTTCGATGTATTGAATTGCACATTTTGTGTGTTTTTCATACACACTTTCTATTCAGAAAGTTATCACATTCTGTTTTTTTCTTTCTTGTAAATTAATACTGTGTTTAATTTTAATTTCAATTATTACAGTGCGACTACAGATTGTTCATTTCATTTATTTTCTTATATTGCATTTAATGAAACTGTTTGTTTGATTTTATTCACTTTAGCACTCTTCAATTTTCAGGAATACAGACCACTTATATTAGCGTGCTGTTAATTTACACGCAAATTTGAAAATCATCATTCGTTTGAAATTCATTCATCTGGTAAGACTTTTAATTTTTATTTACAATGTAACGTCTACTATTGAAACGATAAAATACAATATTTTCTATTTATTCCATTTCAAATGAAACGCATTGTATATTATCATATATAATAAGTATTATGTAATATTACAATTTTTTGTAGGATGTTATTATTTGAAGTAGAGAATTCGCTAGTGACATGAGATAATTTGGATTCGAAAAATCAGCAGTCGAATATTGAACACTATTTAATTGTTCTTTTTTATTGCTGTAGATTAGACTTTGGAACAACTGCAACGATGTTTTTTGTGGACAGCTTTTTAAGAGCCCTTACTCCACACAATGACGATGATTTGGTCGACCGAGTCAACTATTATTATACGCCAATTATAATTGCTTTCTTTTCGTTGACTCTCAGTGCAAAACAGTACGTTGGTCAGCCGATCCAGTGTTGGGTTCCGGCTCAGTTTACCGGAGCTTGGGAACAGTATACGGAAAATTATTGCTTCGTACAAAATACATACTTTCTTCAGTTGACCAACCAAATTCCTGTCGATTACGTTGAACGTGATAGTCGAGAAATTGGTTATTATCAATGGGTTCCATTCATTCTGGCTTTACAAGCTTTCTTATTCTACTTACCGTGCTTGATTTGGCGACTGACAAATTGGTATTCAGGTAAATTTTCATTTTATATTTCAAGTGAATAGAATTAATTTTCACATAAACATGATATATTTTAAGGTATAAGCGTACTTGGAATAACAAATATGGCAGTTGATGCGGGAAATATGGATCATGAAACGAGGAAAAAGAATGTAAAAACAGTAGCGCAGCATATTCGTCAGTCACTTAATCTACAACGTGAGCTGAGTACAAGTGGCAAACTTTTTGGATTTCTCATCTACGGCAAGCATTATGGTATATATGTAACTGGACTGTACTTGTTTATCAAATTTCTTTACATATTGAATGTTGTCTGCCAATTTTTGATATTGAATCGATTTCTGGGTGCCCAGTATACATTTTGGGGATTTGAAATTTTGAGAGATTTGGCTTATGGGCGTGAATGGCAAGAGTCTGGTCATTTTCCGCGTGTGACGATGTGTGATTTCGACGTCCGAGTTCTTGGCAATCTGCATCGATGGACCGTGCAATGCGTTTTGATGATAAACATGTTCAACGAAAAAATTTACCTGTTCCTGTGGTGGTGGTTTTTCATTATTTCAATTTTCACATTTTTGAATTTCTTCTATTGGATATTCGTCTCATTTAATGAAAATATGCAAGTGAATTTCATCAGCCGCTATTTGCGAGTGTCGGACAAAATTAGTGACACTCTACCAGAGCAGAGACGTGTTGGCAAATTTGTCAGGCGGGAACTTCGACCAGATGGAGTTTTCCTTTTGCGTATCATTGCCAGCAACGCAGGCGACATCATCGCTACAGAACTGATCAAATCTTTGTGGACTGTATACGACGCCAAGCAAAATCATCCAACACCACCACCAGTGCAAAGTAAAAAAAACATGAATTATGATAAAAATGACCAGTCACCGTACCAAGAAGAAAAAATGCCTCTGGCAGGTAGTCAGTAGAAATGAGAAAAGAAACTATTAATGTCAGTTTTTATTTATTTCAAATTTGTTGCGCACAATCGTCAATTATATACCTTATCTTTTAAAATAGTCACATTCATTTATTTAAATAAATGTTTGTAACGTTTGACGCAGCCTTTGATTCGGATAATAAAATGCCCGCAACCCTGAACTTTTATAGCACAAAAATACATTTTGTATGTATATATATAACTTTATTTGAGCAATAAATACCAACATAGTTTGGCCATTCTGTGACTTGATGTGTTACTCCTGCAGCAATGCAAATGCGTAATGTTTCTTGGGCATCACTTCTGCATTTCTGTATTACAGTACTCTTTGATACTTTCATTTCTCATTATGGCTACTGTTTCACTGTTACGTGAGTTAACTTTGTCGATTCTGTGCAAACCCTGTTCACCATCATCTACTTGGCAAAACGGCCGATAATTTTTATGCCATTCTTATCTTATCCTATATTATCTTATTTGTCTTTTATATTATTTGCTTTCATTCTTCTAATAATTGGTTCTTCTCTGATGACGCTCAATATATTTAAAACAAACAAACAAAATTTCACATTTATTAAAAATATTTCATCTGGAAATGAAATTATGCTGAAACTGTTTTCCTTTACAATAAGTAGCAATGTAATAAAAAGGTACAAAAAAGACATCTATGAAATTTTCTACATTTACATATTTGACATATTTAAACAATTCTTCTACTCGTTTCATGCCTGAGTGGACAAGTGTAAATTCATAATATTTGTTTGCTTTTATGCAATTATTTTTTTGTTTTATTTACAAAAATGAATTTTTTAAATTTACAGAAAGAATTATTTTTTCAAATTGACCTAATTTATGCATCAGGAATTGAAGGACCAGTTTGAAAAGGAAAAGAAAAATATTCCCAATTACAGTATGACAAAACATTTTAAAAATAACAGCAAAATTCATGCCATAATAAACTGGCTTAGTCAAATAACTTGTCGATCAGTGTTGAATAAAATTGTTCCAATTTTCAGAAATTATTTATTTGCACATTAGTATTTATGTTTTGTGAAAAATTTTACTCCATTATATGTAATTTTGAGTACGGTGTTGAAATTTTTTGATAACTTCCCTTTTGCTAATTTTCATTGTTGAGAGTAGGAGAAAAGAAATATATAAATAAATACATACATATATATATATACATATATATACATATAAGCTGAATGAGCGCTGAAATATCTTCCGACTCTATGGAATTGCAAGATCATTCATTTTCAACGTTTAATCCAAGTGGGAAAGCAGTGAAAAGAAAAGCAACCGTTTATCGAAAACAAAGCATCCAAATGTACGATTCATATTTTACGTGTATGGATGAAATTTTTGCAAAAATTCGTATATTTGGTCCTTATCAAATTTTTTGTTGTGCTGTAACATTTTTTTCGACAATTACATGGTTTGCAAATTATTTACTTTTATTAAATACAATGGTATCATCCAGTTGGTCATGTATCGACCCAATTGACAATTCTACAGTTTCAAATGGAGAAGATGAAAAATATTTTTGTCAAGTATTATTTTATTAAATATTTTTTTTGTTTTGAATTGAATAAATTTCAGATGATTAAAACGTGCCGAAATTTGAAAGAAGTTGATTTGCAATTTTCTTCGATGACATCAGATTGGAAATTGGTTTGCGACAGAAGAAGTTACGTTTTCATATTGTTGGCTTCATTTTTAATAGGGAGAATGATCGGTGCAATTGTTGGTGGTCATTTGTCCGATAATTTGGGCAGATTGAGAGGATTATTTGTATATCTTTCTGCCGGTCTCGTGGTTCGATCACTTTCTATTGCTTGCACTGATTGGAAATCTTTTGCAATTTTTCAATTTGTCACTGGCGCCATTTTTGGGCAGATACAAACAACCTGTACAACACTGCTCATAGAAACTACCGATGGCAAATATAGATACATTCCAATTGCTTGCTCTCAGATGAGCGTTTCTTATCTATTCATAGCATTAATTGCTTATTGTACATCCGAATGGCGAATGTATTTGATCTTCATCAGTCTTTTATCTTCACCATTATTGTACAGCTATCTTCTTTACCAAGTATGTGCACTTTTTGTTTTGCAGATGTAAAGAAAACTGTTCAATATTGATTAATATTAGAAATTATGTTGTGGCTTTGTTTGTTTGTACGATTGTTGCTTTTTCAGGAATCATTAAGATGGCTGATTTCGAAAGGGAAAATTTCCGAAGCTGCTGCTGTTATTACTGAATTATGTTCTGATCGATGGAAAGGGGATAATTGTGATATTTATCCACAACAGCTGACGACGCTTCTCGTCATACCTACTCAGAATAAACTGTTCACATTTGTAGATTTGTTTCGATCAAAATCTTTGTCTATAAAAACACTTTCTCTCATTTTGTCCGTAATTTCTTGCAGCTTTGTCAATTCAGGCTTCATCTTATTTAGCAATTTATCAATTATTCAAAATATGTATTTGCACCTCCTTCTGAATGGCAGTTTTCGAATGATATTCTTAATCATCGGCATCATGTTGAATGCTAAAGTAAAGTTTTATTTATATGAATAATTTTACATTTCTCTTTTTACACTTTTTTATTTTAGTTTTCCCGGCTCGGTTGCAAGCACATGATGCTATTCAGTTTGGGGTCGATCATTATTTGTTTTGGAGTTGTTATAGTGATTTTTTTTGTTAAATCTGATTTTAACAGCAATATACTGTATGGAATTTTATTACTGGCAATGGCACTTAATGGTTCAATATACGAAATGACCGTCTTGCACACAGCTGCTGTCATTTATCCAACAGTGATGAGAGGCATCGCAATTGGATTCATTATTGGGTTTCAAGATTTGGAACTATTATAATTGGAGCCGTGATTGAATTCAGCACAAAAATTTGGCCAATTGTACCTTGTCTTGCCATTGAAACTTTTCTCATTATAACATTCTTAGGTGCCATGTGGTATTTGCCAGAAACGAAATATTGTTTAGCCAAAGTTCGTATGCCAGATCTTGATGAAGATATAAAATAATTTCCTGTTATCATTCTATTCTATTCTGTTCTGTTCTATATTTGTGATTTCTTTTTTATTTCAAATATTGACTGATTGTAGTAATAAAATCTTTTTCATACTTTGTGCCTTTTATAGTTCAGTATTTTTATTTAAAATTTAATCATGTTGATCTCATGTCATTTAGGTGAAATTAAAAAAAGAATAATTCAATTAAATGTAGGCTTTTTATTTTATTTCTCATGAAATTGTTTGTTCTCGACTTGAAATTGAACATGCACCAATGTTGATTTAAAAGCAATAGATAACTATGTTATCTTTCATTTTCAAAATAAAATCATTAAGTCATTACAGTAAATTTATTTCAAGTTGCTCTTCATTGTTTGGCCTAATTTATTTACTATTTCAATTTTTAGATACATTTTTAAATTTATAAAAAAACACAATATTTCTTTTCGAATAGTAAGTATTTGAGTTATTTTGTATTGATTTGCTTGTTATTTATAAAAATTTGACTTTAAGATTATCGCAGTCAATGGATGAAACAAGAAATATACCAGACGAGGTAGGACTGAAAAGTTTAAAACCACGAAAAATTACATTATATCGCAAGCAAAGTGCTGAGGAAGTAAAAAATTATTTTCCAACGTATGAAATGGTTCTTGATAGCGTTGGCATATTTGGAAAATATCAAATATTCTGCTTGATAACAGTGCAACTTACTACAATTATATGGGTTGCTCATTCTGCACTACTTCGTTTTAGTTTTATAAAATCGGAATACACATGTTGGATTGAAGAAAATAATACTACTATTACTAGCTCCAAGAATGAAAGCATTTTTTGTTCAGTATGTGAATTATATATAATATTATTTATCACAATTAAGATATCAATTAGATTTAATGATTGCTTATAAATGCTGTAAATTGTTCTTTCTTTCATTACATGTAAATTTTTTGTTTCAGTTGTTAAATAAATGCAGTAATATTACTGTCGCGAATGGTGATTTTGAAAGTCTATTTGATCACTTCATGCTGCTTTGCGAAAAGGAAGACATTCGTCAGTTTGTATTTGTCAGTTACGTCATGGGGCATTTTTTTGGTTCACTGATTGGTGGTCATTTATCTGACAGTTTTGGACGTTTATCTGCATCATTTGTTTGTTTGTCGATGACTTTGATTGTTAGCATACTGTCAGTTGCGTGTACAAATTGGAAATTATTATTGGCTTTTCAAATTTTGATCGGCTTTCTAATTGGCAAAATCGAAACAAGCGTCATCACATTGATGAGTGAAATTACCGATAAACAATACCGCCTATTAACCCTATCATTCACTACATCTCCATTCACTCTGCTGATCATCTTTTTGATATTTTATTTAACAAAAAATTGGCGATTGTTTCTAATTTTTGTCAATCTCATAAGTATTTCACTACTGTACACCCATTTGTTACTCCAGGTATACAAAAAATTGAAATGAAATGAAATGTATTTTTCATTTAATTATTCAGTAACATAAATTTTAAGATAATTCGTACGTCTAATTAAAAATTAATATTTAGGAATCTCCAAGATGGTTAATTTCAAAAGGGTATTATTGCCGAGCTGCTCAAGCATTGTCAGAAATTGCATCCGATTTGTGGAACAGAGCGTCTATTGAAATTAATGTTAAGCAGATTCAAAGTATTCAATTTGGAGCAACTGATAAAGAATTTTTAACAATTTTAAATTTATTTCGTTCGAGCACATTAAGAAAGAATCTATTTTTCCTGATAGTATCTGCTGTAGCGCAAAATCTCATCAGCTTAACAACATTTTCTGATAAAAACATCAAAACATTTGGTATATTACTTTACGTATTCATATACAGTTTATTTACTGTATTGATTATTGTAATTGCAGTAATTTTAGATTTTAAAGTGAGTTTATTCATCTATCTATTTATTTATTCTTATTTATTTATGTCTTTTAGATAGCGTGCATTGGTTACAAATGCTTGACATTAGTATCTCTTTTTGTGAATACAGTATGCATCATAATAATTCTCGCAACAATTTGCTTATCATCGAATGACTTTGCATTACTTATTTTATTTTGTTTATTGATTTCCGGAGCAGTTAACGACGGATTGTATACAATAACACTTTTGCATACAATAACTGCATCATTTTTAACAGAAAATCGAGCGCTTGCTGTTGGCTTATTTCTAGCAACCAAAGATTTCACTACCGCATTTTCAACGTCAGTTTATTATTTTGTGATAAAATGGCCGCTGATTGTTTATATAACAAGTTTGATTGTTTTAATTTTTACAAGTGTTGTATCATTTATTGTACAACCAGAATCAAAATACGCTTTAACTAAAATGTTATTAGACGACTGTAAAGTCGTTAATGTCGAATAAAATGTAACGAAATGCTGAATGGTTAGAAAGCAGTTTTTTATTTTCTTCACATTTAATTTTACTTCTCATTTTGAAATACAATTAAATATACAATTATTTACTTGTTTATTAGCATAAATACAGAAAAGAATAATATCTTACGTAGCTGATTTGTCAAAGTACTAGAAAGTGACGAAATAGAATATAAGAAATCAGCAATGTCAACACACTATTCTACGTGCAATGCATTATTGTGCCTGCAGTCTGTTCAGTATAATAGGCAATACTGCCATACAATCATTTAATTTCGTTAATAATTAAAAGCATAAATACATATAAGGCAGTAAATCAATAATGATGAATAAAAAAATAAATATTAATGCATAAAAATTTTAATATATATAAACCATTAACTGCAGTTAAACAAAACTGCATATTTAATATACAAATTATTTTAAAACATTTATATACTTGTAATTCTTTTCCAGCATAAGACTTCAATTTATGTAGTTTTTCTGTTATACACTTTTGATATGAAAGAACTCATGCAATCATAATAAAATAAATTGATTGAACTTGAAATTATTTATATGGCATACGGTATTTCATCTTTTTATTTTTGCATCAGCAACTTTTTTGCATTTGAGTTTTTTGCTTGTTTTTGTTCATTATTAGTTATTAGGTATAAAAATATATAATACGATTTCTTTTTTTTCTGAATTACTACGTGAATATGAGTATGAATTATTACTTAGAAAATGAAAGCTGTTAATAATTTTTTTAACATTTAGGTCGAATTATGAAAATTATTAATAATTTTCTTTATATTTCTTCACGATATTTTTGGTTGCCTCGGAAGGCATGGTTCAGCGTTCCAAAATTTTATCGTTTCATTGGGTTTGTCGCAAGAACTGCACCAACGTCCCAAGTTCAACAAATAATGCATTATAAAATTGGTAAGCCGACACAACCGTTTGAAATGCCGCATAAACTGACAAAGCAAGAAGTTGAGCAACGTGTTCTTAAAGTGGTGAAAATGTTTCACAGATTACAAATGGTAAATGATACAAATTTTACACTGGATTCCCATTTTGTCAATGATCTCGGGTTAGATAGTCTTGATCATGTTGAACTGATGTTGGCTGTTGAAGAAGAATTTGGTATTGAAATTCCTGATGATGAAATTGAGAAACTGATGACTGGCGTGAAGTTGGCCAATTATGTTTGTAAAGTCAAAGGCGTGGAAAATTAACTTTGACTGCAATACTTTGAATACAGTTTTTAGTTATCGATAATTTTATACATTTATCTAAAATGTGATTAAATAGATTTGGTAAATAAAAATTCCGTTAGTTTTTCTTTCAGCTTTTAAAGTTTTAAATGCACCCTTGCTATACTTAATACTATGCTTGGCTATTTTCCTATTTTATATGGTAAAGCAAATTTTTCCTGTTATGATAATTAAATAATTTATTAAAGAGATAAGATTTTGTAAGACGTTTAGGAATCGCACATTTTTCCCAAATAAATGCAATTTATTTGTCCATTTTACATTAAAACTTGAATTTACTTTAAATACAGTAAACCTGTATTGATAAATGTTAAGTAATAAATTTATCTTAAAGTGAAATCCTCCTTGCGGTTTTATATATTTATTTAGATGTATATGATGTATATGTAAAGAGCTAGAAGAACAGAAGGGCTTTCGCGCACTTTACGCAGATTGTTTCCTCTTTATTTATATTTATCGTCTTTTACGAACTCTGTGCTTGGTACGTGCATTTCATACGCACTGATTATCTTAGCATGTTTATTAATGGTTCTTTTAAACAAAATAGAACAATGTATTGGATTGGTTACTCTGGTAATTTTCAGCAGTTTTGTATAATTTTGAGTTGTGTATTTAAGGTCAAGTAACTTGTCTTTTTAATTTTTTTCGATCTAATTTATAGTTTCATTAATGAGCGGCTTTTTGACGTACGTTCGCTGAATTGTTTTGACGTCATATTATATGTTAAACTTAGTATACAACATTTTTAAACGCGTAATGTTAATTTTTTTAATTGTAATGTGTTCAATGTTGAATGAATATTAATTATATGATTTGTTATTATTGTTGTTATATAATTATATTATTAACACATGAAGAACAGTTATATTAAAAAATCGAGATAATTTTATAAGCGAAACTGAAAATTAATTTTATATATGATCAAGTAATTGATTTCGTACTTTGTTCATTTTATAATCATACTAGCATAGACAATGACATTTGTTTATTTACGTTCAGCTGTAGCTGCTAAATGGAGAAGTAGCATAATTTAAAATGGATGGTACTTCGAGCAGTTTCATTATTGATCTGGATAACCGTGAAGAAGATGAAGTTCACATGCGTTACTTGTGCATGGAAGATGTATCTGAAGTGAAAAAGTTGTATTCTGATGTGTTTCCTTTGGAGTAAGGTTTCGTTTAAGATGTGTCATCGAAGTTTCTTGCAATTCGTATTGGAATTGTTCATGCATGTTTTAATTGCTGCTCTACTTGCTCAAATATCGTATTTTAACAATGCACTTATTTTGACATTTAAATATTTATATTTTTATTTACTTTTTAGACTTTTTTAGTCACATGTAATCTAATTTTGAAATATTTAATTTTTTAAATGTGTATCATCGTTAATTTTTTAAGATACCCAGATCATTGGTTTGAGCATGTCAGTCGAAGTCAAAGTTTGTGGAGTATGGCCGCGGTTTGCGGACAATCGATTGTTGGAATTTTAGTGGCCGAAGTACGAATGCTAATGGACTGCCATCCAGAGGTATAAAAGTATCTTCAAAAAATCGATTTTTTCCAACTGTATATTATTGAAATGTTTATTTATTCATTTATCTAGGATCATGGTATCCTTGCGAAATCATTTTCATTGGATACTCCAGTTTGTTATATTTTGAGTTTGGGTGTACGAAAAAGTTGGCGTCGTAAAAACATTGCTTCCAAATTATTATCACATCTGCTCAATTATCTTCGCAATATTATGTCACCAAGTGGTCCAGTTCGATGTGTATTTCTTCACGTTTTAGTTTCGAACGTTGGTGCTATTAAATTTTATGAACATTGGGATTTCAGGTACTTATAAAATGCGTTTGATTAATTAGACAATTATGAACATGCTTTTGAATGAATTTAATTTCAGACGACATTGTCGCTTGAAAGATTATTATTATATAAATGGTGAATATCAAGATAGCTTTACTTATACTTTTTATATGAATGGAGGCTTGCCGAATTGGTCATTAAAGTAAGCTGTCATTTTGTTTTTAGTAGTTGGTTGAAATTTTATGATGATTTTTTGAATATGGCAATTATAATGATGATTATAAATTTAGAAATTTATTCGCTTCTGTGGTTTCATCGTTGACCATCCCATGTGCGAGTTTCTTTCGGAGAATTTTCGGTGGCAATTTACTTCCTTTTATTCGATGCGATAGTTTTCAGTGATTGTTCTTTTTTCATAACTGTTGTGAAAAATCATGCATATTTGGATGAACTTTATTCAGTAAAAATGAATGTTTTGATTAGTGGAACATTTTTCTGTTCTGTTTTTTAGTTTAGATGTTGTGCTTGTCTTCTTTGCTTACTTTGCCAGAATTACATGCAAGCGTTTTTTGAAACAGAGTTTAAATTGTGTATATTTTTAAATTAAAATGACGTATTGTCTTATTTTTGTATTCACTAGGGACAGTTTGGAATCGAAAAATTAATGCAACAAACACGTCGAGGTTATTCGAACAGTAAGATTACTTTTTAATAATTTTTTCTTTCGAAAGAATTTGCATACCATTTATAAATAGATTTAATGATTTTAGGCATTAATATATTGTAACAGTGATTTGTATTGTTGGACGGAAAGCATTCTGAAAAAGAAGCATTTTTGATTAAACTATTGAGAAGCGGTAACTTGTGGAATATTTTTTTGGTACAGCAGCATGAAATAACTATTTGGTTTATTAGAATTTGCAATTGATTTCATTAATAAATGGAAAATTTGAATAATTTAATTGTAAATGATTTATTTTTTATGGTCATTATTATTAGTATTATTATGGATGTAATTAGAAATGTATAATTTCATTTTTATTTTATCTTTCAGATTATTATCTGGCAATGATGATGCATTTGGAGAGAATTGCTTCAATACTTCCACGTACTTCTGTTTCTATGATGTTCGCTTATGGTTCTGGAGTTATTGCACAACGAAATTCTGAAATTAAAAGAAATATGATTGATTTTGTTGTAGTTGTCGATAAACCTCTGGAATGGCACAAGGAAAATTTGAAATTGAACAGTAGTCATTATTCAATGTTGCGTTATATTGGAGCTGAAAGATTGACAAAATTGCAGACAGACTACGCTGCACGTGTTTATTGTAATACAATGATTCGCGTTGGGGAATTTTTCATTAAGTACAGTGTCATCAGGACTTCGCATCTAATTTCGGATTTGATCGATTGGAAATCATTGTACATTAGTGGTCGTATGCACAAACCGGTGAAAGTTTTAATTCCACCTACAAGCAGAGAATTGGAAGAAGCTTGTAAAATGAATTTGAAAAATGCATGCCACATGGCTTTGCTTATTTTACCAGAAAAGTTTAACGAAGAACAACTCTACACAACAATTGCATCGTTGTCTTATTGGGGTGATATTCGCATGAAAATTGCCGAAGATAAAAACAAAGTGACAAACATTGTTCAACAGAATATGCAACAGTTTGCTCACATGTATGAACCAATTTTGAATCATCTTTGTGAAGAAATTCCACTAACACGTTCTGGCCAAAATTTTAACCACTTGTTGACAACTGATAACATTTTACATCTGTTGGAATTTTTGCCATCCCAAGTGCTTTTTGAAATCGAAAATTATATGCAAAAATGTAACCCACAGCAGTGTGATTTAGAAGAAATAATATTCAGCCTAGCAAGCGACATCAATTATGCCGAAAAATTGAAGTATGCTGTTGAAAGAATTGTTTTTAAATCTAGCTATCAGCAGACGATGAAAAATTTTTTAACTGCTGGTTTTTTAAAATCATGCAGATATTTTGGGAAAAAGTTGCAAAAGATGGTTCGTTCACACATTTTTGAATAAACTCTTGAATGACTGAATTAGGAAAATCAATCCGTCACTATTGATGCAATATTTTACGGTCGAACAATTGCCCACCAAAGTCACAACGTTAACAGTTTTTAGCTTACTTTTGCATACTTACTGAATTGCTAATTTCAGTTATTAATTATATATTTATTAAAATATCAACATACATGCAAATTACAAACAGATATACTTTGTTTTGGATGCACTGCTATTTTCTAAACACCACTGAAAATAATAAAAAAAATTCTATTTATTGAACTTCATTATTAATAAGTACAGTAACATTGTGATTTTCTTTGATTACCTTTAACTTGAATACTTTATCATAATTATTTTATGGAAAAAATTAACAGTAATAATAATTGACGTTTTTAAGCAACTTTCAAATTATAGTTTACGAACTACATGAAAAGTGCAGAGTTGATAAAAGACAAGGACAGATGTGCACGGAAAGCAAGTGATAAAGGTTTCTTGCATGGTTTGAAACTGGCACTTACTTGCGGTATTGAAATTGGCTTCCCTGAAGGTTACGCTCATACACTGACACAAATCATCGATAATGATGTGTCAGCCAAAGAATGGCATCAAAAACTTTCTACTTGCAAAAGAATCCTAACGATATGCCAAAAATTTCAGCTGTCTTCCAAAAGCAATCTTCTGCCTCATTTGAAGAAGTTAAGGGTACAACAAAAGCGTTTGCAGCTTCCTGATCAATATCAATCGATATCAACAGAAAATGAACTGCTCTTTTAGTTAATTTAAAAATCTACTTTTCGCTTAATTTTATCATGTTTGAATTGATTCAAATATGACATTTTTCTTTGCTTGTTCGCAAAATGTATCATTTTGAAAAATTTGTTTAATAAAACAATAAATAAAGCTGTTTGGAGATGCCCACTGCTAACATTTACGAAATTGCAAAAAATTTAAATGACAATTATTTGTAATGAGTTTAGAAAACAAACACGTTGAGGCGCAAAATTTGAAAATGCTTCCTGCTATAAACGAAGAATTCTCTATAAATAACCATACAGCATTGTCTAAGCAAAATTTAATATAATCTCTTTCACAGTTAATGCAAATTTTCAATTTCGTTCGACAGTAATAAAAGCATTCATTGAAGTACACATCATGATGTTGGATGTCACAGATGCAAATGGGAATTTACTTGATCCAATTTTCAAGAAGAAAATGAGGAATGAATTTGTCCCACCAATGTGGTCCTGCATATTCGTCATGCTCGTGCCAGTGAACATGCTGCTTTATATGACGTGGCCGAGAATGAGTGTACACTTCTATCATCTCCGGATCCCACCATTTATCTTTACCAAGAGTAAAGAAAATCGGTTCACCATACCAAGTTCCCGTTTGCCAACCAGGGACATTTTTCATTACGTCATTCTCTTTATCGCGCGTCGAGCGCAGAAGTTTTAACCACCTTAAAAAGCAAAGTTGTCTTGCTTATTTTTTTCATCAGAACTGTATAAGCACTTACATTCGATCACGTTCAGCCATTATGAATGGCTCGAGAGCAATTCGAACATCATTGTCCTCCAAACGAACCATCCTAAGTAATTTAATTTACAATGCTTAATTAAATTTTGCTTCAGTTTTCTTTAAATGAATCATTTAATTTAAAAAACAAAAAAGCATACCGATTATGTCTTTGAGTACCCTTAACACCAAGCGCTCCAATTGTAAACATAGTGACCCCACCAACGACAAATTTCCACCCTTAAAAAACAACACTGCAATTGTTAAATAGTTTAAACATAACTTACATGGTATTCCAGTTTTGGGGAAGGTGCGTTCATAAAATATTTTAGAATATCCACCTTGTCTTGGCATATCTTGAACATAATCAATTTTTCCACGTATGAATTCTTCCATTTTTCTAAAAACTACTCAAATAGTATGCAAAAAATAAAATAATTTGTAACGGAAAAAATGAAAATAAATTGGACGTTCAAAAACTTCATTAAAAACAATTTATTAACACTAAAACCCCGTGCAGCTGCAGAACAATAAAAAACGAAATCAAGTAAAATGCAAATTATAAAAATCAAAAACATTTACACTAATAAATAATAAAAAAATAAAAATAGAAACAGAAAATCATTATGGTGACAAAATAAAAAATGAAAATAAAAAAATTTCAAATTAAATAATTAAGTTAACAGTTTCCGCATTTACAGTATCTTATAACAATAATTAAGAATCAAAACAACAAGAAATGAATATGTAAAGTAGATAAATTCAAATTATTTGTAAAGTACGATTCAGTATGAAACATTTTTGCGTATTTTTGAGAAATGCATGATAACGATTATAATCAACCATAGACTAGTAAAAGTGAAAAGTAATATTTCAAATCAGAAGTTTTTAGCCTTAAAATTTTATTTTCTTTTAGCTGTTCGTATTTTAAATAATTATTTCAAATCCTGCATATTTGATGCATTTTTTAGCTGTAACGTCTGCGGAGATAAAGATTTCCAGGTTATGTAAACATAAATAATATTCACTGCAACAAAGAAAATTTCCAATAAATTATTTACGCTTACTTTAGTTATTGCATTCAAAAATATGCAACATGGGTATTTATTTTAAAATAAAAAATGGCATATTCAAATGTTATAATTTTGTAATGTTCCTCACTCAAAAACTTGAACTAAGATAATTAATTTGTGGTGTATACTGTAGTTTCTTGATTTTATTTTTTACTGTTTGCTGTATTTTGCTTGTTTAGGGAATGGTTTTGCATTGACTTGTTATATTTTATGGCAGGTTTCGTGAAGTTTAATTTCTTTAATAATCATGCATCACTAATTTAATTCTTTTAATATTTGTATCCGAAATTTCATGTTTATTCTTTATAAGGCGGCCAAAATTAACTGCTATGAGCATTTGGTTATGATTGTAAGGTAAAATTTATTGTATTCTTTATTTACGAAAGTATTTATTATTAATTTTACGATGTTTTTTTGATTGTTTTTTAATTTTTTTAAAAATGGGTCAAGAGGTTCTATTCTTTTTATTTTGCCAGACATCATTGATTTTGCCAGTGAATAGAATTATTGTTTTTGACTAGCAAAAGTTGTTATATTTTAACAAACTATTTTAATACAATAATGAAGCAAGTTGCGTACTGGAATAAATATAAGTTGACACGTGATTGAAAGTATTTATTAAACGAAGAATAATAGTTGTAATGTGAAATTGTTCATCTTCATCTGTAATTGTTACAGTTCTGCAAAATTTTAGTTTGTCAAATATTGGAATTAGAATTTTATTTATTTACTTTTTACTATTAACATGATGCTACGAAAGTTGAAATATAAAAGTTGTTGTAATTTTTGTTGGAAATATTTTCATCGGGTTTGTTCACTTTAATCGTTCAGGCAGGACTAGTTATCAAATTATAATTTGAAATTTATTTTTTTAATATAATTTTGAAATGTTGCATGTGATTGTTTTTAGTTTTGATTTTTATTTTTTCTGTAAAAGCATAATACAGTTTTTGATTGACATTCGCGGTATAAGCGTTCCGTCGGTACCACGAATACTTGCCTCTTCAATTTATACACGCCGCTGCTGCCTTATAATTTTACGCAAATGTCTGAAAGCTGCAAGGGATATCACGGACCGGCTACTGATTTCAATGTTAAATATTTATCTCATATTAATTTTTTTATTCATACGATTGAGTGCATAATAGTCTAAATTGTGGGCATGTTCCTGCGTGCAAGCTTGTCAAAAGTGGATGGACTGACCGGCTCATCTTTTTTAAAAAGCAGTGTTATCGCAAGTTGTTTCTTCCTTTTTCTTTCATTTATTCCAAAATTCGCTCCGGCCCATAACAAGCAGAGAGACGGAAACAGTAAATAGGAAGATCAAAGCTCAGTATAAAATGAAAACTGCTGCTTAGCAAGCTAACAGTAGATGAACAGTATGTATGCATAAGTAATTGTAAACGTGTATAGGCATTATGCATTACGTCTTTACTCAAATATTGCGTTATTCTAACGCTGTGTTGGACCGTGCTAGCATAGGATGGCAGTTCTGCGCTTCTAGACATGTTTGGACCAGTTTTCAAGCTTACCATCAATTCAGGAATCGTGCGACTGAAGCTTTGCAAACCAACCGTCTGTTCGCAGCGTTCGTTATCGTTATATTCGGCTTTTCGATCTACGTTGGTACTGCTGTTGTTCTGAACGAGGCCATTTATTAACGGTCATTGATACATCGGATAAAGACCTAGAGACTTGCTTCATTTGCTCCGTTTATTGCAATAATATCGGTCACCTCATTACAAATCCGCGAATGTTGAGGGCCCACTGTATATATTTGTGAATGCGTGCGCAATAAGCTGATTGTTATCATCTGGAGTCACTTCCGTAATAATTGAATGATTATTGATTGAATAATTGTTTTTTTAGAGTTTGAAAGAAAAGAATGTCAAGGAAGCACAGGAAGAAGAAAAAGTCAGAATCGAAAAAGAAGAAGCATTCACGACCGCATGTTGAAAAGTTGAAACAAGCGCGTCAGAAGCTTCCAATATATGCTTGTAAAGAGAAAATACTGAGATTGTTGAAGGATAATCAATCATTGATAATTATTGGTGAAACTGGTTGCGGTAAAAGCACTCAAATACCTCAGATTATATACGATGAATGGTTGCACGATGGTATGGTTATTGGCATTACTCAACCTCGTCGGGTTGCAGCGGTCACTTTGGCTAAGCGCGTTTCAGAAGAGATGAACGTTCATCTTGGCCAAGAAGTCGGCTATTCTGTCCGCTTTGATGAAGTTGCATCTTCTCAGACTCAAATTTTCTACTTGACCGACGGAATGCTTATTCGTGAAGCGATGTTTGACCCAATGTTGGAACGTTATTCATTTGTCATATTGGACGAAGCGCACGAGCGCACTCTTCATACGGATGTTCTGTTTGGCGTGGTGAAGCAGGCCCAAAGAAAGCGCAAAGCGAGAAAATTGCACAGTCTGTCAGTGGTCATAATGTCGGCAACAATGGACGCAGATCGTGTGTCGAAATATTTTAACAACGCACCGGTTGCTTATTGTCAAGGGCGCCAGCATTCTATACAGACATTTTACTGCAGTGGAAGTTTTACCGATGATTACGTTTTGAACTGCTTGATTACTGTTTTTCAGCTTCATCGTACCAAGCCGCCCGGTGATGGGGATGTGTTGGTATTTTTGACTGGTCAAGAGGAAATTGAACGCGCCGTACGCAAATGCAAAGAAGCTTCAGAGCACTTGAACAGTGGAACTTACGGTCCGTTGATTGTACTTCCATTCTACGCTGGATTGTCGACTCATGCGCAGATGCGTGTTTTCAAAGAGAAGAATGATGATGAATACGATAAGGAGAAGAGAAAATTGAAAAGTAAAAAATCCTCAAAGCACAGCAGCAGTAGTAAAAAGCGAAAAGACGAGAAAAAGCAACGCCGTGTGGTGATTGCGACGAACATTGCCGAAACGTCGGTAACAATTCCCAATATTCGTTATGTTGTTGATTCGGGAAAAGTGAAACTTCGCTGCTACGATCCAAGCCGTGGAATAGATATGCTTAAAGTTGTCGACATTTCCAAAGCTCAGGCAGATCAGCGTGCTGGTCGTGCTGGTCGTGTAGCTGCTGGTGAATGTTATCGTATATATGATGAGCAGAAGTTTGACAAACTGCTCGACCATACCGAACCGGAGATTCGCCGTTGCTCTTTAACTGGAACCTTGTTGCAGTTGTTGATGATGGGAATCCGAAATCCAAATACATTCGATTTCATTGACCCTCCGACGAAAGAATCCTTGGAAGCGGCCCGTCTCGTGCTTTCGCAGTTGGGAGCGGTTGTTGTGCACCGTGAAAAATTATCGCTCACCGATCTTGGGCGCACAATGGCTGAATTTCCAGTGGAACCGAAATTGGCAAGGTTGATTTTGGCGTCTGCAAAATTGCACTGTTCCGAAGAGATGATTCAAATTGTGTCCGTTCTCTCAGCTGGGTCCGTATTTGTGGAAGAGACTGTTGAAAATGATGAAGATGCGCAGACTTGTCGTAGGAGTCAAAAGTTTTTTCAACCCGAAGGCGATCTGATTCGCCTGCTTCAAGTGTTTCGAGCATGGCAAGCGGTTCGTGGAATCAGCATCAGTCAATCCGACGCACGTCGCGAATGGTGCAAAGAGCAGGGCATGCATTATCGAGCTTTGTATTCGGCCGGAAAAATATGCTCCCAACTTCGACGCATATGTCACAGCCTTGGAGTGCCGTTGACTTCTTGTGGCGAAAATTGGAAAATACTACGCCGCGCACTGTGCTATGGATTTTTCATGCAAGCAGCTTTTCTCGACGAACAATTCACCGTCGGCAAAGCGACTACATACAGAGTTCTGGGTAGCGATTTGCGCGCCAAAATACATCCATCTTCTTGTCTGTATCAGCACAAGCCGGCCTGCTTGCTTTACGCCGAACTTGTGCTTACCAATGATCTTTATCTTCGAGATGTAACTGTTGTCGAACCGCAATTTTTGCTCGACGCTGCCCCCGATTACTTTGCGGCACACCATATTGAATTATTCCACTCTTAGACGAAATGTACCTTATTTATCCAGAACACTGTTCTCCTAGCCCACTTGATGCATCTATTATTTCCCTCTTATGCTTTTCTCGTATTCAGTTCTATCAGTTTTTTAAACTTTTTAAAATATATTAATAAATATTTATGATGTCTTTCTAATTGATATGTTTGTTTTTTTAGTTCAGCACAAACACCAACAACCCTTAAACAGGCCATAATGATGTGTGGAGGCAAATGGAAAAAAACTTGCCGTAAGTCAATTTCAATTTTTCGAAACTGAAACTTTCCGTTTCATTTGAAATCAACGCTGTCATTATTTAATTTTTTTACTTTCACTCTACTTTTCTTTTTCAACATCACTGGTGCTTAATTGTAGGCAATGCTTTCAGTGTCACATGTATACCCCTGACGTTTAACAAAACATTTAATAGGACAAATATATTTGCTCCTCTATTGTCTCTGTAAATGCTAACAATACGTTTTGCTTTATATTTAATTTAACCTTATAACAATAATGTTCCAATAAATTTAAACAATTTAAGCTTAGTTACATAAAGAAAGAAAAATCTGCTCTCAATATCAACTTTAGTGCAACAACATGCACACGATAAAGAAACCATCCTCATATCATTAATATCATTAACATATGCTTAATTCCAAATGAACGCTATATTAAAGAAAGTTTCTTTTTGGTTCTTTTTTTAATTCAACTTCTAAACTTGATTATTTTCATACTGTATGTAAAAACTTTCAGGTTCAAAGTATCTCTGAATAATTTTTGTTTTGTTTTTAAATTAAATATTTATCAATTTTAACATTTTAATTTTATATGGAAAATCTTAAAAAAGCAATAGACTTTCTTTCTTAGCAGTAAAAATCAAAAATTCACACTGCTGATTTTTTATAATTGAGAAATGTCGGTAGAAATATACAACAGACAAAACAGACCATTGGCATTTTGTAAAAAATACAATACGTAAATCATGTCAAATATTTTTAATGTTTGCGCTGAAACATGTGGTTATAAAAGACTTATTTATTTTAAATTCAGGTTGTTTATTGTAAGGATAAGTTGTTAATATTTGGTCTAGGTAAGGGACACAATGGTAGCGAATTGTTGTCAGTTGTGAATGAATTTATCCTTGCGTGACTTTTTTTCGATGCAGCCGATTAATTTTTTATGTCAGCATAATTGTTATTATTGCATCGTTGCTGTCCGGCATTTGAACAATTTACCTTTAAAGTTGTGGCAGATGGCAATTTTGCCTAGCCTAAGGTGAAAATTGGCCGGAGGAGTTAAAGCACTTTTCACCTTGGTTGAGCAAATCGTCTGGTATTCTGGTAGACATATTCTGGTCGTCTGAATCAGGGCAACGGTGGTCTGGCAGACCAGTTTGACACAAGCTTCATGAATATTTCTTTTCAAAAAGAACTGTTAAAATTAATAGCATGAGAAAACTGATTCCAAAAGCACATTGTTGCCCATTATTCACTTAACTAATCACCACTGAATCTCTTGCTATAGTTGGTGCTCCAACGGAGAGTATACATTGTTTTTGTTTTGTTATTTTCTAGTCTCAACAATGCCATCTATTATTCACAGCGATCGCCAATTTAATAACAGCATCTTTGTGCTCGTTCTGTTCACTCAGTTTGGTAAGCATTCTTTGTCATTATTTCCACTACTGTGCAATATTTTTCCTTATTCACTTTTAACTTGGATCAACAAAAACAAGCAAAAATCCCTTTCTTCTTTATGATTTTAATTCAATTATTTTAAAATCCGGAGTTATACATAAAAGCATGCTTTTGACAGTAATCATTACTCGTTTCGTCGCCAGTCAACAAACTTGTCGTGGATATCCATACGATCCAAAAATATTAAAATGCTGCGCTGATTATGAATTATGTCCACTGTCCAAACGCATATCTCATAAATGTTGTGGAAAACGATGTTACAGTGAAGGCAATAGCATGTGTTGCAACAGACGTTTAGTGGATAAGTGCAGCCAATTTTATGCTGCTTGTTGTGGATATCGTTGTTATAAAAGTGATCAACAGTTGTGCTGTGATGAAGCCATTCTTCCTAGATGTGCACCAGCTGCTGGATGTTGCGGAAGAAGTTGTATTGATTTGGACAGACAAATCTGCTGCCAAGGTCGGCCAGTAACGCGCTGTGCGCATGGGTCTAATGCCAAATGTTGCGGTGATCGATGCTACGATGCATCTACTCAAACATGTTCCCTGTGAAATTTAATTTCCAACTTATTCTTTTGCTGTCTGATATATTTATGTCATTTTTTCACATTCAAATTGTTTTCCAATCTTTTTGCATCATCACAACAGCCTTACAGTGTCTTTCAACCCAAATATTACAACTGCCAACATATACATATTTTGAAAACAGAAAAAAATTTATTCAATACAATTTTTCAGTGCAAAAATATTCAATCATGCAAAAATTCTAGTCAGTTCAACATTGAATGCTCTTTGAAGATTTTTTTGCGCTGCTGTTCGACGTTCGCCATCCACCGACTTTGCTGAACTTCCATTCGTTTGAGCACACTTTCATTTGGTACCCGTTGCCTGGCATAGCTTGTAGACTGTTGTTGGATAGCTTCAGCACTAATAGGTGCTGCAAAAATATTTTCCTGAAATAATTTTCTCATTATACAATTAAATCATTTTTCCAAGTCATATCATCAAGTACCATATCTTCACTTATATCTTCCTCGACGTGCTTCGCATAAGCGAAAAGCCTTCGAGGTCGCAATAAAAGTGGGTTTAGACATTGCAAAAATAGCATGTATATAGCTAATACGCTAATGACACAAATTGTAATGATAACAGATACCTAAATAAAGTTATTATAATTAACTGATGAAAATGTAATTCAATAAATAAAAAATAAAAGTAAAGAAAATCAAGTGAAACAAAAAGTTTATCTTGATTACTCACTTTGATCAAAGTAGTATTTCGACTCTGAAACTTGCATTCACATTGAACACAAAATTCTTCAACTTTGCTTTGTTCAATTTTAACTTCCAGTTGCGGTATGACTACCACGTCACACGTACTGAAAAATATAAAATAAATTGACCATCAGATGTCATTAAAAAACATGACAATAAATGCAAATTTTAAAATTTTCTTACCAAAACTGTGCAGCCACACTTTTGATATAAAGCATACGTTCCGAATGATTTGCTCGAACCACAGAAGGACTAGGACAAGCGCAACGGCATCTTGTTTCTTCAAACTGGGCCTAAGTAAATTCAAAAAATATTTATCAAGTAATGCTACACCACATAAAACTTACCCGACAAATGGTGCTCCACATGAATAACACAAATAAGATGATTTTATATCGCATCAACTTCAGTATGTCAGCTGTGCTTGCACTTTCCAATATGTGGGCATTCATTTTCATTAGAATAAAAAATAAAGATTAAAGTATAGTACTACGGTTGCATCATCTTCAACATGCAAAATATTCATACGGTAGTACAGTAATAAATAATTATGTTCCATTTAAAACTAAATTATGGTTGACGTAAACTGCTGTTTCAAAAATGAAAGAAATTAAAATAAGTTTTTAGTTCATCTCAGTTAGTTGTTTTTTAACATTATTATGTGCTTAATTTTCTAATAACATTAAATAGCGTCTTAATTGAGCTTGCTTTATTAATTTTTTGTACAGTATTTATGTACTGATAGTTTCGAACTACTGGTAATAATATGTGTGAATTTGATTTTTGATGTTTTCTTGATTTTTAATTTTTTTGCATTAATTATCTTTTTATTTTATTTTTATTTAATAAGATTTTATGCACTTGTTGCGGCATTGTATTTTACTGGGTTCATAAATACTTTATTAGCGTCATTAATGCTGTTTTGTTTTTTTGTATGCTCTTTTTCAGATTTAGTGATTTGTATGTTCTTTTTTGTTAGATTTATCCGTCAGCTAATGTAAATATGGCTCTTAAAATTTCCAACAAAACACCCGGCATTTTAGATGTTACCATTAGCAAAGGAAAAAATGAGGTAACACTAGCAATTAATATTAATATTGGTATTATTGAATTGCAGTTGTGAATTTAGATCAATCTAGCAACATTTGCTTTGCTGTTTTCTGAAGTTGTTCGTTATAGCCAGAGTCGAGTGACTACAATATCAGAGCTTCAAACAAAGTGAACAGTTTTTTCATTATTTTTCCACTTTTTTTAAAAATAAATTTGTATTGCAATTACAAATTTTATACTTTTTAATTACTTTTCATATATGGTAGTTTTTTATTGTGAATTGAGTAGATTAAGTTAGGTGTTATTTGCTTAAATTGAATTTGTTTTTATGAACGGTAAAAAATGATCGCTTTTGTGTCATTGTTGGAGCATAAGTGACAATTTATATAAATTTTTGTAATATATGAAAAAAAATTGTTGTGATTCAGATTTAAGGCACATATTTGTTGGTATTTTTTTCAGATTAGCATCATATGGTAAAATTGTCGGCTCCAAATTAGTTGATTTGATCTTTTTTCGAGATAAAGGCTATAAAAGAGAGGTGAAATTACTTGGAATTTTGCTTTTCATTAAAACAACTCTTTTCAAAGTAAGATTTTTTGTTTTTAATGGTTTTTTTTTAATTTTAATTATTATCATTGATCATTTAGAGTATATTTGGTAAAGAAGCTGATAAATTGGAACGCAATAGTGAAAATCCACGAATTTGTGAATAGTGTTTTAAGCCATGTAAACTGCATTTATTTTATTTTGTTTATTTTAGATTACATAATTGAGCGTGAACCATTAGTGAATACGTTCATATCTGTTCCGAAAGATAAAGGTATATAAAAGTATTTATGCAAATTGTCTTTGCCTTTTGATGAACGGAAATTACTTTTTCAGGAAATTTAAATTGTGCTTCTTTTACGGGAGGCATTATTGAAGCAGTTTTAAATTTGAATAATTTTGTATAAGTATATTTATATGGCACCACCTATTAATCATATAGATGTTTTTTTAGCCATGTAAAGTAACTACTGTTTGGCACAATGGTACCACTTACGTGATTGAATTTGAAGAATCAGTTCTTGCCAAAGAAAAGTTGAATGAAAATAAATAGCTACACTGCTATCATTTTGAAAATCCTGGTTAATTAATTTTTTCAATGTTCAGTATTTAATCAAAACAGCAAAATATTAATCCCTTTATGCATTTATCTACTATTTAACTAGTAAACAACAATGCAGATTTGATAATTTTATTTAATAAATATAATTTTAAAAAAGAAAGGGTAAAGATGCGTTTTATTTTCTTGATTTACGTTAACGGGAGTATTTGATTTTAAAATATGATAACGTTTTTATTTAAATTATGTTACAATCAGTGAAATTTTAATTGGAAAAAATCTATTTTACTATGTATAAGAAAAGATGTGAAAGAAAGTATTTTCATTGATAAATATTTTCTTTAACAAATATATCAGTTGCCCTTTGTCATAAAGCATATGGCTTATGGCGGAATTTTGACGCGTTAATAAGAAGAAATGGGGTGACGAACAAGCTTCAGCTTTAAATCACAATTGACTTTTGAATAGAGTCGTTTGCGTTGGTTGTTTTCTTATCAGTAGTGAGCTGCTGCTGCTTTTCAAAGGCTGATTAGCTTATTTATCTAGTACTAGTAATAGTACGTCTGGTGGAATTAAATGAAGCCCCTTAGCAGCATCTTTTCTTTCTTGTCCAAGCGATGAAGCCACTCTGTTAGGAAATGAATCTTTCATATTTGCCATGCCACATGCGTTTATATTTTGTTTGTTCATTTGCATGTATATATATATATATATATATATATATATGTATATGATAATTTGAATTAATTTTTACATAAAAAATAATAATATTTGTAATTATTTTGCTTTGTTTATGGGCAAGAGTTTTGAATTTTTTTACATCGTAATGCAGGAAAGAATTTTCTGTTTGTTGTTTTATGTTTTTCGAATTCTTCTTTTCTTTTTTTTCAACATCGTTGGTGTTGCTGACTGCGGCCGTGTTTAATAAAAGCAGATGTCAGCTTTGCATCTGTTGATTGCGATTATAGGCGTTAGCTTTTAAAGAAAAGGCGATTACCATTGCTTTTGCTTGTTTCACCGCTTCACTACATCATCATCACTGCATCTTCATCTATTCTGTCAGATTTCTTCCTTTTGTCATTTTGCATAGCAATTTTTACATTTCAAAATAAATAATAATGCGTATGACATATTGTGAATATTTTTATTGCCATTTTTGTGCAGCATTTTTTACATTTTTTTATTGGTCAGTATTGTGCGCTGCAGTGCCATTGCCAAATAATATTGGCGAAGACAAAGTTGTGATTTCAGATTTCGTTACTGTAAATCGTATTTTTGTTCTACTTTAATTTTGATAATATATTGACACTTAAAACCATTTTAATCTCTGTTTTATATTTGTAACGTATTTACATATTCCTTCTAAATCGAGTTTATTTGGTAATATTTTATAAATTTCTTTTAAAATTGATTCTAATTTAGAAATATATATATATATATATATTTATTTATTTATTTAAAACTTTAATTTGGAAATAAATATATATTGAATAAAGTTTTTAAATCTATATTAACTTTAAATATAGAATAAAGTTATTCATTTTGACCGTATTAATTTTATTCGACATGTTAATAAATATTTCTTTCGCACTATCCATAAAAGTATTTTATTTATTATATTTCTTTTGAAACTTCATTTTAAAAATTTCATTTATATAGAATTACCTTAAGCAATATGGCTATCTTCAAAACGATGCAGATGTCCATCAGCGCAGAGAAGCGTTAAAACGATTTCAGCGGCACGCTTCATTACCGATTACTGGTATTATTATTTAAAATAATTTTAAATTTAAAACTACTTAATGTTAAAAGGATTATGAACAATGGAAATTAAATAATGTAACTTATTATAAGTTATAAAATCATGAAAATAATCACACATAATTTTGCAATTTCATGTGTATCAAAAACATTTCTACAAATGCCAAGTTAAATTATTCACACCATTATTTACTATTTGATAAGTAATATCGGGTAATATTTCAGGTATCATAAATTTTGAAACTATGTATTACATGTCACTGCCTCGTTGCTCTTTAAAAGATGTTGATGAAGAAGATTTTTCTTCTGATTTCATAAGCAAGTTAAAAAGACGAAAACGTTTTGCAGTTGAAGGTGAGTATCTAGCATACAGTCTAACTTTAAAATTATGACAGAATCCATTAATCATCAGTGATGCTTTTAACATTATAAATATTAAAATATTTATTTTCATATTTTAGATTCATATTTATGTGGAAAAATTTGATTTTTTATTGTGGAAATTGTGGAAAATACACTATATATTATATTTTATTTTATATAAATATTCGTTTTTTTATTTTTCGGTTCGTATTGGACATTCAAGAATTTAACATACATAATCAGTCGTTACACCAACAGGCTGCCAAAGGGTAACGTTAATAATACGATTAGAAGGGCTTTTAAGGTAAACTCATCGGACAGAACTTTCAGTAATTTTGCATGATTTCATTTTTCTAATATTTTCTAGAATAAGATACAGCACATAGTATTAATTGTTTACGTAATATTTTTTGTTCTGTTTTTATTATAAATTTATAAAGCTAGAATATATGTTAATTAGTAAACAAACTAAAATTTGTAGGTTTGGGAAGAAAAATCACCTCTTCGATTCAGACAAATCTCTAAACGGCCAGCTAATATTGACATTGCATTTCTCCAGCAAAATCATGGTGACGGCGAACCTTTCGATGGACAGGGTAGGTGTTGAATTTTATTTTCAATATTTTGTATTTCTGAATAATGTTTTTCTGCTCATGATTTTTTAAATTAAAGGTGGAATTTTGGCGCACGCATTTTTTCCACGATACGGTGGAGATGTTCATTTTGACGATGATGAATATTGGACACCAGAACCAAACAGCGGTATTATAATTTCTTAAAGTATTATTTTGTTTTACTGTTAAAATAATTTTTAGGAGTTGACTTGTATGCAGTTGCAGCTCATGAAATTGGTCATTCACTTGGACTGAAGCACTCAAAAAACAGAAATGCATTAATGGCACCATTTTATCAAACTTATTCCAACAGTGGAATTCATTTGCATAATGATGATATTCAAGCTCTTCAATATTTATATGGTATAAACGGAATTTTTATTGAAATCTTGATGTATGATGTAATAATCAAATTTTTTCAAATATTTTTATAGGAACAGAAGAGGCTGCAGAATTTAATATTTCCAGCGACGATCCGGATTATTCTTGGCCCAATGATGAATTGTCCGTGAACATGGATGATAAAAGTAATTCAGATTCAGATCAACTTGAAAAAGTGAACATATGCAATAATCCTGTGCTTGACACAATCACAGTTATTGGAAATGGTTCAACGTATGCATTTCAAGGTACAGTATATGTTTGCATTGAAATGCAGTAAATTATAAATGTAATTGTAAGAAGAATGATGCAGAATTTCAAAGTGAAATAGGATTAATTTTATAAATAAATGCTTAGCAAAGTATGTTTGATTAAATTATAGACATAATTCATAATTTATAAATCATAATTTTATAAACAATTTAAGGAAAATGGTACTGGCGATTAAATCAATTATCGTATGACAAGGAATACCCACGGAAGATAAGCGATGACTGGGATGGGTTGGCAGATGATTTAGATGCAGCTGTTGGTGACAACAAGGGAAATACGTATTTTTTTAAAGTAAGAAAGTATTTTGAACTTATTTTAGGCTTTTCAAAATTAGTTTTGCATTAAAACGATGATGAATATTTTATTCCTATTGAAGTTTCCTATTGTTTGACATGAACTGCTTTTTTTGAAATGAAATGCGTTTACTTTGAATCTGTTAACTTAGGATGATTTATATTGGTTATATAACGCTGATGGAAAGCGAATTCCTGGATATCCAAAACGAATTTCAGTTGGTTTGGTAGATTTGCCTGATAATTTGGATGCAGCCATGATCTGGAGTTATGACCAACAGCCCTATTTTTTTAAAGGTTCGAAAATTACTTTTTTAATTCTATGCTGCATTTTATTATTTAGGAAAATTTTATTGGAAATATTCTCGTTGGGGAATGCACAATATTTGGCCTCGTTTAATTACTGCCATTTCGCCTAACCTGCCTGATAGAATTGATGCAGCATTTCAATGGACAAATGGTGAAAATTACATATTTGCTGGGCCTTATTATTACAGAATAAGTGGTTGGCGTTCTATGAAGGTGAATTTCTGTAGAATGACCATAAATTAGAATAGATATCAATTTAAATTGTAAATTCATTTATTATACATCTCCAATCATTAATTAAATAGCATTGCTTTTTCTGATAAACAAGATGAAATACAATTGTAGATTATTTCTGGCTATCCACGTTTAACGGGCGAATGGTGGTTCGGTTGTTCCGTGGCGGAAAATCTGAAAAGTCCATTTCACAATAAATCACTGCAGAACTATGCTGAAAAATGAAAATATGCAGTTAAATTAGAAGAAAGTGAAATTTTAGTGCAAGCTTTGTTTTTGAAAAAGCAGTCATATTATGTTAAGTCATTACGTAGATTAATATTTAAAAAAATACTGTAATGAAAGCTGTTTGGTTTCAAATGTACACGTCAACCAAATATCAAATGATGAACATTTTTATATAATGAAGTTTTCTGTTGCTATGTTAAATTAATTGTTCATTTAAATACATTACGATAAAAGAACTATCAAAACTAAACAATGCTTTTGTTTCTGTTATGCTTTCTGTCTTCATTCTTATCATAATAAGAACAGCAACTGTCTGCCTTTAAGAAAATTTACGCATGTAAAGAAAGAGCTAGTCACACATATACAAACTACTTGCACAATTTTATGCCCACATCTTACTGTAGGAATTTTATTTTTTTGCGCAAATCACGTGCAAACCTTCAGACTTCTACAAGGCATCGTTATCTATTCTTAGTATGGATTAAATATTTCGTGAAATGAATTCAGCAATTGACAGATGACTCAACAAAGCGCTAAACTTACAGATGCTTCAATTTTTTGCTAGACAGCTTAGACTGGAATGGACGTTAACAGCTTGATTATCTTAATTATGTTAATTAGAGTATCAGCATTGTTGATTTCCTTTAAATGATTAATTCAACAAACTTTATTTAATATAATGTAAGAAAATTGTATAAAAGTATATAACATATTAACTGAACCGATTATTTTTGAATTTAAATGCACACGAACTCCTGTCTATTTTGCATCTGCTTGAAGCTTGCTAAATTAAAATTATTTTGTTTGTAAGGTTTTGATCTAATTTTAAAAATTCATTTTTAATGCATTTTTTAAAATTATTGAAGAAATTTTATTCGAATATTTGCTTTTTATTCCAAAAGCGTAATCTCAGTTTTTAAAAAATTGGATAGACAATTTTTAAATTAGTACAATTTAAATTTTATTCTGCTTTAGTGAATTAAATAATTTTATTATATATAAATACAAAATTTTATTTATATATTATTTTTATAACACCTAATTTTATCAACACGGGATACTGTAAAATACATTGTCATTTTTCCAAACAAGTTTGCTAGTAAAGCAGTTTCTGTTTTTCATTGAAGCGCTGTGCAGCTAAAAATTTTGAACTACACCATAAGTAAGTAAGGTATGCTCTTCTTCTTATACTTATCTTTCTTACTGAATTTATTATTTATTGATTCTGTTCTGTTCATTATTAAAGTTTTGTTGCGTTGGTTAAGGATTGTTACTGATTTATTATTAAATTAGTTTCAATTGATTTCTTATAAAGAATATTTTGTTCTTTTTGTATTTATGTAGTGTATACTTTTGCACATTGACATTTATTAAGATACTTGATGAGAAATTTATTTCAGATTTGGTTACTTTAATATTTTTTACGCACGTGGCGGACATTTTCTTTTCATTTTTTATTCAGATGGTTTTGTTCGCTTTTTAATTTAGTTAATAAAACTGTAAGTTTGCTGTGTTGCTTTTTAAGTCGCTTAATTGTTTTTCTTTTTATAGATTCAGTATTGCACTATCTCAGGTACATATATTGCATGGGTGGTAACTGCATTTCATTTCAGAGAAACATGGACGCACCTTCTGTTATTTCGGCTACCGGAACACATACTGCATCGGTGCTTTTATATTGCTGTTTTCTTTTTTTTTCAAATTTGAGAACATTAAAATTTTTTCAGTACAAGGTTAATTATTTGATTTTTTACTTAAGCATTTTTATTTTTTTGCAGGTCATTTTCCTGCATGGTCTTGGCGATACCGGGTTTGGATGGTCACCATTGTTTCAAAAGCAGTTTCAGTTTCCGCATATTAAATTCATTTGTCCACATGCGTAAGTTGGTCGTTATTTAAGTTATATCAGTTTATTTGTTGATTTTTGGTTTGTTTTATTCAGATACTGTATTCAGAATTAACAATAAATAAGAAAATTGCCAATATTTTTTTAGACCCATTATGCCAGTTTCACTGAATTCTGGAATGCGCATGCATTCTTGGTTTGATATCGTAGGAATAGGAATGGATGCGACAGAAGATGAAGATGGTATCAAGCATTCTGCAAAACAGAGTACACATTTTATTTCATTATATACTTTAATATAGAATTTTCACGCAGAGGCATTTCTAGTCTGCTCTAGCAAGAACTCAATATTATGAATTGATTTTTGATTGAAAAAAAATTCGAATTTTTTTGAATAAATAGGAGGTAGTTTATTGCATGAACTTTTATCAGAGAGTTGTGAGATAATTTTTTGATATGTTTTCTAATTAATTTTTAACGTTATTTAATCTTAATAAGATAATTATTGTTTTTTATTTATGTAAATTCTATTAATTTAGCTGTTTGTTGAAAAATAAGTTTATTGAAGCACAACGCTGACAAGTATTTAGTGTCTTCTTTTCTGAGTAAATATTAAAATGAAAATCCACTTTTCTGATTCGTTGTTTTATAAATCTAACGGTGAATAATAGTAAAGGAATTATTGACATTTTTGTGCTTTTCATCTGCTTGTCGCGTGAAAGGATATTTCAAAAGCATTAGTCTAAGTGTAACGTAAAAACAATCTGTTTTGATGCATTCAGTGAAAGTAGCAAAGCGCGAAGTGAATTTTAGGAAATTTATTATTTATGTACCTCTTATGTAGAAATGATTAAAGAATTCAAGATCATTATAAGTAAAATAATTACATTTTATTGTTACATGATATATAAATTGCTGTTCGTGCAGCACGTTATTTATTTTTTTAATAATAAACTTATTTAATATGAGTTTTTGTTTTGCATCTACAACCACGAATTGTACTTTTTTGTGATTTTTATACCTTTTTAAATTATACTTTAATTGTATTATATATTTGTATTTTCTCTCTTATTTTTTAAGTTAACTGATGCGTATTATTATATGTTTTCAGTACAAAATTTGATTGAAGAAGAAATGCGAATTGGAATTCCAAGTCATCGAATAATTCTTGGTGGATTTTCACAAGGTGGAGCTTTAGCGCTTTACTCCTCTTTGACGTTCAACAAGCGATTGGCTGGAATAATGTCTTTAAGTTGCTGGCTTCCTCTTCATCGTCAGTTTTCTCCTGAGGTAAAAAACATTATCATACATATGCATATACATGTATAGTTTACTTTTAATTTTATCTTCACGTTAAAATTATGTAGAACGTATCCATAAACAAGGTCACTCCTATACTGCAGTGTCATGGCGAGGATGATCAATTGGTGAGCCAGGCAGTTGGACGAGCAACCGCTGAAATGCTAAAAGAACTGTGCTCATCTCATAAAGTAATATTTTATCCAGGAATGGCTCACACGTATTGTTCACAGGTTTTTATTTTCTTTTTTTGAAATTATTTATACGCTTTTTTATTTAATTATCACTTCTAGGAACTGGACGACATGAAGGAATTTATTACGTTCCATCTTCCTCCATCTTAATTATTTTTTCTCATTTTTCTTTGGTGATGGTTTGATTTGTCTATGAAATTCTTTTGCTTAAATTAGCATTTTCCTTAGATTGTATTAATCCTTTTTACGCCTTCCTACTGAGGTCCAGCTTTTTAAAATTGAAATCTTTGCAGTATTGTTTTGTCAGTAATTATAGGCTAATCGAGGTTGCTGGTGATTACTCATTAAAGCTTGTAATTTTTGGGTTATCTGCTTTCCTATGCTCGATGTTTTCATGTGGAATGTGATATTTTTAAAATAAGTTTAAAATTATTCCACAATTCTGTAAAAGATCTTTTTATTTTTCAAATTACATATAAATGTTAAAAATGCAATCATTGATAAGCAAAAGGAAAAACGTACTAGGATAAAAATTATTGTACTATGACGAAATAAATAAGTGTAAAGATTTAAAAGAAGCCTAATTTATTCCATTTCTGCTCATTCAGCTGCAAACCGATAAATAGATAGATCCTGGGATACATATAAATTTCAGATTGGATAACTTTTTCATTCACTTTCCATTTCAGAACTGACATATCCATCTGGATTTTTTTGTTGCCAATTCCACGTATCCACACCTAAAAGTATGATAAATAATAATTTTTTTAAGCAAAATATAAATTAGAACATACACATTTGCTGCAAATCATATTTTGGAGTCCAGTTCAACTCATTTCGAGCCAGTGTATTATCACAATAAATCTCTGCTAGATCACCTGGTCGTCGATTTTCAATTACATAAGGAATCTGAACAGTTTGACAAATTGGTATTTTTTAATATTATGCATTATGATCGAAATATTTTAACGCACTTTTCTTCCACATGATCGTTCGAACTGTTCTACTAACTGCAATACTGAGTAACCTTTTCCATTACCAAGATTATACACCTTCGAAAGTTAAATGTTAAGATGTAAACAGATAATAATTACAAGATAAAAATAAAAAACGAAATGTTATGTATACCTTATAGCCTGCATTTTCATGAAGCTTCTGCAAAGCAGCTACGTGACCTTTCGCCAGATCGACCACGTGGATGTAATCGCGCACACCTAAACGTATTCAGTCAATTATGTTGAATAAAAAATGAAAAAATACTGTATTGAGAGGCTATTAAAATATGCTATATTAAATATTGGAGAATAATAACTGACCAGTCCCATCAACTGTATCATAATCGTTGCCAAAAATGCGTAATGCAGGTATTTTTCCAGCAGCTGCCTATAATAAATAATTTTCTTAGTTTCTTATAAATGTTAATTCATCTGAACTCTAATGCACATTACTGTGATAAGTTATCGTACCTAAATCTTATTTATATACTTTATAATTTAAATATTTCATATGACTGTGTATTATTTCCTAATATATGCAATTATTTCCTAAAAAATAGAACATACTTTGGAAATGTTCGGCATCAAATTATTGGGCATACTTGTTGGATCTTCACCAATGAGTCCCGAAGGATGTGCACCAACAGGATTGAAATAACGCAAAGAAATAATGTTCCACTCCTTTTCAAATGCGTACTAATTAAATTAGTTATTCAATAGAAAGAATACTCTCTATACAGTATTTGCAGCGTGAAAATCTTCCAGTATCTGTTCAATAAAGAACTTCGATCTGCCATATGGATTTGTCAAGCCACAACCAATCTCTTGCTCTTCGTTAATTGGAAGTTGTTTCGGTGGACCATAAACTGTTGCGCTGCTAGAAAAGATTAAATTGTTGATGTGTTCTTCTTTCATTGCCTAAAAAGTTTAGGTGAATGATGTATATATTTTTTCTTTTTAAATGTTATAGAAATATACCCTCAGAAGTGTAAGCGCTCCACCAACATTGGTCCAATAGTATTCCAAGGGCTTAGAAATAGATTCACCAACAGCTTTTAAGCCAGCAAAATGCATGACTGAATCTATTCGATGCTAGAAGGCAACCGAAAAATATATTAAGACGAAATGAAAGTAGAAAATCAGACAATGAAAAGAAACAATGCTTTTACTTGTTTAAAAATTTCCAACAATGTTTCTTTAGACAGCACATCAGCATCATAGAATCGGAACCTTTTTCCAGTCAATTCCATTACTCGTTCCAAACTAACTGGATATCTTTCACCTGAATTAAAAAAATAACTCAATGTCTGGTAATGATAAATGACGTTTATGTAAAGTTCATTTGAACTTGCATTTTTAATTACTGTAAGTCTGCATTTCTATATTTTATGAAAAAGATGGAAAAACATGAATAATAAGCACAGCGAAACCAGTCAGTTATATGCTGGTGTTCAATAGTGATCTTTTCAAAAAGCAATGTAATACTGAACTGTATGCAGTGATTTCATAACGGTAAGTAACATTTCAACTTCTTACATTCAACTGAAATTCAACATATAATGAATTATCATCTGATAAAAATACATTTAAAAGTAATTTAATTATAAACAATCAATTCTGATTAGCCAAAAGAAAAAACACGCTTCCGCACATGTTTATCATAATGATCGTTACCTCTTACGCAGTTGTCGAAAGTATCAATAGCGATAACATTGTAGTTGTTTTCAAGAAGTTCCAGTACTACATGACTGCCAATAAATCCACCAGCTCCTGTTACTAGAATACTCTTTCTAGTTGGCATGATGTACATTGCTAAAAAATAACATTTGGATAATATAAAAACATGCTTTCCTGTGAAATTAGCATGAAATGCTAAAATTAGACTTCGTTTATTTTGAACAGTTAAACAAGTTGATGTGCAAATGTAAAACTAGTATTTATAAGAAATGATCTCATATTAGATAAAAATTCAATGTACATGTTTCAGAAGTTTCCAAATAGTCATCTGAGTAGGGTCGCTTTCCAACTCGTTTGACCATGTTATATTTCAACTGGAGAATAATCAATCACAGAAATGACTAAATGTGGGTGGGCCAAATCTGACGTCAGAAAAGTTTCCTGCAGTTTACAGTATAAGAACGACCACAAGTTACAGTATGAAAAGAATTACTGTGTAAAAAAATGTAGGTGTAAAAAATGAAAAAACAAAAGTAAAGTAAATTTTTTAATATTGAAGATGTAATTTTATGTTATTAATGAAAAGCAAAAATGAATTTTTTGAGAAAAATGGACAATTGGAATTGTTAAGGGTGAATAATGTTATATTACAGATAAGCATTTGCAAAAGGGAACAGAAACAGCAAGAATTTATTTGAAGAATATTTTTTACTTGCATGAAAGTAAACGAAGATAAATTACCACAAAGTGATGACGCGTTTTAAAGTTTCAACAATGATTACAGCGATCAGGAGCAGTGCGGTAACTACTGCAAGTGGAATTCCGTAAAGAATAAAAATTTTTATTGAATCAAGTTGTGCTTGTTTGATTTGAAAATAATCAAAATGATCGTAATAAATGGAAAATGTAGCTCGATATCGTAAAGTTTGTGTATCGATGTCGGGCAAACGTGTTGCAATGCAGTTGAATTGAATGTCGTTTGCAGTTGATTCTTTCATCAAACAGGGCATCTGAAATTGATCAAAATGATTTATTATTTCCAAAGTATTTGTGCCCAATGAAGCTGTACAATTTTTGTAATCGTTTACTGTACACAGTGGAATTGAAATTGAGTCGTCCGGTTTGGTACATATGAAAGGAAGTACACAGTTGCATTCATCTTTAATACTTTGGTAAACGCAATTTTTCAACGTTTCGATTTTAAAAAGAGCTTGTCTATTTTCTTCGAAATCTTTTGAACTGACTGAAGAAATGTATTCAATTATTTCCAATTTCAACGAAGCCGCTTGGTTATTTTTCAATGCAATCTTTGGCAAAAATGGCTCTTCAACGGTTAAATCACCGACATAAATTTCAAATCCAGAAAATTCAGCAGGGGAAACGGTGAGTTGTTCCTTTTGCAATTCAAGTTCAATTTTTAATGCTCCTAAATCTGAAGGAATTTTCTGTTCACTGGGAAAGATTACTGTACATGGATTAAGAAAACCAGTGATTAAAGTGGACGAATTTTGACAAAACGAACTTACATCCAATATTTCTGCGCCTGAAGTTACATTTTTAATAATTTGAATACATTTTAAAAAGTGATCGCTTGGTAGAAAGCAGTCGACTTCAGTTTCACGTTCTTGTGTCTTGTTGAAGCTGGTTGAATATAATTTTTCTAGTTTTTCAATTTCATTTCCAGCAAGATCTTGAATTTTCACAGCTGATGAAAAGCTGATCAATTTTTCGGCATATTTGTCAAAGCGACTGTTGAATATCGGATCTTGACGGATGTATTTTGAATTGAAAGGTTGCCGGGTGCAAAGCAGTAATGGTGGAAAATGCATACTTTGTTTCTTGACGTGCAAAATTGTTGTTCCTGGTCCATTATCTGAAAAAGTCCAATCTATGGCTGTCCAACAGTAGAAAATAAATCCAGTAGCAATGAAGAAAACAGCTGCCCATAATAATCGCTCCGTTAATGATAAACTTGAATACCATGTATTCACAGACCCCATAAAAATTCTTTTTAAAGTATTTTTAAAAAGGAAACTTTATATAATGTTCTCAAAATTGGATTGCATTTAAAGTTTCAATCAGCTGACAATTGTCTTCTGTAAATTGATTTAGAGTTATTTGAATTTGTCATTTAATTTTCCTGATAGTTGCTATAGTGATAGTTGCTTAAAATTTTGATTTTCTTATTATCACAGCAGCATAATTTCTGTTCTTGAATATGGAAACAGTTAATGTGCATATTGAAAATTGATTGTATTATTTATCGTTTTCATTCTTTACAACATTTTTCAGCAATGTTGTTTAATGATTTTATAATCAAGCAAACCGTTTCTTACTCAGTTTTAAATAGATGACATCTGAATGTCAGAATATGAAGTAGAATAATGACAAAGAATTATCAGTTGCGGAAAAAGTTGAAAATGAAGCCAATGAATTATCACTTCAATATGCAAAAAACAAAGAATGAGGAAATGGTTTGATCATCGTCAAAAATGCAATGATATTATTTAAATAAAAAAATGATTAATTAGAAATAGTCAAATTTAAATATAAATGTGCGATATTGATAAAAGCAGGTTCGTTTTTCAATTCGTTGATTTTATTAATTAATGGAAAGTTAATGTTTTCAATTTCAGAGTTTGATTATATTTTATGAAATTGTATGTGGTTGGGTTTTGAAAAACGGGGAAATATATAAAATGAGAGAGAAAATTCACTTTTGACTTGAAAAATAGACGAGAAATTGAAAAGAAAGCGCAGCTGTTTAGCGGAAGCTTTGCCATGCATATGAAACCGATGCATACCTTTATTGCATTGATTGACTGACGTCTGAAATGTTTAGAACATCTTAAAATTTGATGAATACCATGAACATGTGTTGTCTAAGAAGTGGCATTGCATTCTGTTTGAGCAAATTAACATTCGTCCATCTGAAAAGCTATTTTATTTTATATTATTTTCTTATTCAGTGGCATTCTTTGTTATGATGTCTCATTGGTAGTGTATGATTTGAGTATGCTTCGAAACAGAAAAGTGATCAATGAAATTCACATTGCTATTATTGGGGCTAATGGTTCAGGAAAATCTGGTATATTTCTTTTTTACGAATGCATAGGAAAAATTGCAAAAAGCGCATGTTTTAGCTTTAACGGTGAAATTTATGACAAAACGTTACATTGGCGAGTATGATCCTAATATGGGTAAGAAAAAGTTGAAAAATATAGAATGTATCAACTACTTTAAAATCGAACGGTAAATGTAGACAAATTTTAAATGGAACCCTGGATAAGGAAGGCATAAGCTGAAACTATGAGGAGTAGTTCAATTTTAAACATTTATTCTACTCTGACATTCATGTAATTAATTAATTGCAACGTGTGTACGTACTTGTAATTGATTGAAACGAAATTGGAAACGTTTCAATATTAGATATTTATTGAAAGAGTTTGTTTAAATTTTGTAAAAATGAAATAATTTTTCAACTTAGAAGATACTTATTGCAAACAAATAACAATAAATGGAAATGAATGTATGCTTTGGATTATGGATACAGTTGAAGGGGTAAGATGATGATTTGTTCGTTGAAATTATTCCAATATTTTGCTTAGAGTGAAATTTAGAGTGGAAAAAGTTCCAGTCGTTATGTCAGTTGGGCGGATGTATTTCTTGTATTGTATAGTGTTACCAACAGAGATTCTTTTGAATATGCTGAAAAGCTTCTGAAAGAAATTCACAGCCATGATCACTCTGTTTGCGTTAGACCTCACATAGTTTGTCTGATAGGAAATAAAATCGATCTTGATAGATACAGGTACATTTGTGAAATTATCAATTAATTAATTAATTGATTAATGTAATATGAAGTATAATTTTATATTCTAGACAAGTGAGCAAAAATCAAGGTGCAATTATGGCGACAATGTATTCGGCGAAGTTTTACGAGATCAATGTCACAGAGGAATATTCAATGGTGAAAAATTTGTTTCGAGATTTGATTGAAGAAGTTATTATTAGTAGAGATCGTATTTCTTCTCAGAGAAGTCCAAATAGTCGAGTTTGGATGAATCAACGTGTTACTGATGAGATACTTTCAAGTGAAGGAGCACAAAATTTGAAGAATGTAATTGGGCGTAGGCCGAAATCACCGTCTGTCAAAGTTTACGATACAATGAAAATAAAAATGGCACCCTCAATTCATCAAAAGAAAAGCTCAGGGTTGAAAATATTGAAACTTTTCCAAGAACGTTACAGAGAAACTTCTTGATGAAATGTGGATAATGCTTTTGAAATTATTTTTACATAAAAGTTATTTGTAGATTTATTTACTGAGTTTACTTTAGAATAATAAAATTGTAGTTCATATATGGTGACCAGAAATTATTGGAGTACAATTTCCGTAATTTAAATGAAACATCAGCAGAAAAGATGAAGCAAATCTAATTCATAAAAAGCATGTTAAATTGAAAATTGTAACATTTGGCTGAACTAGTAAGCTTTATATGTTGTATGACGACAGATTTAATTGGAAAAGTGTCATTTTTAGAATGTTAAATAAGCACATGTTTATGTGCAATTTGACGATCGATTTATGTTGAACCACGGTCAGTGTGGTTTGGTCGGTAAAGTAATTTATTAACAGTGTGCCAAGAGTGCATTTATGACATATTGGAGAGGGACGGTAAATTTTCTATAACTTTACACTTCTTTAGTAGAAAAAGCGTGTTAAGTAGTCATCTGTTTCCTTTGGTAAATTTTCGATCACATTTTCTACCAGCTTTTGACTGATGACAGCTTGAACGTTATTGCTGTTCTGCAGTTGTTCAATAAGTGCATTTTGGTATAAATTGGACTCCCTGATGATCATCATTGATTAATTGTTCGCAGACATCCTAATTCTCTTAGCATATTTGACGAACAGATGGTCTGTTGATCTGAGAGTTATTCCTCTCAATTGTAAAGCAAAACTGCTTAACATTCAGTCCAATTAAGCTGTATTTTGTAATAACTTAACATGAACAACCTGAAATTGATTTACTGGTTCATTTAGATTTTGATTTTTATTCTACATTAAAGTATATCCATAATAAGCAAATCAGTTAAATAGAAGAAAATTTTGATCGATTTTCAAAATATTTATGATTTGATATTAAACGGATTACACAATGCTAAATTAATCAATTTTTACTGTTAGAAGAAAGAAAAAAACTAAAAATTAATATATTTATACACTAAACAATTTAAAAGATTATTTTATTCATTAGAAGGCACTAAAGAAGGCATTAAACCAACAAACTGCATTATCTGCTTGAAAAAACTTTACAGTATCAAATAATTTACCCTTTCGTATTCTGTTGCATTCTGATGTATAATATATTGCTAAGCTGCCTAATAATGAAACGTATTACAATATGAAATGACAGTTTACGAAGAATTGTTATCAAGTAGTTTCATTTCTCATTTATATATATTTTTTTCGTGTAATTTCTACCTTTTATAATGTTGCGTATCGTGTGTTTAAAGCAGTCTACTGCATTAATGAAAGACAATTAACCATGTAAAGCAATATAAAGCATTTTCAATAAGATTAAGATAAAAGCACCAGTGACGAAGAAGTCATAAAAAAGATTGCGGAAGTTCTTTTCAAATGTATGCATTCTCTACAGTGCTGTGGATGATTAAGTTCATAGCAGTTCACGATTAATTTCTTTGGATTTTCTAGAGTATTGATTGATTGGATTTAATAACAATGAAGAAAACTAAATTATGTATATATATTTTTTGAACAATTTCTTGCATAATATCAAAATAAATGTTTTGTTAAAGAGCATCACTTTAAACAATGTTATTGAACTGATGATAGTTACCGAATATGTTTTCTTAAAGTTTTATAATTTGAAAAATATTCTGATTGAAATTTCAAATTGAAAAACAAGTGAAAATGTAATAATAATAATAATAATACAAATTGCGACAAAATCATGTCAACCTATGCCTATCATATCTGATCATATCATATGCTATTGAAAAATATTTTTGTTATATATATGTATATGTATTGTTCATTATTTCGTTTAGTGTATTTTTCAAATCAGGCATTTGCTTAGAGGAAATAACAGTGAAAAAGAAGTAATTGAAAATGTTCACTGTATACATAATTTGCAAATCCATCTTTGATGATTGACTGATAAGATGCAAATATTCGAAAATATGTTCATTTGACGCTGAATTGATAGC
The DNA here is from genome assembly GCF_000181795.1 of Trichinella spiralis. Classification (NCBI taxonomy): domain Eukaryota; kingdom Metazoa; phylum Nematoda; class Enoplea; order Trichinellida; family Trichinellidae; genus Trichinella; species Trichinella spiralis. The sequence goes on along the minus strand of NW_003526945.1, from coordinate 66,996 downwards.
GGCTGTTAACCAGATATGTTATCTAAACAAATAAAACAGCATCAACTGTTATAATAGAGTAGGCGTGAGAAAAGAAAAAGATGGAGCAGTTTGATCAATTGAAATTGCTATTAGCAAACCTGCTAAGAAATTAAGTTGATTAAAGCATATTTCTTCCAATCAAATTATTTGTTATTCTGAAGAAGAAGAAGTAAAACAGTTTATACAAGTAAGATGTATCCATTCTCAATCAATATTTTTAAATTATTGTGTTGTATCAGCGTTATGTGACAAAATCATTAAATGTTAATATATATATATATATAAAGAACTATGAGTAAAAGTGAGTAAAATTAAGAAGACAGTCAGTTTGGATCATTGTGCAATATGTTATATATTGTAGCAGTTGATCTTTAATAATTGTGATTGATTTGAAATTGTTGTTGAGTAAGAAAGGTGAAAGATTATATTTGTTTGCTTTGAATAATAAATAAGTAAACGTTTGAATATTGTACACATTTTATTTATGGTTAGGTTAACATTTTTAAAGAGAACAAGAAAGAAACTTCAATAAATCATACAACTGCTGTCAATGAACTGTCATTAGTGATAAAGATCGTTAATAGAGGATGAGTAACAATGAAGTAATATATAAAATTCAAGAAGAGGACAAATATTGAAAGAATATTAAGAATTTATTTTTTCAGTTAGAAATAAGGGAATATGCAAATTGCACTTTTTAATTAGAGAAGATGGAAAATGAAGTAAAATGGAATATCCAGTGAAATGTATGACGTAAAAGCAAACATCAATAAGAAAAGAGACGAGAATGGAATGAGCTAGAGAGGGAAAGAGAGGAAGAGAGGGGGAGAGGGAGGGAGGTAGAGAGGAAGAGAATGAAGAGAAAATAAGAAGAAGGGGAGGAAGAGAAAATAGAGGAGAGACCTTTTGCGCTATGTTTCCAACTTGTTATTCATTTTCCATCGCGTCGCCTAGTCGGAAGGTCGCGTCACGTCCATCAACTGAATGCGTGCTTTTCGTCATTGAACGTTTACAATGAAGATGCAGAAGCTGCTTTGGCGTTTCTAGCGTAAGCGACTGGACGACTCATTCAGTGACTGACTGCTCTGCTTGCATGTTCGCCGCCGCCTAAAGCTAAACAAACAAAGAGCATAAGCATAAGCATAAGCAAGCAATAATCATCATCATCAAGTTCAACAACATCGTCATCGTTGGTTGGTGCACGTCAGTGGTTTCGTCCTGCTTGTTTCTTCCCATTTTCTTTCTTTTTCCTCTTCTCTTCCCAAAGAGAGGGAAAGAAGGAGAGAGCAAGAACGAGAGTGAGACTGAGACTGAGACTGAGACTGAGAAAGAGGGAAGGAGAGAAGCTAAGAGGGAACGGAGAAGAGGAAAAAGAAAGAGAAGAAGAGAAAGAGAAAAAGAGACAGACAGCTTCTGTTGAAAATCGATTGCGCGTCTTCAACAGACGCACGCGCATCTTAAAGTGCACGGCTGCTTTTCTGCTGGTCAAATTATGCCTCTAATCTTATAATGATCAATTTCTTGTTTTCGTCTCATCTTTTTTAAATTCAACCTTTTATAACAACTGTAATCTATGCAATGGGATTGTTTTCTCTGTTTTATGTTTTCCATTTTCGCGGCTAACATGCAAGCTTGTTTTATGTGCTTCAATTATTCGTTGACTTTTTTATTCTGTTATCATTATTATTTCTGGCCAAAATCGTAATGAATGAAAGAGATTAAGAAATTGAATAGCCAAACCATTGTTATCAGTGCTATCAACCACTTCATCCGAGGGGCATGGAATTTTTCAGCGCTGCTTATACAAAGCCGCTGATTTTCACCACTTGAGCCAATGGTCGATTATGGTATCGCAGGTTCGATTCACCTGTTTACTACCACCACCATCACCATCATCATCATCATCATCAATCTGGACTATTTTTATCTACATTTTTCTTCTTTATGCCGCTATGTTTGCTGATTGTTCATCTGAAAATCAACCATTGCAAGTTAAAGGTAATTGTTTTTTCCCTTTTTTTAAACATAAATTTATACTTATCCGTTATTCATTTTCAATATCTTTATTTATCAAATGCTTGTCAGTTGATATAGCAGATGTGATCATATTTGAATATTTCCAACTGATTAATGTTGCTCTTTGAATTAAATAAGGTGCGCAGTGTCTATTGATTGTTCACAACGAATTGTCAGTGAATAACCATCGTTGTTTGCTAAATAAATTTTCATTAATTATTAGTTTTTAAAAAATTATTTTTTTATTTATCTATTTATTAAGCTTATTTTTTCCTTTATTAAGGTATTAAGGTAAAGGAGTGAGTAATTCAATGAGAAATTGACTTTTTCTCTTTTACAATATTTCACATACTTTGAAAATGTAAATCACTCCATTTATCAGTATGAATTATTTCACTTATTTTTGCCTATCAGTATAATTCTACAGCTTTTATATGATAACCATTAAACAAGACGATTAGTTTTTGATGTGCTTTTGGACAGATTAATTTTGCTTTATAAAATCCCTTGAGATTAATGTAAATAATGATCAATGTCTACGGAATAAGAATGTTCTTATTTCGTAGAAATAATATTTTAATATATCATAGTGCACTTTTAATTAAAAAAAAGATTTTGCTTCAAATATTCAAAATTTCAGTATCTTTTGGGACATTTTTATAGCGTATTTATTATTTGATGTCTAAAATGCAAATTCGTTCTTTGAGCGATTGTTTGATTAGTCTAATCTTGCATCAGATTTTGTTTGGCATATTTATCATCTGATATGAAAATTTCAGATTTCAAATTGGATAGCGAAGGGATTATTATATGGAGGAAATAATTTGATTTGTTTTCAATTATGTGAAACAATACTGTATTGTGTTTAGAATTTCAATATACTAAATTAAGTTGTTCTTTGAAGGTTTTTTCAAAACAAAATAAATTTGCCGAGTTATATAATGTAATGAACATTTTCAGCGAAAAAATGTGATGTAATAAATAATCAAGAAATTGTTACGCAGTGAAGGAAACTATTTTGCACATTATATTGTATGAGCAAACAGCTATAAGCCTTGTAATAAATATATTTTAAAGCAATAATGTTTCTAATGAATCACTGATATACAAGTATAATTTTGGCTAAAAGCATTTGGTAGCATTGATATAAATGCTTCTTGACCACAGCATTCATTGTATAATGTTCATTGTATGAATTTAGTTAGTGAAATCCAAACAAACGTATTATTTTATTGAATTTTATTTCAAGTGGAAGTGAAATTGCATTCAATTTAAATATATTATTAAATACTATTACATTGTTATAAAACATATTTTATTAAACAACTAATATTATTAGACTTTATGGAATATTATCAATTATTGAAACTTCTAAGAATTATACTTCAGTTAATGTAAACAGTTATAAACTGATGTTAGTAAAGAAATATCTCTTGTATTTTATTTTCTAAGCGACGTTGCATTTCTTGCTTAATCATGATGCTATACATACGTACCATATATCGCTAAAATTTTATAGAAAGGATAATTTACATAAGCAATGCTTCAATGTTGACGGATTAACAGTTTTACGTAGCATGTGATGAGCTGATTGATTCAACTTTTTTTATTATAATACAATCACATTGGCTAACAACATGAATATCAGTATAGGTGTAGGTATAAGAAGAAAATTATTTTTCTTTTTTTATTTGTAATAAATTTGCATTATTTTCTGTTTGAAAATTTCAAATTTTTACGTCGAAAAATTGTGATTCGAATTTTTCCACGTAATATTTTACGTATCTAAATGAAAATAAGGTTATTCAAAGTGATTCAAAATATGGATTTTTTAAAATTTCAAATTAGTACACGGCGCAGATTTCATCGAATTAAAATCATAATGTAAGTTTAGCGTTAGAGTTCAAGTCTTTACTCGATGAGTAATGCAATTTACTAACACCCAAGAGAGCCTGATTCGTCTCAAATGAATTGAATTTAGAGAAGGCTAACTAAGGAAAATTTACCCTGCATAAAATGACTTATGAAGTGTACAAATGAATGAAAAATTAAAATCAAATAAAACTGTAGTTATTTTATATGACAAATGCTTGTGAAGTTTTGAAATTTGTAAATCAATTTTGAATACTTGTTTGAAACTAGTTAACTGGTAGTCATTTGAAATGTATTTGATGTTATTAAAAGAAATTTTTTGTTCAGTGCTTGATTTCAAAATCATTTTCAATTGAAAATCTTTTGTGGCTTCAGTATGAGCTAGTAGTACGTTTAAAGAATGAATCAAAGTAATCTATTTTTTAGTTTTTCATTGTAACAAGTACATTTGAACTGATGCAAATAAATAAATAGATAACAAAGTATAAAAGTTTTAGCAGTCGAAGAATGCTCATTTTTGTATGATGGAAATAAAACTATCAATGGTACATTTGCCACGCCAGGCTATCCGAATACATATCCTGCAGATACTCGGTGCCGTTTTCGTTTCAGAGGTAGACGAGATCAAGTGGTTTGGATTTTATGGAGTGATTTTCATCTCGAAGGTCCGCTACCATATCAAAGGTGAAAGTGATATTGCGCATTTTGTTATACATTTTAAAATATAATTTTGACAGTTCCGTTATGAATTTTATTCTAAATGTATAATGATTGAAGGTGCCTTCATGATTATGTAGAAGTAATAATTATTGATCGTCAGAACGTGCAGCATATTAGTGGCCGTTATTGCGGTAATAAGAAGCCGCCAGATTTCAAAACTATGCAACGTTCCGTTGACATAATTTTCCAATCTTCCTTTAGCAAGCATTTTCAAGGATTTTCAGGTGTTTTTATGTTTATAAATGAAAGTATGTTGTCATTTTTGACACCTGTTTGTTTTTTTTTTGCTTTTTTACTTTCATTTGAACATTTTTTCAGGAGAAGTTCAACCTCCGATGAGCCATTATCCAGGCAAATCGAACCCTCATAGCGTCGGCTGCGGTGGATTTGCTCAAGGCATTCACGGAGGAGTTATTAAAAGTCCTGAATATCCAGAAAGTAAATGTTCATATTTCAAAATTGAATAGCCTGCAAAGCAGTCGCTAGGTGTTGTAATTATGATTTTTCAATTCAAATCAACTTCTATTATTTATTATTGATATCGAATTAGGTATAATAATGGTCAAAATGTCTATACTATTTATTAACAATTAAATTAGGCATTAATTGAAATTTCATGGTTCATATAGTATGGTTTACTTAACTAGTTTTGTTGTTATGCAATTTTTACAGAATATCCAGAAAATGTTGAATGCAACTGGGTAATTCGAGTCAGACCCGACAAACAGATATTTATTAAAATACTCGAACTGCAGCTGACACCTGGATGTAAGTGTCATTTATTATGCTATTAGATATTGTATAAATTAGAATGGTTTTGCAATTTGAGTTCGGTGCGAAGACGCTCAACTGGAAGTGATAGATGGTTATGCTCATTATAATCCGAACGAAGAAGCTGCACTGAGTCAAAGTCAGCGTGTACGTTTTTGTGGAGAAGAGAAATATTACCGAGAAGAGGGCGACAAATCATACATGTCGGACAGAAATCGTATACACATTAGGTATGCAAATTTGATTGTATTGAACGTGGTCACAATAAGTTAGAGAAGGTGAAATAACAGATTTAAAACATCGAAACCTGCGCCGGAACAAATGAAATATAAGAGACAAGAATTTGGTTCCGTGATCGGTTTCTACTTGGTATGGACAGAAGTTTCAATAGATGGCAAGTGAAAATTTTCTGCTTGTTGAATTGAGCACACATACGCAGACACGTGTAATAAATAAGCTTTATCATTTTCAGCTGATTGTACTAGTTTTTATTGTCGAGGTGGAGAGTATTGTATTGATGAGGGGAAAAATATTTGTGCAGAAAGAAAAAGATATTGCATTGAAAATAGCCTTGTTTGCGATGGAATACCAAATTGTGCAGAATTCGATAATAGTGATGAAGAGAATTGTAAATATTTTTGTTTGTTGGCTTTTATTTTGTGAATTTTAACTGTATTTGTTGTTGTCGTTGTTTCAGGTTATTCCAAAGAGCTTCTTGTTTCTGGAATATTTGTTTTGGTACTTTTGATTTTTGTAATATTAAGTGTAGTTTATTGGCAAAGATGCCATAGTCGAAAACAACTTGACAGATTGATCAATGGTCGAAGCTTAACTTCACGACGTGCAATGAATGAAGATATATCTGAAAAGGGTGATTTAATTTGGCAACCAAAGTCGGATCAATGTGCAGATGGTTTGAATGAAATATTGGACGATGGTCCGAAAAAAGTGACTGGTGAAATCAAGGACAATACCACGACAATGGATGATAATGCATGCTTACAGAGTGGTACATACAGGCGTAGGAAAGGTTACGAGGAGCAGAATCATGTTGCGCCTTTAACATTCCATCCAAATGAACACGCGGCAGGGGTTGTGGTGAATTTCAAATCGGACATTCAATTGGCCAACAATTCTGACATACTACGTTCACGCATTCCACCGTCATCATATTCATCTCCAACGTATGCTTATCAACCTTCAGCTGTATGGCAACAGCGAACCGATTTGCATCAGTTCACTTTTGCACCAACTCAACTGCTAGTGACAAGTCTCAGCGATGAAACAAGTGCTGATACGGAATCTGAGCCTACAAATTGCACGAAGAAAAGAATTAAAAAATCATTACCGGTAACGAGTAATTTTAAGCAACAGCAAAAGAGTAGCAGAGCAAGGCAAAATACGGTGGCACAGTGTTCACTTTATCAATCGGCTGCTTGTCAGCCGCATGCTTGTTCATCGTTTGCTCAAGAAGAAACAAAAAATCCAAACAATTTGAAATGCATTTTAAAAAGTCATTCGTCATCATCATCAGCCCAACAGGATCGTTTGGCGGCTGAAATGGTTCATCCAAATGAACCGAAAGATGATGATGATGATGATCAGCTGCGTTGCAGCAATATCAAATTACAAAGTCAAGCAAATTCCAAACAGTCAACTATTAATTCTTCTTCAAAACTGAAAACTTCCAAACAAAGAGTGGAATTTAGCGACATTGTTACTGTTCGCATTAGACCGTCTGATGTTAGTGATGAAGAAGAAATTGAAATTGATGATCATCAGATGAAAACAGTAGACTGTCCATCTAATACCAACAAAACTACAACTGACGATCTTGGTTTGAAACCTACAGTTGTTTAGTTTTAGCATTTATTGAGGTGCCTTAATAAAGAAAAAAGGAATTCCTCTAATTTTTCATCTTTTATTTGGTTGTTTTCATTTGGCATCCATCGATCAAGTGTCATTTTAAAACTGTACATAGTATTATTATTATTATTATTTTATTACTGTTCATCATCATCGTCATCGGTTTTCAGTTGATGTAAACTTTACAATGTTTTATTGCATTTTCAATAAAATGCAGGCCATTTTACACGAACAAAGTATTATTATTCATCTGCTCAATAAAAATACTACCAAAAATTGCTATAACCATAGAATAGCATCTAATCTGTTTTAGTGAATGCAGCATACTCGACAACTTCCGGTCATTCAATCGTAAAGCAATTAGATAGAGACGGAAAAACTTTCTTACACTCTTCTTGAACAATAAATTCAATTTTTTTGTAAAAATAATAAAAAGACACGAATTAGTTTTTATTTTATTTAATATTTCATGATAAAATTTGTTGCCAGATTCAGTGTTTGATAATCAAGACAGTAAAATTGATTTTTCGCACTTCTACACGGCTGCAAAGAACAACAGAACATACTTTCCTTTTAAAATCAAAGATATTTTAAATATTACAAAAATTATATGTCAAGAACAACAAAAATTTCATAGCCATTGTCTTTCTTTACAATCTTCATGTTGTTTAACGTAACTGCTTTCACTTCCATGCGTTGAATGTGTTTGGAGACGTCAAATGATTCTCCCCATGCACGAGCTGTCATGTAGCCATCCGTAAGATTAAAAGAAATAATTTTTATATAACGAGGAATAAAAAACGGCTCGCCATTGAATGCAGCAAACCATTCGTTTAAAAAATCAAATAGCATTGTTTTCTCATCGCTGCCTCGCACTTCAACGTCATATGAAAAGCATGCATCAACTTTGTTCAAATCAGTCAAATACGCAAACATTGCCATGGTTACCTAAAAACAGAAACCATTTCAATATTTCTTTAAACTTTAAAAGTTTTCATTAAACAACACGCACTTGTTCGAACGCTTCAATTAAATTATCACCCCACGCATGAAGCATGATATCTGCCGTGTGATCCAGATGCTCATATTTTATAGTAGCATTAAACGGGCAATCTGTACTGCTACGCACTAATGCATCTTCTTCAATAGGAAGCTCTTCACTACCATCACTTAGCATTGGTATCAAGGCTTCAAAATAGCTTAATTTATGCATATGCTAACATAGTAATTCACATTATAAAATGTATTTTTCGTGACTAAACAGCAAAAATAAAAGGCATAATATCAAAAGTAAAAATGAAATTTTACTCTTAAGTGACTTCAACTAACAAATACTACAAAACATTGTCCATCTGTATAAAATAAGTAGTTCAGTGAAAGATTAAAATTCAAAATAAAATACGTTGCATTTCTTAGTGAGATGTTAAAACACAATGCCAGTTCATTAATAAGTTTAAGAATACTAAAAATGCTGCCGCTTTAAAGAGATCAGTTACTTTTCGAATCATTCAAAAAAAAGAGAATCTTTAGAAGCGGCAGTGACAATTCACATTAGGCAAATATATTATTAAATAAAACTGTGTATGCTCCTGAATTTTTCTTTGGCTTCGTTCACATTTAAATGTTCGTCATTCACTTCATTTATGAACTGCCAGAAATCATCGGCGGACTAAATTTCAAAACCATATTACAAATAAAGACAAAAAATAGCAATGATAGTACAAACATCAGCAAACGAACGCAGTAGACCAAGATTCGGTTCAAATACGGATTGTACATCAGAAAAGTAGATGACGAAAGACAAGAATTCTCGCATATCGGGTCACCTTCTTCTGGTATATATCTAAACCGTTATCAAATTGCTTAAAACATGTCACTTTATCCAATTTTTTACACATGATAAATATGAACAACACCAAAATTGTTCAGCGGAAATTTATCAGTGTAAAAAATAAAGCTCTAATTTCTTACCCATAAAACACACAACGGTCAGTATCAATCACCTCTTTAATTTTGTTCCAAATAAAACGACTGATGTAACGATAATGGCGAAAGAAAGGTAACACCTTCCAATTTACGCTATTCTGCACGTCCTACAACACAACCAAACAAACATCTGAACATATGCAACCTTAATAAACGTTTCACCTTACTTGAAATGACTGCACAAGACAAAACCTGGTGCTTTTCGTGTTCATAAAATCGTAATCTTCAAAGCAAAAGCTAAGAGCTTCCAGTAAATAAAACAGTCTTTTATTTTCTATTGTGTAACGATAGCACTGAATAACAAAAAAGTTAATAATTTCACTGTAGAAATTTTAAAAAACTTTACGCACTACTTCACCGCCACTTTCTGTACGTTCGACAGGCATCGTGCGACGATTGTTCCTTAAATCTGGACTGAGTTCTTCATAAGGGGCAAGAACCTGCGAATCATGAGGAGTAGCATTGGGACCAATGGATTTTAAAAACTCTTTAAACCGACGTTTATCCTCGGAAACCATTTTGCAAGAATAAGTCTCTAACCTAAATTTATCAAAGCGAATAGTAAAAAAATAACCGATTTCAGATGCTACTAGTACCGGACATCAAAGTTGCAGTCTATTGCATTGTCACTGAAAATTTCTCTGAGAGGTCCGTAAGCATAATCGTTTAGCAATTTCATCTTGAATTCCACCAACTTGACCAAAATGAAGAGATCGTGATCGTACCGACGTGACTATAATATATAAAAATATAATTACATATGACTTATTATAAGATCGCTCATTTGAATTTGATGTGTTAAATAACAATAAGCTAAATAACATGCAAAAATAAGTTATACTAAGCAACTGGAAACAACAATAAACCTTCTATTTACCAGCTAAAATGAATGTAAACAACAAATGCTATATTTACAGTACTAATTACAGTAAACATAACGTAAGTACTTTAATAAAACATGATTATTTATTTTGTGACACATTTGTTAAATAATAATATTAAATGAATTTAGTCTGTAAAATAATAATTGTCACATGTAATCATGACAGCGTTTTGATAACAAAGCCGCATTTAATACACAGTTAAATATTTTCGTTGGTTTATTATCAGCATTGTTTTCAAGAACGTTTTAGAATGCATGGCTAAAAAGATCTTTGGATTGATATTTTTGAGGAACAGCATCTAAATTTGAAAAGCAATCTCGTAGTATTTTTAGCTCTTCATGTACAGTTTCTAACTGTATAAAGAAAGAAAATGCAACAACTGCACTTCAGTGGATTTACGATGTGTAGTTTTTTGAATTAAACAAGTAGCCATGATAAAATTTTCTGTTTGCTAAGTTGCAGAAAACAATGAAAATAGTCGTTCATGCAATGATTTTTAGAAATATTGATGAAAAAAAATAAATAAATAATTTATGCAAATCTGTGAATGAAGTTAATTTCGACTGTAAATTATATTTGTACCAGACACCCAGGTGCTGAGTGTCCTGTGGTAGGGAATCTTAAATATCACCCATTCCAGACACGGCAGAACGAGAACCTCCACTGCAGGATGATGAGAAAACCGATCGGCAGAAAGGATTCATGTGGCACTTGATTGTCAAAAAGGTTATGGTAGAGAGTTAGCGTAGAAGAGAGACGTTGTTGATTCTGGTGGTGTTGGTGATCGTCTGTTTGTCGCTCATGGTATTGTTAATCATGATTAGTGACGGTAGCACGTTCTAATACATGTTTTAACTTACTGTGTTGTTTTTTTTGTTATCCTGAATCTCTTCCTCGCAGCGTGAAAGAGGTCAAAAGATCGCTGCAAATTGCAGTGACCGATGTGGTAGTTCTGAAATGGAGTCCGACACGCCAACTTCCACTTGCGACATTGCCTGCTTGGCATATTGTTGCAAATGTATATTTGCATTCATGCAAATAATACCAACTAATAGGTTTATGGATTCTGTTTATTCAAAGGACAATACAACTATTTGCTTTTATGCGATATATTCGAGTTGAATGCACTGCACGAAAATACTGTGCCAAGTAATGATAATTAATCATAATCATACTGTTACGCTCATGCCTGCATAATGAACAACATGAACATATTAATTTTCATATGGTCCTTCGGATCGAATTCTTTTCGCGAGCAGTTCAACAATTTTATCACTTGTGTAGCTTCGATTTTTATGTAAAATCGCACTTTGAGTAGAAGCATTTTGAGATGTGTTATTAGAATTCAACGGATCGCCTTGTAACGATGTGTCTAAATCACATGAAAATGAATTTCCCAAAACAAAACAGCATAATGAGAAAAAACTACCTTCTTGTTGCGATGATGGCTGCATATGAACTGGTGCACATAAAAGATCGTCAATTGAAGTTATTATAATGTTGTTACTTTGCTTCAGTTGTGAATGTACTCTTTTGAATCTCTTAATTAAATTTGTATCCGCCATTTCACCTACGGCTTTCGATAAATCTTCAAGTACACATGCGGATATTTTGAAATCTGTCGTTGGAGAAGACAAATCAGTAACAATAAGTTGCTCAAGTAACTGAATAGCTTCGTGCAGCCGATTCAAATTTTTCAAAGCATAACAGAGTAAACCACGACTTAAAACGTTATCCTCTGGCTTCTTCATTAACATTAAAATTTCATATGACATGTTGGGATTTTCTATCTTTAAGCACAATGCACTCATCATTGCTAAAGCTTTTCCCGGTACTGGAACCTTAGTGATGCAATTACCAAGAAACTGCAGGCCGAATTCACAAGCCTCCTCCGTTGCCTATGATATGAATGCAATAAAAATTAATATGCAGAAGCATCTTGAATATTACCATTTTATAACATGCAGCAGTGGTGAGAATTTGCAAGGATCTTGGATATGGATTTTTTAGCATACAGTCGCTATTTTCATAAATTTTCCAAACATCAATTATCGCCTGGTAACGTTCTTCTTTATATAATAAATCCATACAAACGGTGAAACACATGGGATGATTAAAGAAATTGCTCAGCGCCTAAAAGTATGATGTAACTTTGCTGCAACAGAATACCAAGCGATTGTAATTAAACAAGTAATATAAATAAGATGAATTATAATTAGAAAAATAATTTTTAAATGCTAACGCAGAAAATTGTCTCATCGTTTACACAAAAACATACAGGATCTGATATTAAATCATAAGCCAGATCTGGTTTCTTAGCACAATGCAGCATTCGCATAATTACAGATCCAAACTGATAAATAAATATTTTCATGCGCTGACTCTGATCATTATATCGGTAACACATTTTTGTAACAATATGAATCTGTTCTTCTGTTTCAGCAAGACATACGGCATTTTTCAAATCTTCAGTGTAAATAAACAAAGTGTTGTTAGGAAGGAAATAATGCTGCATTCTATTCCAAAATTGCTCTAAATAAGAAAGAAAAAACAATTTTTTCCGATACAACTATCAGCTAACATTGAACATTGTAACCTTGTGAAATGTTCAACTTTCTTCGACGTGCATTTCGGAATATGTCGAAATCAGTAAGGCCAAGACTTTTATCAGTAAAAAGAAATCGTTCTACAATTCGAATATTCAAAATTCATTTCATCGTTTTCTCATATATTCATTACGTACCTTGTCTACAACGTCGCAGGTTAAAAAATAATTTGAATATATTTTTACTGAACATGAAAAACGAGCAATCTAAAAAGTATGGAACTAATTATTTAGTTTTTAGGCTAGATTTTATTAATAACATTACCATGAATGTACAGTACTCAAAATGACATTTTACCTTCGATTACTTAGTACTCAGTGATATGATTAGAAAAAACTATGTATATTAAAATACTTAGTGGAATATTTCCCTTTATGGTTTAACTTGAATAATTCTGGATTTGGTTCCTATATTTTTTGCTCCTTTTATTAACAACAATATTCCATTTACTTCACAAACATCTGAATTTTATTAAATCATTAATTTTATAATTTTAATTATTAATATGAAAATGACATATAATTTATAAATTATATATAAAAAAAATTTCTTTTTAAATTCATTAAATTACAGTCAATCGCTTTTATACGATACTAAGTATGTAGAATAAAGCAAGCATTTTTAATATTGACGTACTGTATCTAAAATAAGATTTTCAAGATGAAATAAAGTCATTATGAACAGTCACAATATTCTTTATTTCATTTAAATTTATTTTTAATAATTTATCATGAAAACAGCGATGTAAATATGAAATATATGTTAGTAAACCAGCTGCTTTTTATAAAAGAATATTTGTTTTATTCAGCATAAATTTGATGGTGGAGTTTGGATAATCATATTTTGATATACTTTTAATTATAATTCTTGATATTACAGTGAACATTACCAGGTAAACTATGAAATTGACTGTATGGTCTATGATATAATATTAGCTCATGAAAATCATTAACATGTACTATTTAGTGAGCACGTGAATTATTCTTTAAAAGTTAATCGATTATCTATTTTAAAATGTCTCTATGGCGAATTGGTGGTTTGATGAAGCGTGATGATTTTAGATATCTGAAAAAGTTTAGCACCAGTGCTGTTGCAGTTAATGGTTTTATACTTTTTGATGTGATTTGGTTTTAATTGCACGTATGCATTTTAGTTTGCTGATGATGCTTTTTCATTGGGAAAATTAAATCATGTTGCCATCGCTTGTCCAGATTTAAAAAAGGCAGCAGATTTTTACAAAAATATTTTGGGCGCTGAAGTTAGTGAACCAGTGGTAATGGGATTGATTTGTTTTGTTTTGTTTTGTTTTTCTAATACATAGAAATAAGCAATACGTATTTTGGATGCATGAGTAAATATGTACGTTTATAAATTTCTCAATCTGAATAAATGAGAATGTTAATATGTAAAGTATTTGAGAGGAAGAGAATGATACGGGACAGCTTTGTAACGTTGTTGCAATTATGCTTTAGCGATTTTTAAGTGACAGAAAATTTTTATTAATATTGAAACTTGTTCTTTGAGGAGCTTTATTGCATTTTTATAGAATCTTCCTAATCATGGTGTAACAACTGTTTTTGTCAACTTGGGTAACAGCAAAATTGAGGTAAAGCGGTGATATGGTCCGTTTTTTAAATTTTATTTTAAACATGTTTTAGCTGCTACACCCGCTTGGAGATAAGAGTCCGATTTCAGGTTATTTAAAAAAGAACACATTAGGAGGCATGCATCACATATGCGTTGAAGTAATTTGTGTTGATCGCTTATTGTATACAATTGTTTTGATAATTTATTCAGTGCACTGTTTTATTGAAAAGAACTTGTACAATTTAGCATTTTGGGTTACTTTTTAACTGTTTGCATAGTTAACTGGATGTATTTTTAGGATGAACTTGTATATTTATATTTATATTTTATTTTTATTGAGGTTGATAATATTGAGAAGGCAATTGCAAATGTGAAAAGCAAAGGTATCAAATGTTTGGCTGAGAAAGCTTCAATTGGTGCTCATGGAAAGCCAGTAATGTTTCTGCATCCAAAAGATTGCAACGGTGTTTTAATTGAATTGGAACAGGCATGATTATTAGTTTTATTTTATCTCACCGTAGATCGAACGTTCATAAACGATGATTGATTGCATACGTCATTGATCTGTTGCCATTGCTGATTTATAGTTTTTTATTTTTTCTTGATTTGCTAATTTTTATAATATAATTATCAATGAAGTAGACGAATATTGAAAATTCGTATTCTGTAATTGGTGAAGTTGGAATGTTTCGATGTAGATAAATATACATATAGTTAATGAAATAAATAATGAGAATATCAAAGTATAATAAATTTTTTAATTATTAAATTTGAAGCTTACTGCAAAATTTACTCAGTGTGTAATGTCGGTAGCGGTAGTGTAATATAAGTTTATGGGAAATAAAGAAAGGTACATTACTGTTTGTATGAAATAATTGGAATAAAATGCTGCTTTCTTTTAAGCAATTTTTATGCATTTAGTAGGGATGGTTTTTATAGAATTGTTATAATGGTTATTTCAAATAAAAGCGTGATGATAAATTTCAAGCCATTTCAACTATTGATTTGAAGGTAAAATTTGTAATAGAAAATTGTGTAATGTTTTGGACTGTTCATTGAATGTATTTTATGAGTATTGTAGAACAATGTTGTTATTTTATATTATAGTGAAATAATTTATAATGACCATAAATTGAGCATTATTGTGATTGTTTGATGATCAGTAATGGTGTCTGATTTTTAATGCAACGTGGAAAGTGGCAATTTGAAATTGCAAAATTTCTTGCACGCAATAGGGCCATTGCGTCGGTTCAGAGCACAGTTGAGAAGGTTGTCCCAAGTGATGTGAGTATTTTTGATTTTTCACTTTGAAAAGTAAGTAATGATGAATTTCAAAAACGTCATTCCGTGTGGAAAATGTATTCAAAATATTTGATGCAAGAGAATGGAAGTTGGAAATAATGAATAAAGTTGCGCGTTCGTTTTCATTGTCAATACTCCATTCTCTGACATGCCGTATCTGCTTGGAATTGCTTACTATGAATAGTTTTAGTTTCACAGGCGTTGTGTGCTCGCTTTTTCATTAAAGCAACGCATTTTCATATTATCAGCGTGGCAATGAAAATTCATATTATGCAGATTATGCTTTTTTCTTTCTAATTTTCATTATTGCGTTGTTTAATAGCAATGAAGCAATGAAAATTTGATACTCGACATGTTCATTTTCACAGTGAACTTGCTGAAAATGTCGATTTTATTTAATTTTTTCCATCTTCTTCGTTGTCCGAAAAATTTTCTTCTTTTCCATGTATTTCACTAAAGAAACACTACGGCAATATATTTTTGTTCTTTTTTTTTGAGGAAGAAATATTTCATTTTTTGTTCAGCAAAGTTTATTATAACTTTGATTTTAATAAGTAAGATCAATACATACACCCAAAAACAATATATATATATATATATAGATAGATAGATAATTTATTTTTTTATGTAAAATTGTATTGTATACTGCATTGTATTGTTTGAAACCTGTTGATGATGGACAACAGTCTGTTTGCAGACAAGAAAGATAGCGGCTTTCATGTCAACTGCTGTTGCCAGAAGACCGTGACTGGTCAGTTTTGAAAATTTACAGTAAGATTTAGTTTGTTCTTCACTTTCTTGATAGACATTGGACAATACATGTGATTTATTTATAATATTTACATATATGTATATATATATATTTATTTATTTATTTGAACAAAGAATCGAATATTATACAAGCGACAACGATGAATACGAATTTGTTTAATACTAATGATCATTCCACTTTAATTTTTGCAAAGTCTTTGCCTACAGCTAGACCTTATCGATCTGTTGCATTTAAAACATGGAGTGTTGGTGGTGCAAGAAATTTATTTATTAATAATTGTCAATCGTTACCAACAAGTGGAAGAACTTCTGTTGGTTGTGGTTCGTCTGGTGTCGAAGAAAAAAACAATCAATTGCTTGGATATTATGTAAATGGTGGTAATTATAGTGCACCTCCGTCTAGACGATGTTTGAATAAAAGTTCAACAGTTTTGCAATCATGCAGTGCGGCTGTTGAACAAACTTTCCATGAAAATGATTATAATGATAGAAATAAATTTTTGGATGAGAAAATAACAACAGCTGCAAATAATTCACAATTAGGGTGTTGGCAATCAGTGGATGAGGATGTTTCAAGAAAGAGATTGATAAAAACTTTACCGAAAAAGTTGTCGTGGCAATACAAAGAGCATTTTGTTCAAAATGTACATTCTACCGATGGATCGTATTTCGAAGCAGCAGAAGAAGAATGTTCTTCAAATTTTATTCCAAAAAAAACTTTGCAAAGGCAATGTCGTCAGTGGTTTCAAAATACGTTCAAACAAATGAATTCCAGGAAGAAGAAAAAAATGAACAATCAACCGAATTTTCACCGTATTCGGGATTCTTTTACAAAAAAGCAGACTACTAGTCATTATGGAAGTGCTGAACGATCAACAGCACAAGTTGTTGAATGTCTCTTTAGTGACAATGATATCTCTAGTTGTGATACTGTTCCAGAGCAGCATTGTTGTATTTCATCAGATTATTTCGATTTTAATGCAGAACGTCTTGAAAAGCTGAAAAAACAAATGGTAAATGGTTTGTTCACTGTTTTTAACTGCAAATGTTTTGTATATGGATAGATTGATGTTGTATTTGTAATCTTCCATTTTACTAACTAACTTTTAGGTGGTGTGAGCGCGCACGCTAGTGCTTGACATTCATAGCAATGCATTTTTCATATGTAATTAATTTTACGAATTTGGATAGTTATTGTCATAGAATGTGAAAGTTTAACAGCTTGAATGACAGTTGAAAATGGAAAATTTTTGCACAATCCTTCCTAATATTGTTAAAGCTTATCGAGTGAGCATATTGTTCATATTTAGGCATGTATGAATCAGTTCCTGAAGATTGATATTTATTCAGTTATTTATCGGAAATCAGTACTGTATTTGTATGCAATTTTCTTTATGATGCATATGTAAAATTTGTTCCAAAAACTTCTGTATAATTTGACTTTTGTTTTTAGTATGAGGAATGGTTGTTTCATTTCGTCTTTTTCCATTATTTATGTAATTTTTAATATTATTATTCATCAATGAATATAGCAAATGATTAGTTAATTGTGATCATTTATGAAAAATGCTTAATTATTAACAATTGAAATGCAGCATGGCATGTGTTTATTTGCAAAGTAGTGAAAATAATTTTTAAATTAAATTTACTTTTGTATTGTTGATGCTTGTATTTGGTAATGTGGTGATTTTAAAAATAAAAAGATGGCTGTCGGCTTTATTGAAATTAAGTTCAACCGTAGAATTAGCTCGTAGAATGAATGCATGAACAGAAGATTGAATTGATTATTAAGTTTTATTGAAATGCTTTTTTCTATTGAAATGGTTATAATAATAATAATGAACGATTTTGTACTGTAAAGTAATAGAGATGAATTATAGTAAAATGTTTGATGAAAATTTTCCAATATGCAAACAGTGATACACTTAAATTGGGATTGATGACCGAAGCTTAAAGTAAATTTGTATGTTTATTTGCAGGCGACAGTACGAAATGATGACATAATGCTTATTCACAAATTGCATCAATTGGAAAAGGAGATTTTTATGAAAAAGCAAAATATACGAGGTGAAGAATATTGATGTAGAAAATGAATTGTGATGAATGACAATGTTTTAAGTGATTAATTAATTAATTAATTAATTAATGTATTTTATAGAAAATTTATTGAAAAGAAATATGGAATATTCAGAATTGTATTGTCGTAGTTTCAGTTTGCCACGATGTTTGAAATTTACACGTGTCAAGCCGTCTGCACCATGGTATGGTTGGTAATAATAAGCAATGGAAATTGCAAAAATGTTTATGTTATTTGTTGTAGAAGATTATTTCTAGCTTTGCAAATTGGTGGCATAAATTGACGAATGAGAATTTTAGATCCAGTTTT
This sequence comes from Trichinella spiralis, assembly GCF_000181795.1. NCBI lineage: Eukaryota > Metazoa > Nematoda > Enoplea > Trichinellida > Trichinellidae > Trichinella > Trichinella spiralis. The sequence goes on along the minus strand of NW_003526945.1, from coordinate 48,208 downwards.
CAAAAGTGCAAAATGGCAATTTTGTTCTGAAAAGCTGCTGCTGACTGACTGACTGACTGACTGACTGGCTGGCTGGCTGGCTGTTAATGTTGTGCTTCATGTATTTGCTATTTTCATCATTCTTGTCAATTTATTTGTTTTGTCAGTCGATAGAAAGCGGATTGAGCGCTAGCTGCAAAATTGTTCCATGTGCCTACACGTTAGCGAAGGTGGACAACGCCCTGTAAACTGGATTATCATAAAAGCACAATTGCCTCAACGACGAAAGTTGCTTGACCTCGCAGACAATTGAGTAAACAGTTATTGTCAGCTTTTTTTATTTGTTCAAAATTTCCTACATTTAGCTAACATATTTCTATTTATTATATTCTTGTCCATTGTCCATTTCATCTGTCTATTCATACATGAGTATAATTTAAATTATGTGCAGTGGAAATTTTAAAACCATTTAATAAATTAATAGTGATAAATTATTGAACAAAGAAAAAAAAAGAAATATATTTATTTCGTGTATATATATATACATACAACGATACTTGATTTTGAAGAATAGGTGCACGAAGAGGTAATTTAAAATTTAAATATTGCATTATTTTAAAGTAATAAAAGGAGAAATATGTTTTATTTTTATTTCTTTTCAGTTTTAGCATTTATGTGTAATTAATAAGACAAGGTTGTATTTATCAAAAAATAATCAAGATTCCAATTTCGAAAAGTCCAGCAGTTAAGTTCTGCTCTGTTCAGTTTTTCATTTTACAACATTCTTCTCTGCATAAGAAACATAATCTGTAAAAGTACAAGCACAAAGGAAATTGTATCTGTATGAAGCTATTTGATATTTTTCACGGTTTTCCATTTTTGCGATGCTGTTAAATAGATTTTTAATTGTTCTACGTATATTATTTATTGGTAATAAATCATTTGCTTTTACTAAATTTAATAAAATAATATTCAATGAATATAATAAAATGTAACTACAATAAATTCAAATAGAGAGGAAGGTTGAAAAATTTATTTAAAATGTATGGTGCACATTATGTGATGTGATGTGTTATAAATTTCTTCGAAATTTCCACTTGCTCTATTAAATAGAATATAATGCTTTTATTTTTAGCATATTTAAATTTTCCATAGAAATATGTGGCGAATGAATATCACATTTTGAAGACGCATATTTGAATGGAGTGTAGTTACTTTACGTTCAACATCTTCAATCGATAATGAAATTGTATTCTATAGAAAAATTATAAAAGCATCCAATTATTGCAATAAATTTTTATATAAATTGCAGTTAAAATGATTAAAAAACATGAAATTAAAAAAGTTAATTTTATTTTTGAAGTATGCAATGAAGAAAACCTAATGAGTATGCCTAATGAAAGCATAACCTTATTTATGCATTACTGCAAGCGTAAAAATTGGATGAACAGAAACAGATAGTTTATGTTTTGAAGTTATTCAAAAAAGCAAAAAATTATTATAATAGTTGATTTTTTTGTTCAAGTTAAAAATTCAATAGCAAACAGGTAAAATTAGTGTAAAATATAGCTTCGTGAGATGAATAATATGATAATTTGAAATTGACTTTCAACGCATTGCATATTTATCATTTAGGATTGGAATTTAAAGTTTTCATAGATTACTTATTAACTTAGTATAATAAAAATTGTAATTTTGCTGATTTCCTTTAAAACCTTTTTCATGATGAAAAAATTTTCATTTCAGAGCATAATTAAAAAAAAACATTTATGAATAATTTTCAATGAAAATCATTTAATAGAAACTTCTATTTGGATGATAATGCAGAAATAATAAGTTCAGATTAGATTTTATTAGATTTTATTTTTATAAAGGAATAACAACAAATAGTCTACTTAATTATTATTATTATTATTATTAAAATATACTGTATTTGTTGAAATGTATTTTATAAAATTATTTATAATGTATCATGATTTGCATTATTGTAGAATTCTGTGAAAATTATTTTTCAACTTAAATGATTGCAATTGTATAAGATGAGAATAATGGAAGTATTTATTTATTTATTTATTTATTTTTTTGCATTATTAACATTTCCCCCAATTAGTGATGCATTAGTGAGAGTAAATGTAAAAAGGAGGAAAAACAGATCGTGAACAAGCTAAAAATTGAAATTGGATAGACATAATGGAGAAAAGAGAAAATGGAAATGTTCACATAGAGAAGAGGAATGAGTATTGGTTGGCAGTCAGTGACAGTTGCTGGCTCTGGAGAATGAAGTGTGATGAGGATGTCAAGCCTACCGGCGGCACATTGCTGCCTATTAGAGAGCTGAACTGCTCTAGCGTAGAAAATATACTTGGCCGATTGATCTGAACAACTAAATGATCATAATAAATACGTGAGGGGCTAGCATTTATCGTCTCTATTTGTACAACAATCGATGCGCAGAGCTAAGAAAATTAGCTAGAACGTCTGTTTATCAGTAAATGGTAATAGCTGACGTTGAAATAGCCTACTTCTCAAATCTATGAACAGAATCATCTATCTTATAATTTGAAAGATTAAAAGCAAAAGCAAAAAACTAAGGTAAGTCACTTTCTTCATTTTTAATAATAATAATAATAATAATAATAAATTTTTAATATAATAATCTTAAAATCGCTGCGCACAACGGAATTTTCAAGTTGCATTTATTTGGACTTCTCTGCATTAGAATGTTAAAATGATTCATTTGAATAACAAAAATGATATATAACATTATTATTATTATTATTCAAAAGGTTTCAGTTATTTATAATAAATTTCCTTTTTTTGTTGTAACTTTATATCTTCGTTAATTTGGTAATATTATTACATTTTTTAATAATAAATCATTATAGACTTCCTTTATCATTCATTTTTATGACGTTTCAAATTCTTCATTATAAAAAAGGTTTTGCTTTTATGTAAACATTTTTTGACATTTAATATTAGATATTCATTTCTAGAAAAGCAGCTTTTTAACAAATTTATGCAATTTTCTGGCTTATTTATCATACATTGCACGAAACATATTGTTTACTTATGCAAAGCCAAATATCAGTTTTGAGAATATTAGTTTACAAAATATTAATAGTACAATATTTTCATAGTAGCCTTTTCTCGTTGTATTATTTATTGTCTGCATTTTTTAGAGATCTTGAAATTTTTGAAAAGTATGTTGTCATTTCGTTTAAAAACACGCTCTTTTATAAATTAATTTTAAAAACAAACCAAATTGTTTTGTCCAAAGCGTTCATAAATTTATTCTGTGATCTGAAACATTCGTTCTTCTATTTGTATTGAATCGTCATTATTTCATCTGATCGTTTAGAATTTATTTCTAATTATCTAATAGGGACAGATAAAAATTTGTGACTAACCAAGCACATATTTTAATTTATTGTTTAATATATTATGCTTTTCACACAAAAATGACAAATCTTTCTCTACCATACATTTTTTTATTTATTGACAGAAAGTTATCTGTTTTCATTGATTAATTTTTTTATACCTAGTAGTTTCAAAGTCAAATTTTATTCCACAAAGTATATAATATAATAGTTAGAGCATGAAGCTGCTGTATAAACAGTGCTAAAGAGATAAATGATAAGAAATTTGTTCATGTTTATTTTTCCGTTGAAGGAAAGAGTATGAATAATCTTATTAAAATCTGTTACGTAATGCAAATCATAATGCAAATTATTGCAGCAATACTATTTCCCTGATAGGGGCATCTTGTGTTTTATACTTTTCTATACTGTTCTTAATTTGTACTAATGAAATTTCTTGTTTTTAGATTTATTACTAGTAAATAAATTTGTGGAGAAAATGCAACAGATTCATTATTTTGTTTAAACAACTGCAAGTAATAAACAACTAATGTAATGTGACACTTAATTTGATTAAATTAAATTTGAAAAAAAGTATTTTATGGATTAAGCAATAAAATTGTTCATGGAGGATTTTGTAACAAATTTATCGGTTAATTAAAATAAAAATACTTACGGTGCAGCATGTACTTTGTAAATTGGACTTTTTCACTAATGCCCTATTGCATTACTTTTTATGGTTTATGCAATCTGCTTTGAAATAAATGGTATTTAGGCATTGAAAAATTGCTTAATTTACTAAATATGTGAATGTTAAATTGTTGTATAATCGTTATGTTTCAGAAATTTGTTTTTCACACATAATATATTAAATGGAATTTCAAAAATTACTTCGAAATGGTATTTTCATTTCTGTGTCACTTGAACAGAGGCATTATCTGGTTTATCATTTTTTCACAATATTCTGTTAATTATTAGTCAGTGAAAAATTATTTTATTAGTGCAATTAGAGAAATATGTTACTTTGAAAGTTACAAATTTATATATAAAAATGCTCTTAGTTGAAATTATAATTAATCAGTCAGTATCCGCTTCAAACAAACAGTTAATTAATCACAGAGCAAGGCATGGGAAGAATGAGCAAAAATAAACTTACATTTAGAATGTTTTTATCATTTCCAAATTGTTACACTGAAATAAAAACAAAATCTAGAATAATCATAAGTGAATTACATCATTTTTGAAGCCTTATCCGATTTGTGGTCGATCATCTCTTTGTTAATTTCGACGCATGATAAAATATTGATTTTTTATGCCCAAATGGACTTTATCAGCTTTGAGGCAAAATGATACCAACAACGCAATGCAATAGCAACATCAAAAGCATATTTTAAAATTTTAATTTGCAATCTGTTTTTAATAAATGTTAATATTTTGATGTTTATATTCATTCTAATAATAAGGCGCAAGCAATTTTCATCTCTTTTAATATTAAAAATAAAATAAAATAAATAAATAAATATATATATATGTGTGTGTGTGTGTGTGTGTGTGTAATATTTATCAAATTTTTTTAGATAAAAAGGCAAAATTTTCAATTTGCATTCTTTGTTTTAAAATGAATTTGAATAATTTATTAATCATATTTGTAATGTACTGTAATTATTTTGAAATGATTATGATGATTGAAAAAGTTTCACGGATCATTTGATTCACATTTATAAAGGATGCAGAGTAAATGAATTAGTGTTCTGTTGATAAATGAATGTTTATTAAATTTATAATAAGTTAGCTGGTGAAAGAGAAAATTAGAAGAATTAAGATGCAAGCAATGCAATATTACCATCCAAATAGCCGAATGTTAAAATCTTATGATGTTTTGATAATGGTTGGAAAGCGATCAAGCAACAGCCTATATGCGTTTGTCATAAATTGTGTATGCTATGTTGCGCAATTTATTGACAACTTTAAGAGGGAATGTTGTTTGCAATGCAGGCTCTGAGAACAGTTGCGTTATTAGATTATAGTGAGTAAACTTATTCCGGCTTGCGTTTTCTCTCATATACGCTTATTGAGATAGTATTGCGGATAAATGATTCACTGAACAACTTTTGATTGTGAGTTGATTAAGCAAGTCAATCTTCAGATTCATATCTTTGAGACAAGATTTGCATCATTTTTCATTTGTCAGTAGAAATCACGCAGACAGCTAGCTATATTGCATGTTTCCTACTGCGTACTCAGCATTCGTTGTAGTGATAATTTATTTGAACTTGACAACTTATTTGCGTCGGCAGTTTTGATTCAAACGGAAATAAAAAGATCCCTGCAGTTGTTAGAACTATTCACGCGAAAAGATGTGATGCTTTTAGCTTTTAGCATGCATTGAAATGTCTTGAGTAAATTGACAATATTTTGAAGCTTTAAGAAGCTGTCGTTTTGAAACGCAAGCAAGTGGTGTAATTGGCCAATAAGTCCACTCACTAGGTTTAATAGAAGAATCAATTCCTAATTAGTAAGCATCCTTTTGATCTGTTATCATGAAATGTTTATAACGATAACAATGCTGTCGGTAGTTTCCTCATTGAATATTGTTGTCAATTGACCGTGCTGAGAGGATGAGCAAGTTTTGAAGCCAGGATTTCTTAAGTGAGACCATTTTGCCAGTTATACTTTTGTTGATTAGTTAAATTTAAATAGTGAATGTGATTTTGAAAAATCGAAATGAATCAAACACCACTGCTCATTAACTTTACATTAATCGCTTGAATAGTTCAAAAATAAACCTTAGAACAAGTGGCTTGCGTGAAAGAGTTATTAATATAATAAAGAACATTTGTTTTCTTTTGCAGTGGTTCTTTTTTCTTTTTTTTGTATTTTTGAAAGCCCTCTCTTTCTGCGAGATATCTTTTCAAAATATTTAGTAAAAATAAAGGTTCTGAGCACAGTTTCTTTCATTCAACATCAGATTAACTATTAGAAATTAATCATGCATAACGAAATTCATAATTTACACGCGACATCTTCTCATTCAACTTTATTGACGCCGTTAATCATGTTCAATCGATTAGACTTCGCTTATGCTTCTCTCACTGATAATAAAATAAGGCATAATAAAGTAAAACAGAAAAAAAAGATAAAGTAATAATATTTTTATGACAGTACTTTTAGTTCGCATGGTTGATTTCTGATATCACTTATCGTTATACATTTTAAAAGTAATTTTTAAAATGATAATAAATTATCATAGATAGTCATTCATTATTTTATGAAAAATTTTATTTCAACCACATATTGAGATTTCGGATAACGTACTATGTTTGTTTATGAGTCCAAATTAATAAAAACTTGGTTTGATAAATTAACTGACAGAAAGTTTCATGATAAGTCATTGCATAGTATTTGAAAGTAGTTCCAAACTGTGACCAGATAAATATCACATGTAAAATACAATTATGCAACTTGTGCTCTAATTTATACACTATTAAGAATTGGATTAACTGTCAAAAGTGCAAAACATCAATGTCGCTTTAAATGAGATTATTGCAATTCATTATTCTGTAAGTAATTCAAGAAAATTTATTTAATGCTTTCACTTGTAATAGTGACACATTAATGTAATTTTTAAACACTCGACTACTTTTCAAATAAAAAAGCAAATTTATTTTTAATGTTGCAAAATAACTTTACCATGTAATATTTTATGATTTTGCAATAGACTAATGAAAATGAAAAAAATATTAGCTTTGTTTATTTCATTGTATGCATATATATAGCTACTGTTTTTCTTTTTCCTTTTCAGTGATTGAAATCAACTAAAATTGACTATTTTGATGGTCTGGCTTTAAAATGGTTTTCAAAATTGTATACAGTGCTGTTATCAGTAGAATAAATTATAAATGTAATATTTTTAAGCTTATTTACAAGTAAATTTTTTTGAAATAAATATGAAATTGAAGACATGCCGCATTTTAAGGTAATATTTTTCCTTCAATTAGATATTTTGCATTCATTCTTTCATATTTCATATTATTTTAAATATATTTTAGTTATATCTTTGTTTTGTTTTGTTTGAAGGTAAGTTATCATTTCACCACGAATTGCAATAAGTGGAATGGAAATGAAAAAGATAAATTTAATGAAAACGATCATTTCAGAATAGCATACGCTTAGCAATTTCAAAACCAGCTTCCACATCTCTTTGTTATGTGAAATTTGCTTGATAAGGACCAAGCATTACTGTAGCACAAGTGGAAGCTTTTCATGCATGGATAACACATCATTCACTGTGAACAAGAGCGCAAATTGAAAATCATGCTATTATAGATGTTGTGTCTATGAATTTTGCTTAGTTTTGCATGAGCAGATGCTACTGAACAGAAACCGCAGTTGCTGGAAAGTTTCAAAACTGGGAAGAAAATAATCAAATGGAAAGCTTGTCTCATTAATTGACCGTCTTTTAGTGAGTATTGTGTCTTTATTGCATGCAATGAAACAGAATGATGCTTCTATTTAAAACAGAATTTGCAAATGGAACAAACAAAGTATGATGGTTGCATTTATTTATGCATAGGCAAAAATGTTGTATTTATTACATGCCTGGTGCTATATGTGTATTTGACTTATGAAACTGTTTGTTAGCTGCTAGTTTGCTGTAAGGTTTTATTCTGTTTACTCTATCCAAAATTGTTGATTGAGTTTCTGATAAATTTGGACGAAATCGATAAAGAAATGGCGCCTAGAGACCAGAATTTATGTAAAGCTCCTACTCTGTGTTGAACAGTTGGTAAAACTGGAAATAGTATGCTTTCATCGTAGTTAGTTAGGAAAATTGTTGATTGCAAGTTAACACCCTGCCGTGCAGCTCTTGCTAACGTCTGTTCATTAACCCCTTGATAAGTCTGCAATCCAGTCAGTTCTGAATTAAACGTAATTTTTGGCTCTATTAAAATCAATATTGGCCTCCTTCTTCGAAAATGACTTAAACCGAAGTCCTGAACAACTAAGGTCACTGACAATTAAGGATTGTTCGATTTTTCCTAAGACGGAAGCCTGCGCCTTTTGTCAGCTGCAACTAGCGCAATATATCCTTTCAGGTGGTGTTGGTCAATATTCATTTGAAGAAGTAGCTGTGATTAGAAGGCCTTTTGGTAATTTATTCGTTGTTACGTTTTCTGGAATTTTGTTCTTGCAACCAATTTTGATTGGTTATCTTTTTCACGTTTACTATGCTCATGTATCCGTGATTCATGAAATAGTGAAGTGTAATTTGAGCATATGCTGCTCAATTACAATAATAATAATACTAATTTGATTTAAATCATATTTTTTCGACCTTTTCGTCAACTTTTCTATTGCTACTTTTCTTGTTTTTTTTCTTTTCTTTACCAGTTATCAATTTAATTAACTTTAGGATTTGTTGCAAATCGTGTCATTTTCTGGATAACGAAAAGCAAAGTTCGTCAAATAAAATTCAAACAGTTCTTTTCCTCACATTGAAGGTATGTGCTGATATTTAAAAAATTTATATTTCTAAAAATTTGCATGTATTAGAACATTTTAATTCTAACATGCCTAGATATTATAAATTTGAATTATTTGCTTTGAATTAATGAAACCAAATACGATCAGCATATGATTTTAAGAATGTGAATAATATATTTGATGAACATGAATATATATTTTAATTTAAGCAATTTGTTTCATGAATATGCATAAAAATTTGTTTTCATTGCAAACATTACAAATGAAGACTTATTTTTGCAGTATTTTATTTAAAAAGCAATTAAAATGTGAAGTATAGATTGCTTTTGTTGAATGAAAAGTGTATTCCATTTTACTATGAAAATAAACAATAGAATTTATTCAGTAACCAAAATTTTCCATTCCTGAATCCCAAATTAGATAATAATGTGGAGATTAGAAAAGAGGCAGTACTAAAACATTTTTCTATGAAATGTATTCTTATGAAATATTTTACATTTGCATGATTAACATCCCATGGGTATTTTAACAAGCATTTTCTGATAATGTATAAAGTATCAAAAATATTAATTGATTTTACCAAGGACTTATACGGGTTTTAGTTTGTAGAGGAATTTTTCTGGACCATGAATATGCCTAGCTGATTAGTTTATAATATAAATTGTTTTGTGAGCAATTGTTAAAAATAAAACGAATCATCTTACAAAGAAGGGTAAATTTTTAATTAAAATTTTAATTTTTTGAGTTGAAAATTTCTACCACCATCTAATAAATACTTGGGGCAAATTGATTGTGATTGCTGTCATTTCTATTAGGTGCAAAAATTTAAGCATATTATATGGAAAGTTGCTTTTCTTAATTTTCTAATATTGAAATAAGTAAAAGGCACAACTCCCTTCTTTGCCCAGTAATTTAAATATTAAATTTTTGTTTAATTTTGATGACAACCGTCTAATGTGTAACAGTATGCAAAATCAAAATGCAACCTGCATGAAAAAGTTTTGCGAATCTAACCAACTGAAAGGGATGAAAGTGAGAAAATTCATCTTGCTTGTTTTAGAATAGCAATGCAAATTTATTAAAATGTTTCTTTTGTTTTTTATTTATTACTTTTATTCGATCAGCTGCTGCTTATGTATTAGATGAAAAATTATTGCTAATTTGTGATTTCATTTTTTGAATTATTATATTTTAAGTTTATAATTCAGATCAAGTTGCATAAGCATGTGTATCGCGTTTCAGTGTTTATTAAGTGTCATTTTGCTAAAAGTCATAAAATGCAAAATTCCATCTGAAATTATGTAATTTATTTATTACACTACAATATTAGTCAGTGAATGGCATATATTATTCAATAAATTGTTGCTCTCTCTCTTTATAGACTTATTTGTATGTATATAGTTTGTTAATATTTCATGAATATTTTATTTTAAAATATTGCCGCTCTGTTGAATACTGTTCTTATAAGAAAAGTATTGTTGTTCGCTTTACATTTTTAAATAAAACTTACACTCCATTGAAAATATTTCTCATTTCCACCAAATAAAAAGTTACTTTAAATTGGTTTTCCCGCAACTGTTATTGAATACTTCTTCAATCGTACTTTAATGTAATTTAATTACCTGAAAGTTTTCGTACAATTAATCAATTGTTAAATGACGCATTATTTAAATAGTTTGACAAATTGTTAAAATATTTGGCATATAATCTCTAGCATATTTAGCAAAGGTTATCATTTAAACAAAGGAAATTTGAAACTCACAAGTAATAATGCTGTTTTTTGAAATAAAAGTTTTTTATAAATTTATGAATTTTTCATCATTTTAAAAAATATATCCATTTAAAGTTTAGCTTTTATTTTCTTTTAAAATCACTCAATAATGCAGTCTTCAAGAGGTCTATTGTTAGAGATCGGTTTAGTTGCATTTTCATGTTTTAACATTTGGCATGCTTACTCTGCTTTGCATAAATGTTGTTGCTGAAAGTATTTTGATGCAAGTTTGTGAATTTAGACTGTTAAAAATTACTTTTCTAATAAATGTTATGATAAAGTTTAATGTCAGTTACTGAAATATAGTGGAATGCGTTGAAAATTAACTAGATCCCAAGAAAATATGTTAAAATCAACTGTTTAAGAAAATATGCTACTCTGAAAAAAACAAACAATTTGGCTCATTCATACTTATAAGTAAGCAATGGAAATTTCAATTTTCCGCCATCGCTTTCGTTTATGTTTTGTAGCGTTTAGTAAAGTGAAATGAAATCAATTGCATTTTAAAATGAAGAATATCATAAATAATTATAGATTTTGTTTTTTTGTTATTTTTTAAAAATGAAATTCTACCATATTTTAATTGATTTTTGCGAAAAATTTTTCTTATTTTGGGAAATGATGTTTATAGATTTCTTTATTTTATTGTCTGTTTTTGTAAATTAGAATTATCGAAGAATTAGCATATTTAAAGGTAAAGTTATTAATCGATATACTTTTGAAAAATCGCTTCACCGATGAGTTTAATTTTATGTTTGAAACAGGCTGTTCTGCTTACGTCTGTTTAACTGCTATTATTTTAATAGCATATAATCGAAGTCAAGCAAGTATTGTTTATTGTTTTCAAAAATTTTCCTAAAAATGAATGAATAAACTGCCGCTCCATATAGTTTCCTGGTGTGATTTATTATGATTGCTGTACTAGTGTGGTAGTTGTCCAGCCTTGCTTTGTAAAATTGATTTAAAAAATTGTCAACTTTTTGCACATTATTTACTGTACTATTAAGCAGGTGTGCTTTTTTCTTTTGTCCATATGAATAATATTTTTTTGAATAGGCTACTTAGTTTAACTCGTTTATGTTGACTGAAAGTTTTATCTTTCACATATTCCATGTTGAATAATCACCCAAAGCAGAATACTTTACCTATTATTATTAGTATATATGATGCTTTATATATATGATGTGTGCTATTTTACAAAAACATTACTGAAACATCAGAAATTATGAAAATAAAGAACTTTTCTTTCTAAAGGTCGATGTGATAAGTGATGGTTTTTCAGTTTGTTCATCAAGTTATTCAGCTTGTCTTTACCAAACTGATCAATGTTGTATACTGTCAATAACAGTGGAAATATTATTGCTCTCATAAAAGGGTTTATATTTTTATTCATTCAACGCATTGTTTATGCGTAAATACAAGAAAATTACAATTTTTTAGTGATGCAATAAAGTGGCATTTCACATCATTTTCAATGCGTTAAGTCGTATCCGGCAATTACTTTGCCTAAATGAATGGTGAAGCTATTTTCCACTCGATTTCTTTTTTAGTATAATTTATAAAAGTAGTAAAGTTGAATAAATCTACTGCTTGCTATTGCATGCGAAAATAGCCTACTATTGGAAGACAATTCAATGAACGACATATAGACTGGAAAAAAATTAAGCATAGCAGAATTTGTAGCAGCATTAATTTGCTTAAGAGACTTTTTGTAAGCGTAAATACATATTCAACAATGGATTGCTTTGCTGTTGCATTCGTGTGAACAGCTGCCTTTTGGTAATAATACATTATCTTTCAAAATTTTCACTTGTATATTTTATCAGACTTTGTTAAACTTTTATAGGTTAAATTTGATACATTCAATGGTTTTATTTATCTAGTGGTATGCTTTTAAAAATAATGATTTTTTGTTTAATTTCTTATCCTAAGAAGATAAATCAAGCAAAATTTCAGCTCACTTCTTTTTCACATTTCTCTTATTGATATAATTTTGTTTTGGTTATGTTTTGCACGTTTCGTCGATTTTGTTTCGTTTCATTGTGCTTCTTATAACACCAAAAAATATGCCCATGCGATATGCGGAGTGCAGTTGCAGTCAAAATAGTCTAAAAGGAAATTTATAGCCGCATTCTGAAGTGAAGAGAATATTTGGAAGAGTACTAATGGTTTTTGCCTCATAAACAGACAGATGATTGCTTATAAATGTTGTGCTGTGATTTTGTAGAGGATAAATTTAGAGGTGAAAAGATTGCTTTCACTTGCTTGTTCATTTATGATGAACGTTTTCTTCATTTAAACTGAATGTGAAATTGCTGCCATCCAACTACTTGTGTATAATTCTATTACATTTGAGCATTGAACAGTTTCTTAATAGAAATTTTTTTCATCACTCATGATCAATAATCATTTATTTATCTATGGGCAAGTAATATTTGAAAAAAAAAATAACTTAAAAATTAGATTGAAATATATTGAATATCAATTGATTTTTTCTACTTGTTTATAAAATGTTTTACAACTTATTTTTTTGAAAAACTATTTCAGCAAATTGAAAATATTTGAGGTGATAATTTTTTATGCTCACTAAATTTTAATTTTACACAATGATTTACTCGTTTTTTTACTATTTCACTAATATGTGGTATATAATGAATGAAAATGAAAATTAATGCAAGCTGATAATAATAATAATAATAATAATAAGTTAAATATGCTATTTATGTGTTGCAGTGAATAGTAATTTAATAATTTCTCTTTTACAGCCTGTCATTGTTATTATTTCTAAGATTAGCTAGAATTGAATACTGAAAAATATGTATGGAAATACAGAATGAAAATGATTATACTATTGAGGAAAATATAATATAATAGAGTGAACAAAAATGAAACATTATTAATTATTGTGAACATTAAAAACTAAATTTTTTAAATTCAGCACTGCAGTTTAATCAATGTGCATGTAATTAAATTGTCAATGGGTTTAAACTAATTCTTCGAAATGGGAAGTCATTGATTTGTCGTCAATAGTTTCAGTCACAAAACTGATCATCCTTTCTAATGATGAATAATAATTGAAGGAATTGTTTTACTTTTATTTTTATTTTCAATGCTTTTGAATAACTATAATGTTGCGTATGGAGTTGAGAAACTGATTTACATTAATTTTTGCTATGATAATGATACTGATATTGAAAAGCAATTAGTGCGAAAAAAACAATCAGATATTGTTGCAGTTATTTATTTTAAAATTCCAGCACAACTGTGCATTTTTTCAGTAAAACTTGCACTTTTTGCACTCAAATCTATTCCATTATATGGAATAACTTATTTGTCAACATTTAAATTAGCAAATAGTCAAATTATAAGAACACCAAATGTATACTCAGCAATTTGTCATCGAACTAACTGGGATCAGTTAATTAAATATAAGAAAAATATTTTGATACAAATTATTTTTAGTAATTATTTCAACTTGTGCAAATAATGTAGCTGCTGAATAATAATATTTGTTTGTAATATGATAATACAATTCAAATTTTATTTATTAAGTAATAATTGAAGGAAGTTCAGATGTATATTTAGTAAATTATCTAACGTAAAATAAAATACATCTGCAATTACAGGCAGAAGAAATTGGTTCATGTTAGCAAATGAGTAATTGGATGTAAAATTAGTTGAAAACTGTAAAAGTGATTATTGCATAGTGCTTATTTAAAATTCAATTAAAATGATAGTGAATTTTGCATATAATAATAAAGTTAATTGTCAATTTTTTTCTCAACTTTAACCAATGGCAAATATGAAGTTTAATTTTGCAAAAACTGAAATTTCATATAAGAAAGTAATAATACTAATAATGTATTATTGAAATTGTATACTTGTGAAGCGTTAAATACAAACAAATTACTGTTTCCAAGTGAAAGTGCTAATTTTTAACATTAGCTATAAATTGTAGAACAGTGTGTATGATTATTCAAATTTGCAGTTAAATGATATTTCCATTAAATTTAAGATGCTGCTGTTTTGATGGTAAAAATTAAATTAACTAAACATAGCAAAGGAATTGAATTATAGCAAAGTGTGAAGCTTTACTAAAGTATTGAATGTTGCATTTAAGCAAAAAGTCAAATGCAAGCAATTATGGTAAGCTTGTTTGTGTTGAAGCGTGTAAAACTGTTTATGAAGTTACAGTAGCAATGGCGTTGATTAATGCAAGTACACAGATCTTTATTTCTATTATGCAAATGGTGTATTTGATTAATTGCGCTTGAAAAGAGTTTGAACTTTCAACGTTGTAACTGTTTAGAGTGAATTTTATAGAAATTTTGAATTAAATTATTATCAATTATCATGTTATATGTTTAATGACTTTAAGTTTATGCTATTTATCAGTGAAAATTTTGATAATTGCTTAACATTTCAATAGATGAATGAAAAGTGATGAATCATTTGTAAGTTGCTTTTGCATATGACTTGAATGAAGATGTAAATGGAAAAAGTAAGCTAATGATTGATTATTAATGAAACATGTTTTTTGCGTGTTTAGAGAGTTTAAAGTTGAAACTAAAGTTAAAGGTTTGTTGACTGTGATTTATTTAGTGATTGTGAAATAAAAGATGTACGATGTTTAATTTTGACATCGATTTGGAATTAAAAATTATGCGCAAGTGGGAGTAAATTCAGTTGTGCTTTGAGGTCGTAAAGCATTCCGCGTTTCCGTTTGAATGATCCAGTCAGAGAGAGCCTGCCTCTTTGCGAAACGCACGCATGCGTTCAGAGCATCACATTCGAAACAGTGTACAGCTGTTTTCCCACTTTATCATTGCTATGACTGACTACATGGTGAAATAATTCTTATTCTTCCTTTATTTATAATAATATTGCTGTAGATTTTATATTTCTGAAAAAATATTTTTATACAATCAGTTTGAACAATTTTAATTGTTAAAACAAGTAAGAGAAAAAGGGTTTCTTTTTCAACCTCTTTTCTGTACATTCATTTGTTCTGAACAGGAGCAAGCAGTATGGGAGCAAAGAATAGTCGTCCGAAGCTTTCTAAAGATGATTTGGACTTTTTGAAGAAAAACACGAGCTTCTCTGAAGAGCAAATAAAAGAATGGTACAAAGGTTTCGTTGTAAGTATATGTTTGGGAAATTTTTCATAATGATTATTGTTCTATGGCTAATATTGGTGAAATGTTTACTTTTTTTGAATATTACATTTTAGCAAGACTGTCCCAAGGGGCATTTGACGAAAGATCAATTTATCAAAGTGTACAAGGACTTTTTTCCCTCCGGCTCAGCGGAAGCGTTCTGTGAGCATGTCTTTCGAACGTTCGACACGGATAATTCTGGATTTATTGACTTCAAAGAATTTCTTTTGGCTATAAATGTCACTTCTAGCGGAACACCAGAAAAGAAGCTAGAATGGGCATTTCGTATGTATGACATTGATGGTAATGGAACTATCGATGAAAAAGAAATGGTCCGAATTATTGAAGTTAGTAAATTTTTATAAAATGTGACGTTGATTTTGGATTTTAATATTTCATTTTACAGGCAATTTACGATATGCTTGGGCCAGACGTTACTCGCTCAACTGATGATTCACCACATCGTCGAGCAAAAATGATTTTTGAAAAAATGGATTCAAATAAAGACAAAGAATTAACGTTGAAAGAATTTGTCGATGGATGTCTTGCCGACAAAGAGCTATATCAAATTTTGACAAACGACATGAAAAAGTGATAAAGAAAAAATCCGAAACATCAGCAACAATAATAATAATATTATTATTAATAATATTAATAAGAATAAGAATATTTTTTGACGCGTAGCCTAGCGATCTGCCTTTAGCAACAAACACTGTTACACTACTTTTGTCTTTTTCATTGGTTGGTTGTCAGGCAACCGTACCCCTGATTGTCTGTTAACGATGTCATATGCTCGCCAGTTTGTTATATGTTCATTGTGTAATTTTCACATGAATGCACGCATCAGCTATGTGGCTAGCTGCCGGCTGTCGTCGCTTCATTCTTCTTATTTTATCCTTCCACATTTTCTTTTTCCAACGACAATTTCCTCATCTTCATTCAAAAATGTATTGTATATCTATCCAGTTTAATTTGACATATAATCCGCATTTCATTTGCTCGAATTAGAAATCCAGCAACAATTTTCAATGAGCAAACAACAATACATATCACTCTACTATTGTCATCTTCATAATACTATTTAATAACTCTAATAATCATTGTTATTATTGTATAAGCAATAGTATGCAGCATAATCATCAGTATAAAATGAATAAAAAATGAAAAAGAGAGAAAATAAGAAGCAAAATAATGAAATAAATTGAAAAATGGAAATATGATGAAATTGTACAAGGAAGGATGAATAATTTTGTGAATGGCTGATGAAAAATTAACTTTGTTAAAGGTGATGTCCAATTACTGTTGCGCACAGTGGCGGAATTGAATTTTAGTCAAAGTGCTATTTCTAGTGCTTTGTTAATAAAATTTCCTGCCGCTTAGCAATTCTTTCAACATTTTAGCATCGCACTTCATTTTAACAAGTAAAAGAATTTTTTTCTTTCTTCAGATATTTATTAAATTGAACGCTATTACACAACATTAACGTTGTACTATTTCTTGCGCATTATTACTCACATAATAATAATAATAAACAAAACAAACAAGATAAATGAATATTTTTGCATAGAAAGTGCAACGCAGCAAATTGCAAAAGCAGCGAGCACACTACACTGTGAAGATAAGGCGAAGCTACTTCCTTTTAGTAGTAGCAAAATGAACAGGAAAGAGGCTAGGCGAAGTAGTCTTATCCAATTTATCAGTTATTCAAATTAGCCGTGTGCATTCACTGCCTGCAACGCTAATTTGCATTGCATTGGCGTACTAATAGGAATAATAGAAACTGACCAGCAGTTTGATCGTCATCTGTGCTAGTGAATATCGCCAACTGCAATGTTTCAGCACCAAAATGAGATTTTCTTCACTATTGCATGCCAATCGATGTTAGACACTAGAAAATGCAAAGACAAGGAAGGCTCATCATAATGAATGTTCAATCTGATTGCACTTGAATCTATATATCTACGATAAAAGTGCCCTCGTTTTATGAATACAATGCAATTTGAAAAACGAACACAAATATATATGGAATAAAATCGCACGTGCGTTATTATTTCACAATGGGTGGATGGATTTTGCAAAAGCGATTCAAAACAAATACAGCGTGTAAGTAAGTAGTCGTTGGATTATCCAATTACACTGGTCTTTTCACTTCTGCATCAGACTGATTCAAATGTGAACATTTGCATTCTGATTTGAATAGTGCTTCTCAGTGATCAAATGTACTCCTTTTGAAAAATTGTCACTAAATTAAATCCTACACGCTTGTCAGCTGACCAGCCATTTTGGGCGTCTACTCATCCAACTGAACTTTGCACTTCACAATCTGTCACATAATTGTCGAGCTAATTTTGCTTCCGATCCAATCTCGCTTCACGATTTTCAACACAATAAACTTAATTTATTGCGGCAACATCGCCAAACTTCAAAACAGAATGAAGCATAACAAATGCATTTTACAAACCTCCCACACTCACTCACTGCATCAATAATCGTTCATCTTCTTCTTCTATTGACGTCATCACCAAGAAAAGTACAAAAGGAGAACGCCTTTTTTAACCACTTCAACTGTTCTTCTTCACATCATCTCTTTCACATATACAGCAACAATTGGTAAGTATTATGTCTTATTCTTTTTGTCTTTCTTAAGAACTGATGCTTTTTTTGAAAACAAAATACTAATAAATTAAGATTGCATTTTGCAACAATCAATTATAAACATAAATGCTGTTGATCAATTGCTAAATCATCTGTAATTAAATGCGGACTAGAACAAAATCAATATCACGTGATTTCATTTATTATACGGATCGCATTTATTTATTAATCCGTTTTATTTATGAAAGTATAATATCATATATTTTTCTTATGCATTTTCAAGAATTCATTTACAGCTTACATTTTAATTTCAATTTGCCCTTTGTGAGTCCATTCCTACTGTAACTGCATATCAGATGCTCAAGAAAGGTGATATTATTTTAAATATGTTGAATTAAACAGAAATACAGTAATTCAATTCAAAAAAATGTGGAAGTTTAATTCAAATTTGAATGATAAATAAAGCAAATATACAGTTTAATCAACTGTCTTTGAAAATCATAATTGAACATTTTTCTAAAAAATACACTATCACTACGTTACAATTTATTATTGTTAGTCACTTTTACGAGAACAGTGATGGATAACTGCGAATAAATCGTAAAAAAGTATCATAAACTGTGAAGCTAATGCCTACAGCTATTGGGCCTTTGATCCAATTCATACTAAGTCCTTTGTACAGCCCATGAACAACACCCTCGTGAATAGCGACGCTTCGAACGATTTGCGAAATGGAGCTTGACTGAGGAACCACACCGGTTTGCATTCTAAAAGAGTAAATTAAATTAAATTAAATTAAAAATAAACTTATTTCAAATTGAACTCTTTGAAGGGAGGCGATTTTTCATTTGGTTAAACTTTTCTTTTATAAGATAAGAATATAAAATAGGATAAGAAATTATAATAAAAATAATTTAGTCTTGAAATTAAACAAAACTATCGACAATGGGAAAAGTTATGCATTACTGCACTTCTTCTTTATAACGAGCACAAACAATTTACCTCCTGCGCACAATATCCAATGGATAGGAAGCACTCTGTCCGCACAAGCCAGCAATGGCACCAAATATTAGCTTTTCTAGTGCAGTTGCTGGACGGCCTGTCCTTTCTAAATCAAAGTAAATTAGAGGTTTTAAAATTTGATTCCTAAAACAATACCATGCTGAAAATTTTTAAGGCTTTCAAATGTAAAGAAACTTGTTCCCGCATAAGGAATGACACCAAGTAAGGTTGGTATGATTCCTCGGTACAACGCCAAAGGTCCATCGACGTGCCAGATTTTAACGAAAACAGCAATGAGAGTTTTATACCTTAAGGTTAAAATTTAACAATTATGTGTAGAAAATTAAACAGTATTAAAAATAAAAGCATTTTACTGAGATTTGCGACTAACAGACAAGCAGGCTTTAGCCAAATCTAGAGGATAAGTCACTGATGTAGCTGTAACACCTGCCATCGAACCGGCTATATATCGACGCAGTGGTGTAGAAGAGCTGATGGAGGTGAAATAATCGTGAATAGCTGTAAAATAAGCAAACTGTAAATATTACTTGGGCCTATCTACTTGCAAAACATGCTTCCATTGCTCATGTGCACAGTACTGAACAGCAGCAAATGGAATAACACGTGCCATTGTAGCTGAGTTGCCTCGATAAAGTGCAATGAATCCTTGCTGACGGTACGTTTCCTTTATAAATTTCGCAGCTTCTTTAAATGAATAATGTCTGGTTGAAACTAAAGAAAATTCCAAACTCATTATTTCAAATTCATATTTTCCAAATATAAACTAGTTATGTTTATTATAAGGAACTGTATACAACTATCAACAGAGCTTAATATAGTTTGCATTTATCATTGCTTACCCAATTGTGAGAACTTCATCCAGTACAACTATATAAAAAAGAAAAAATCATGCATTCATTGTACATATTAATGAGTACTTCAAATAAAAATTATTACTGGGTTATCAGTAAATAACTTTTATGAAACTGCAATACCTTATATTATATATATTACCTAATATATAATTAAAGATAGAATATTAAAAAAATGCAAAATATAAATCACTGTTTTGACAGAAATGTAAGAGAAAGTAATGTTACATTTTTACAAGGAAGTGCATATCCACTGACGTTTATTAGCAGAAAACTCTGTAGTTCAGTTTTAAAGAAATAATAATACCTTGGAAGTTAATTTTTGTTCGATCTAGTGGCGCTATAGCCGTTTTGGCAATTGCTCCAGCAATAGCGCCAGCGCTTAAAGAAGTAACGATTTTGTAATGTTGGGCCATCTGAAAGAAACGTCAATTCATTTAAATTACCTTTCATAAACAAATATATATGTTAACAGTAAGCGATAAATTAATATATTACTTCTTTTTGTTGAGCATCAATTGGCATACTGAGAATTGATTCACTAATTCGTTGCGAACAACTGCTATTCGTATTGAGCAGGAAAAAAACTTGCCATTAACCAAAACTAAAACAATTCATTTCTAATTGACACTCCCAATTGTAATAACGATACAATTTATGAAAAGGGTGCACCGGTTTGTTCCCACTAGAATAACTTGAGGCGTTTCTATGTTAAAGCGCATGTCTGTAGCATTTAAAAACATATCAATAAATATAATTATTTTATATGTTGAAGAATCCATTATAAATTGAACACCATAATATGAAAATGGCAATTCCAAAAGCAAAAAAATTATAATACACGATTTATAGCAGAAAGACAAATCATGCAATTAAACAGTATTTAAGGATAAATTCGCGTAAAACATTATTTAAATACAATATAATAAATTGGTATAAACCACATCCGATTACAGTAAGCAACAGTATGCATATAATGACTCTCAAGTTATTATTTGCAAACTTTCATATTCTGTCCAATTGCTATATTTTTGTTGAACTGGTTAGAGGTTTGCGCACTTTTTACTTACAAAAAGAATTTAATGGTTTACCTTAATATCGACACTTTAAATTACAAATAATTACAAATGCTAGAAGCTAATTTCATGCAGTAATTTTTATTATTGTGATATGTAACTTTGTATTTATTATACTAGGTTTCATTTTCAATTTTAAATTGGTTGAACTTATCTTTTGGTTGCGAAAATTAGAACTTTTCATTTAATCAGCTTCTAACAATTCATAAAAATTCAAATGTTATTGCTATGCAACAGACTTTTTAATAAATCTCAGTAAGCGGAAATTGTAATGACAAGTTTCTTTCAAATTTCAAAACCAAGAAATCTAATTAGATTTTGTCTTGCCGCGATTTACTGATCCCCAAATCCTGACATTATGCAAACAGCATATCATGTGGATACTGAATTAAAATGAAGAATGCAGCAAGCTTAATAAATAATCAACATTTATGATATATTTTCAGTAATTATTACGCAGAAGTTTTGCTAAAAAATTAACTCAGTAAAACTTATTGGAATTACAATTACTTATTCTTGAATTTGCTTATAAATCCCAGAAACACGTTAATGTTAAAGACATTCCTTTATAAATATAGTGTTGCAACCAGCTCTACTAGTTTATGTATCTGGTAAGCAGAGTGTTAGAGTCAGACTAGCGACAGTAATCTGACGTTCAGGTATGAATAGACCAGACGTTCGTTCGTCCGGCCGATAAGTAAGTGGACTGTATAATAAAGAGTGGATGAGGTGTATCTTCCACGGCGTGGGCAGCGATCGGGGTCCAAAAACTCTCGTCGATGGCGATCTCCTTCGCGGACGTCTTCCGGTTCCCTAACTCCGCTAACTCTGTACGTTGCGACTGCACGCTCGAAGTGTACGAATACCCGAGCGACTACCGTTGTTCCTAACGGTAAGTCGAATGCCCTTCAATAAGGTACGCACGAGTCTCTCGCTCGATCGTCCTTCCTTGCACTTCGACTCGGTTCGTCTACACTTCCCAATTCGACTCTTCGGAATACGGCAATACTGCAACCAGTACTGCAAACCACGTATTCTAAGCCGACTTCTCGCAACCAACGCGTCCTCTTGTACAACTATCGTACCACTGACGCATACACACACAGACGTATCTCTCTCTATCCATGTATATGTATGTCTGGCGCGGCGCGCTTTCTAGCCCTATATATAGGGCCAGGGTCGGCGGCCCCGCGGTCGACCCAAACGCGAACCACCAATAGGCAGCTCGCTCGCGGCGGGAGCGCTCGCTATCTCCGGCGCCGATCTAAAGCCTTGTCAGTCTTCAATTATGTTGTCATGCTTCGGATCTCTTGATCCTGCGCTAATCCCTTACTAGTCACGTCATGATGGCCATTTCCACGCCCTTTGATCTGACTGCCGTCGCCGCTATGGCGCACTCGCCATTGTCTCGCGAACGACGATAGATCGAGGCGCAGCAGGGGGTCTCTCTGACCCCGACTCAGAGCCGCCAGACGCCCAGATAGCGATCTGGCCGGCGATGCGCGGGTATTGTTCTTGGCCTACCCGCGACTTCTGGGCACCAGCCCTTGGCCAGGTCACACCGACTAGGTCGGTGTTGTTCCGTCCGGAACACAGAGTTCTGTACATGATAATGCGCGCAGTGGTATTCAATCGACACTGCTATTGTTTAATTTAAAATATGCATTAACATAATTTAAATATCCATTTTATTAATGCACAGTCATTGTAATTATGACATATAAATATACGGTATTAATTTGTAGTAATAAAATTAACATTAATTAACAATATATATGTATTTTACAGTTATAACTAAAAGGTGACTAAAATATTTACTAATTCAACTGTATTGTTTTTTATAATATTTTATTGATTTATGTTACGATGATTAGCATAATTAGTATACTGTATATCCTTTATTCATTAGGAAGTGATGATAAATGTAATAGTAGAGTTTTTTCCCATTTACAGAAGCTTTATTACGGGTAATATTTGCTTTTCATCTTGATCATTCACTTTTCAAAAAAGTAGGTCAGTGGAGTATAATATGAAATCTTTTTATAGTGGTAAGGATAATAATAAATTTCATACTTAAAATACAAAGGATAACATATTTTGTATGTTTAATTATATAACGTTTTGAATTTTGTCCATGATTTTTTCACTATTATTTTCTTATTATTTATTGCTTTAAAATTACTGTAATAGCACTTGTTCATCACAAATACTGTATATTTCTCATAATTGTTCAGCTTTGAATGCGTTTGACTGTTTTTAAGGCCTGTGAAAATGTTCTATGCACAGTATGTTCTTTCAAAAAAAGGACCATTAGCGAAAATTTGGTTAGCTGCTCACTGGGAAAAGAAATTAACGAAAGCACAAATTTTTGAGACTAACATTGATAGAGCTGTGGAGAGCATTCTAGAACCAAAAGTAAGCGAAAGTATTACGATTCTGTAATCTTCAATGCCATTTATTATTTTCATTTATATATACTTTAATTCGTTATGTTTCAAATGTATGTTAATCGTGTCCCAATGAAAATTCATGTCGTCGTGTGTGCTTTGTTTTCTCTGGAATCAATGTGTATTTAATTTTTGTTACTTGTGTTTCTTTTTGGTTTTAAAATCATATTTTATACAAAAAATTTTTATCTTTCCTTGGAATGATTAATCTTAAATGACATTATTCATCTATCTTGGTTATCTATGTTTTACTTTGTATATATGTTGTAATGTTATGCATTTTGCTGATTAATGCCGAAGTAAATTTTACAATTAAAAATTGTTTTTTTCAATGTTAAGTTTGTTTTTATGAACCTCCTCTTGATTAAACTCTGGATAAATTGCTCGAGTGTTTTTATTTACATTGTTCTGTCATCAGTATTTTAAATTAATTACAGGAATTAAAGCTCGTTTCTTTAATTTTCAGTTTTTATTTAATATAAATATGTTGAGATTAACTATTTACTGATTAAAAATTATTGTTGAAAATAGATTTTTTAATTCTAGCAACGTTATGCAATGTTTATATTGTAAATTTATTATTTCTTAGGCAAAAATGGCTTTGCGAACAACAGGTCATTTGCTTTTGGGTATTGTGCGAATTTATTCTCGAAAAACTAAATACTTATTAGCTGATTGCAACGAAGCATTTTTGAAGATAAAGATGGCTTTTCGACCTGGAATTCTTAATATTGATTTACCAGAAGATCGTATTGAAGCGGATGTGGATGCAATAACTCTTCCAGAAGTGTTTCATGATTTTGACAGTGCTCTACCAGATTTTAGGTAATTAATGGTTTCGGTTAATTATTACTTAGCAATATTATTTTTAATTTGCTGTTTTTTTAGTGAATTGGAATACGCTGATGACATATCCTCCACCCAGGGTAAATTGGATCAGATTACAATGAAAGAAGATGCACCCAAAGTTTTGGTTGATGTTGACGATGAGTTTGGTAAGAGATGTAGTTATAATTTAATGTAATATCGGTTTAAACAAGAGAAAATGTGCATTGTATTATTATGGTGTTGGTTCATTTCTATGAATATATAATGTATAATGCATTTCTGAGTTGTAATTTCTTGATGTTCTCTTTTGTATTGTAAGTTGTTAAGCTGAGTTAGATTGTTTGCAGATGATGCGGATGGTTTCGACAGTTTTGAACTTCCTCGGGAAGAAGTTTCACAGTTTTTGGATGATGCTTCTATTCCTCAGCTGAATACAGCTGAATCAACCAATAATGAGCCTGTTGTCGCTGAGAAAACTGTAGAAGTATTGTCAGATACTGTTCGTTTAGAATCTACAGAAGAAAGCACTGTTAATGTGATGATGGATACTGATTTGGAAATGTTTCCCACAAATGAAAGTTCTACAGCTGAAGAAATTTCAGTGGAAGTTGGTAAGAAATATTTTTACTATTTGAATAGAAATTTTCTGTTTCTTGAAAGTGCATTGTAAAGAAGAGCCGGCTGCGGTCCCCAGCGTGACTGAAACAGCGAGTGCTGAAATGAGAAGTAGTAGTGAATCTTCAAAAATGACAACACTTGTTCACGATGAAGATGAAGAATTCGCTTTGGAACCGTTGGAAAGTATTGTTACACAAAGTGCGTTAAAGTTTTAAAAAATATTTTTTTGTTGAAGATTTTGATTAATAATTTGTATCCGAAAATTAGTTCACTCGAATATTTTAGCGTTTTGCTTTCAGTTTTATTAATTAAAAAAATATTATATTATATTATATTATATTTTATTTTATTTTATTTCATATTTCAATGTTAGCATATTGGATAAAAATATAATCTCTTGTTTTAATGAATCTACTTCTGTTGAAATTATTTATTGTGAAATATTTCAGTTCCGGCGAAAGTTCGTGTTAAGCGCAAACGTCGACTGCTGGTAGATAATGTGAAGACATTAAGTGGGGATGATATCAAATCGCAGTTACATCGTTATTCGGACACACTGGGAAGTCTTGATCTTGCACCACCAACTGTTGTTTTGATGAAAGTCAGAGAGGCAGCTTCGGTGGACAAATTGTTCTCTCTTCAAGGGATTCCATGTCGTTCTCCGACGTTGAACAAGGTAAGTTTGATATTCCAGTCAATCTGTTTCAATAATACATTCATGCTTCTTTTTGAAGTTTTGGAAAAGTGCTATTGGATCGAAAATGGCGAAGTTTAAGGCAGACAGTAGCAGAATGAAAGCTCTGGAGGCAACAACATTGGAGAAAATGCGCGGAATGGACGGAACAAATTCAAATGTGGAACGATCAACATTGTCTGAAATAGAGTTGCAACCGTCAGCTGATGCAACTTTAACGGAAGCAAACGAAATGATTGATGTCATTCCATCGGATATGCAATCACTTAATGAACCAGATATGACGAAACTCTCTGATGTGGAAACAGTGCAGTTGTTGGGGAACAGCGGTGCAACCATAAACATTGAATTGGATTTGGTATTATTTAGTTTATCTTTGAAATTTGTAATTATGTAATTTCTAATTGATTACATTTTAGAGCAAAGAAGAATGGGAACATTCTGATGAATCTGCTAAAGATCGTCGTTGGACGAAGAGAAGTCAGCTTGTGTTGAATCAGTTTGAAACCAAATTCAAAACTACCGATAAAATATCTTTTAAGGTATCCTTATTCAGTTACTGTTATGGAAGTTTATGGAAGGTATTTTAGGAATGGACTTCTCGAGATACTCGTAAATCTGCGGCGCAGAAGTTTTACTGTTTGCTGGAATTGCAGAAAGCTTCAGCTGTCAAAGTGGAACAGGAAGAACCGTTTGGTGATATTTTTATCAAAAAGGGTACTGTTTCATAATGTGCATTTTGATGTAATTTACTTATTCTTCACCGCCCGTCCATTTATTTTAACATAATCCACTTAGTACCCTTGTTTTATTTAATACTTATTGAAAATATTACGCAATTTTATCACTCTTTCTACTAGTATTCTATAACCATGCATTATTTCTAGTCCAATTTTAATATATACATATATATATATATATATATATATATATATTTTTTGTGAAGTATTATCGTATACTTTTACGCTTCATATAAATGCATTTTGCAGTTTTGATGAAAACAAAAGTAAACAGAAAAACCTCCTTTTGGAGAAATGTTCAAAATTATTTGAAAATAATATTTGTGCTTATTAAGATATACGAATCAAATATTAGTAAAGCAGTGTTTAAATGTGGAAAGTGCTGTACAGGGCCACGTAAAAGAGATTTGAAAAAATTCATCCGAATGGGCATGAATGTTGTGAAATGCGCAAAGTTATTATATTAAATCGATTTCATTACCTACACGGTTCATTGGACATAAAATATGTGCTTTATTATGATAGTGTAGCCAAAATGATCTGAGTAACAGATTTTCAAAACATTGAAGAAGTGTAACGTCGGTGGTTTTATGCTAGTGAAATGACAAATCTTCCGTTGCGATAGTTACACTGAATAACACCATATGCAAAGGCAGGCAGACTGTAAGCCTTTACCTCCACGTTTTTGTACAGTTAATTGTTCTCAAGTCTCTTATGTTTTCCAGCGACCTCGACTTTTGAATCAATATGATGGCTGACATGATAACACTCATTAGTGTTAGCTATGCGTTCTATTTCTATCATGGATGCTTGGTTATTTGTCAGTCTGATATTTGATATGTTAAATGATAATAATAACAACTTTACGATTTTTTAGCATACTCAATTATAATGGCAGTATTTACAGTGATTCACAGTGATCTGACAAAAGCATCAATCACTGACCTTAAGGCACAGTTCATTAAAGCGGTGAACAAAGAACTAAAAACAAAGTAAATTTTTTTTATTTTAAAGTTAAATATAAAATAAAAAATGACCATTTTTAAACATGAATTTTATTGCAAAATATTTGCTGTTTTTCATATACACGGTTGTTTGATCTTGAATTATTTTTAATTGTACTGTAGAAATAATCTGTGTTGCTTTAGCAATGAGTTATTTATTTTGTGTGAACATTTTTTCTTCAATTTGTTCAAGTTTAATTTAATCCTTTGCATTATGGATTTTGAAATTGTTCCAGAATCTGCTCTTCTTAATGAACACGTTAAACTGCAATTAGGTAAGATAAAATATTTCACTTTAAGACTGAACAAAAAATAGTAAACAGTTCAAATGTGATTTCATTCACTCATTTTTATTTAATATATAGTATTTTCATTTTACAGATTCCGCTGTATTCGTCTTATAAGCTAACAGTACTTCATTTCTAATGTTATACATAGGAAAATTAATAAATATGTATCTTTTTAAATTATTTTAAAACATTATTGATAAAATCAGATTAATGCTGTTTGATCGTATGTAAAAAAAGTAAATACATTTACATTTATTTTGACATTACGATTACTATTATTATTATTTTATTAGATCAGAAATTTCGAATAAAATTTAACATGTAATAGTATAGGGTCGCTCATTAACTTCTAATTAAATTCTTTGTAACTAAATTAGCCGACCATATAGGATTGTGGAATGCAACGGATAGAAAACGTTTAAAGCATTTGTTAAAATTCTGTTAAACAATTTGAAGATGATTTTACTGCGTTATCACATATAAATTATCATAGAAACGTTGAGTTAATGGCATTTTATTTTAGGTATGCCATTAGGCCAGGCGATTGCATATTTGCAACGGGCATATCAGATATTCAAAGGGATAGAACTAGTTTACAGTGACAAAGTGAGTTGATTTTTATTACTATATTAGATAACAATCTGTAACTGGCAATCTGTACTAAGTTATGTGAAAAATAGGATCCATTGGTGTCTGATGTTGTGGTGAATCTTACCAACAATGGAATTAAGTTGCTTTTTGATGCTTCATCGCAGTTGCTGAAGGTAACATTTTGAAACTTTATGATCATGCCAGACTAGTGAAAATTGTATTCTCACTAATATGTTAACTGATATACTTACTAACAATAGTGATTTGATATAGCGGTAACACATTTTCTGATGTGATTTACAATTGTGACATTTCTTGTTATTATGTTAGTGTACTGAAAAGTACTGTAGCTGCAGTTCAACAATAGTGAACTACGTTAATGCAGTGAATTATTTTAAATAAGCGTATAACATTATTTTTTATTTAATTTTAAAAGAAATTTACAAATGTATTTTATTTTCGAAGTATTTCATACGCAGTCATTTTTTTTTAATTTCATTGAAATATTATGACAAAATTTAATAATTGATGGCTGTTCTAATTTGATAGTAATAGATAAATGTATATTTAAAATGAAAACAATGTTAAACTGAAATTATCATTATTGTTTCATAATAATTTATATATTCAGTATATTGTCTACGTGCAAAGTATTGCGATACTTGAATGTTGTGATAGTAAGCAAAGTGAACCCTGTTTTCACTTTTAGGTAATCGAAATTATAGATATGAATAAAGTTTGCCTAAGTTACAGGTAAGTTTTGAGGCACAAAGTATAATATTTATTACATTGACATTGTTTTTAGTGGTATGGTATTTTCAACACCCTCAAAAAAACCAAGCATTGAGAAGGTGAATGAAACTTTTGGCGCTACACATCCAGGAGGCAAGTCTTTTTTACGTGTTGTTTTAATTATTGAAATAATATGTGAAGTTTAATATTTCAAAAGCAACAGTTGTAATTGATGTTTCAGCATTAGTAATTAAAGGTAGAATAATGATACTATTGATGTTGGAATTAATGACTTTAAATTATGTAATATAGTGTATGATTAAATATAATAATAATGAAAATATGTATTAATTTAATGCAAATTATTTTTTATAAATCAGTAAAATGTGCATTAAATTTAACATTTGATATTGGATTGGAGATATCGTGGCAAGTATTCTCTTTTTTTTATAGTATATGATTCAGTGCAGCATGTATACATACTGAGTTGGCGTGGATTGTCGATGCTTTTTCCAGCAGAACAGAATTTGAAACCTTTTTTTGCTCGTGGCTTGAGTTCGCTTCATTTTGCAGATGGGACGACATTATTTGTCTCAAAAATTGTTATTTATCATGGTAACAGTTTAACGGAAACAACGTACGTCAAATAATTAATGTTTATAATATAGAAGTTTTAATATCATTCAGTGTTGATTTATTTGTATTCACAGTATTTCGAAAACACCTGTATCTTGTTATCATGGACAATGCTACGCAGAGAAGATTGAAGTGATGCGGTCAGATGTCCGTACGATTGGGCTAAACATAACGCTGAGTAGTGAAAGTGAACAATATTATTATTAGATGATCGCAAATGATATTAGGTGATTGTTTGGTTTTTTAGGAGTTGATTGCACCGGTTATTCTAACAATTCCCCAGAAATGTTAAACAGGCTTATTTTGTTTGGTGACAGTTGCCAAGTATGTTATGTTTATAAAAATGTATGGTTGAATAATTGTTGTGAATTTAGTAATATAATTTTGTGCGATTTTGTACAATTATTATAAAATTCATTTTTCAGTGCAAAATGAGAATCGGTTTTATTTTTGTAATACAGTGCTTTTACTGTAATAAATGTGAAATTGTTGTTTTCCGTTGAATGTAAAAAATGTTTTTAGAAAGTGGCTAGTGCTTTGGGCTTTCCAAATGCAGTGTATTACAAGTCGGAAGATAAAATGAGAATTCATCTTCCTTCGGCGCAGCGAACAAAATGCAATGAAAAGTCCGACTATTTTTATAATTATTTTACTATGGGACTGGTAAGTAATATATGACAACATGTACAAGTACATGCAAGCAATTTTAAATTGATGTGCAATTTCTTGCTAATTGCTTGCCAAATTTGAGAAACTTTTTTATATAATTATAAAAATTTGAAGAGCGAGTAATTCAGTCAGAGCGTAACTGAATTGTCTCAGATAGAAGTTGCTTTGATGTTGGCGATTGTGATTTTACAGCAACTGTTTGGCTGACTGGCAAGTCCAGAATACGACAGTGTTCGTAGTTTTCTTCATGAGTTCTGTAGGTGCCGTTAGGACGATTGTAAATGCAGAGAATAACGATGGTAACATTGACTAAAAGCACGATCAGTGTCATGCCGATGATAATGACAAAAAGTGATGATTTGCTTTTCAGCCGGGTTGACTGCTGGGCATGGCCAAGAATGCAATCAGAATGTTGTTCATCGATGCTAATTACTGACAATCCTTGCATGTCTTTTGGTGTGATGCATTGTACCTGTCGGAGGGAATGTTTATGTTTATTTTTCTGCAAAAATTTTTTCAGTGGACCCACTTCGCATCGACAGCTCCATGGATTGTCGTGCAAATAGATTTGATCAAATGAGTATGTCAAATCGAGCAGATATCCGGGCAGTTGCGTTAATTTACATCGGGATATGTCGAGAATTTTCAGCTTTTTCAAAGTACGCATGTGCTCAGGGTGTAGCGTTGAAATTGCATTGCCGGATAAGTTGAGCAGTAGAAGATTCGAAAATTGGCTAGGCAGATGAATAGGGAGCGTTTCGATTCTGTTGTCGGACAGATCGAGCAAATTCAATTTGTACATTTCTTTGGTCATTTGATCGTCTACGAATCGTAACTGATTGCCACACAGATTAAGTTTAGAAATTGTTTTCCGACTGCTTACCAACATCGAACTTTGAAATTGTCGAAATCCGTTGTTGCATAAATTAATATGCTCTAAACGTGAACCATTTAACAAAACCATCAACGTCGAGTGGTGTTGTTGCTGATAGGATGATGCGTTGGTTGACTGACCGAGTCCATTCCCAGCTAAATTGAGACTCTTTAATCGGGCGTGGGCAAAAGCGCCGGCTGTTAATTCTGTCAGAAGACGTCGATTTTTTGAAATGTTAAGTTCTTCAATTGCCGGAAGCCGGCCTATAAGGTAGCCCAAATCACTTGATGTCAGTGCGTTTGCACTTAAATCTAAATGCTTTAGTCGAATGTTTTTACGCAGCGCGTATTCTGGTGGTGTTGAACTGATTTCACAATTGTGCAGAAGCAATTTTTCAATGTTTGGAAGATCATCGAAAGCACGCCAATCTTGTTGTAGAAGAGGATCACCGTCAAGTGAAAGTTGACGTAAATTTATTAGTCCAGAAAATATATTCGCAGCGAATGGTCCTCTCTTTTTATTGTATGACAAATCCAAAATTTGAAGGCTTTTCAAATAAGCAAAGCTTCCTGTTGGTAGCGCGTCTAATGGCAGATTATTGTTTCGCAGTACGAGCTTTTGAAGTTGCTCTGTGTCGTCGAATGTATCTGGTCCAATGTGACTTATTGAATTGTCTTCTAAATGTAGCGTATTGAGATTTTTCATTTTCACCAACACTCGTTTGCCCAGACTGTACAAACCGCATCTTATCAAATGAAGATGTTGGAGTTGATTGAGACGTGTGAACTCTTCTGACATGCTGAAATTGTTTGGACTTATCTCACTGCCAACTACCCGGAGCGTTGTTGTGCCTGAAGGTAGACGTTGTACAAGTTTAGCCAAGCTTTCATCTTTCAAACCGCCCAACAAACAGTGCACTGCAACGGATTGTTTGCTCTGTAAATGATTTGCATAATCTTCTATGTTTGACGATTTATTGCATGTGCACTGATCAGGACAAACGATCCCAATTGAAATTGTGCACTTCAAAATTGATGATATTACCAGTAGCAGCGGAACAAGAAGCATCGTACTTTGTGATATGTTCCTGAAAATAGTTGAGATAACTTTTATGAACAGTTGACAATGAAAACAGATTCATTTTGATTTTATTTACTGAACGGATCACAGTTGTGCGCGCTTTTCAAAGCTGACCGAACGAACGCTGGTGGTCTCTTTATCTATTTTTGCTGCTACCTACCTCAACGCTGACGTTTCAATTTAATACTCTTATCGATTCTAGCACCACACCTCTTTTCAGACCGGTTCTATGGCCTGAGATGATGAACTGAACCTTTATTCCGTTATCATGCTGACTTTTCAATTTGCTAGTCCTCAGCTAATTTGCATTTATCGCAATCAGAAATTAGCTTATATTTCATGGTCGTTGCCGTTTCTCTTGTCATTCACACAACCAACCATGCTCATTTCAATTGATCTACCGGCTTGATTTGAATTCAACTCACAGTATCAACATTAACGTCATTATTATTTTGACATTAATGTAATTAGTTTTTTTTATTTTAAAACTGAACAAATATAAGAAAGAAGTGAAAGAAATTATTTACGAAACCAGTAAGTTATGAACATTTATTTGAACATTGCAATATATATATATGTACATGTTTTTATGTATTCTCTGTATTCATTCGACTGTGGTTGGTGTATAATAATTTGTTGAACAGAAAATTAATTTTTGTTATAGAATTTTCTCATTTATTTTCAAGTACAAGCTCAAGAGTAATATTTCACCATTTTCCTCGTTGAATAAACTATTAAATTGAAACGAACGTTTCATAGTTGGTGCTGTTTATTTTGCTGTTGAGTGAATTCGCCTCTTCAAATTCAAATTCAAATAATAATAATAATAATAAATTAAGAATTTCCAGTTTTTATGAGATAAATTGTGCATTTTGTTCGCTTAATGCTTTCTTTTCTGTACATGGCTTTATTTATATGATAAAATGAAAAATTACTAATAAGAAAAAGCCCCCGATGCAAAATGAAATTCGCTATTTCCAATAATGCAGTAATTTTCGTAAATGTTTGAGAGAACGATTGTGAATTGAGAAAGTTGTTTTTAGTTGTCAGTGTTATGAAATATAATGAAATATTTCTTATTTATTAAGAAATATGAAAGTGATTTTCAATTTTTACTGAAACAGCTTGGAATGATGATGGAATTTCCATTTTTGGTCATAGTTGGTTGAATAATCGTCATGAATCATGTACGATTCTTTTCATTAAGGAATTGTATTTGCTGCGTAATTGCAAAATAGAAATGATTGTATAATTATAATGTAATGCCGGCGGGGATGAATGTGTCGAAGTGGATGCTGAAAGCCGTAGATGCATATAGTAAGGATTAAATATCGATAATTTTGATCTATAAAAATAATGAAAAATGGAGAAGCTAGTTTTCTTCAGTATTAGCAATTGCTATCTTAGCATGCTTTTTTGTGTTTAATTATTTATTTCTTTGTCGAAGTGTTCTGATTATTAGCGCTTTTGAACAAACTGAGCAGGCATCGAAATTTGCCGATACAGGATATTATTTTCTGTTTTGTCATGTAAAATAAAGGAACTGTCTTAGCTTGGAAAATCAAATATGAATAATGCAATTCTTGAAGTGCTAGTTGTTCACGCTGCTGTTGTGCACGTTGCTGTTTTCTGAATTATATGAAATGAGCCTCAGTCAATATTAATTATGCATTTGCACGTCAGTTTTTATCTCTAACTCGCTCGCATGGTTATATTTTCTATAGTTGTGTTAAAATGTTAAGTTTTCGTTTAAAGGTAATGAAAAATTTTTATTCTACTTTGAATGAAATAAATCTGTGCAAATGTTTCACATTTTAAAATTGAATTTTTATTACCAAATCTGTCATTGTTGACAAAGTGATTGTGACCAGAGATTAAGATTGAATAAGTCTTGTAATGTTTCAAGGAAACAAAGCAATCCTAAATAATGAATTAATGGAGCTAATTTGAAAAAAAATTGGTTATATTCTGTTAATGCTACTTTAATGGGGGGTGGGGGGGGAGAAAAGAAATGTTTAAAATTTTGTTGAAATGTATTTCAAAATTTTTTGAGCATTGTTTGTGATGCACTCGGTTGAGCTTGATGGTGTGAAGTGTATTTATTGAAGTTGGAAATTGTTAAAAAGAGCAGAGTGAATGGAATATACAAATTGTATTCGTTGACCGTACAAACAAGCGAAAAAGAACAAGGTTGAGGCATGGATTTTTGAAAGGGGAAGGAAAACATTGGACTGTAGTTTTCCCGCGTAGCACAGACAGCACTTATTAAGTTTTTATTAGCCACGAAATGGTGGAAAAACGTGTACCATGGTTCTTGTTGGTGATAGGTTTGATTCGTGCGAAAAGTTCACCTGCCCTTGACTGATGGCTAATCGAGTGGTACTTAGCTTTGGTCTGTTTGTATTGCGTCGTTTACAAGGCCGGTGGTACAGTTCGACGGTGGTTGCCTGCTGACATTCACAACACGAGCTGATGCTCAGAATTGATAATTCGTTTTTATTATTATCCGGGGCAAGTTTTGTTTCAGATAAATTTATTCATACTGAAATTGGATCGTTGGTTTTGGAAAAGGAACGCTTTTCCATGCTCACTTGATTTCTAGACTGGAAACTGGAGATGGTCATTTTTATTTTCTTATAACCTTTTGCTTCATTGACTTTTTCAACCATCGCTTTGATCTTCTGCAGCAATTGTCCATCTGCGGTACATGGTAAATGGTCACAATTGAAAAGCAAATTGCGAACTGGCCGTGGCGGAACTGCCCCACCGTTGCCAACTGATCCGTATTTCCCCAAAGCGGCTTCTATGTTGACTGTCATATTGGTACCCTATTCTTGTCGATATTAGAAGACAATGTCCGCCTTGACAATTTTCGCCTAATTACCCCAGACTAGGCCGACAATGACCCTTGCTAGTTCTGCCACGGCGTCCCAGCATGAATGATGATGGCCCTTTGGCCTGTTTGGTTGCATATTCAATCTTTTACGATATGTACCATTTTCCGTCTTTAAACTTTCATTTTCCATACATTCTATGCTTAATTTCGACGAACTCTTAAGCAGGACAATTAAATCACTAACCATGCATCAGATCCTGTTTGTTTAAACTTTTTATTGTCTGTTCCCTTCTTGCGCATTTTCATGCAGAAATAACGCTATTGTTTATTTGTCCGAATGTGCAATTCTAACGAAGGGATTTTTGCGGAAAATTCTTCTTATATTTCAACATCATCATCTAGTTGGTCACAAATCATCAACGGTCAATTTGATGAATATCAATTTTTAATAAATTATAAATAAATAATTAATTAAAGGAATAGCTTCGTAGACAATCTATATTATTATATGATGTTGCATGTTATTTGTAGCCAATTTTAAAAGTAAAAATAATATTTTCAATTTTGTCGAATTATTATGAATAGTTCAGTTGCCAGTTAGAAGTGGACATGTGAAATACGAAAATGTTTCATCGATGTATTTTGTGTTTCATTGTTGCAACGGTATTGAGAATAGATTTTGAATTTGATAAAAGCGAGTGTGTATAATGTGTGGTTAATTTTGGATGCATGAGCAAAATGCTTGGTGCAGCATTCAGTAGCGTGATGTGGTTTTATAATGGGTTGGGCAATTGTCCTTCATTTAATCTTCTTTGCATAGCACGAATCTATTATCGTGGCTATTTGTTGGTCTACTTAAATTAAGGTAAACAAAGCATTGTTATCGAGGTACAGACGATTGTTCTGCCAACAGAATTGCCAGGCATGTACGCGTGATTTGATTTAGAAATTGGACACAGCTAAAATTTGTTCTGTCCCAACAGGAATTAAGCAGCAGTGTTTTTAGCTTCTACAGTTTTAGACAACAAAATTGAAATTGTTTTTTTTCTATTCAGCTGACGTTCGTGTATGACAGGTCCAGCCTGCTGTCGGCAATCTTTAATAACACGCCTATAGCAACTGCTCGTTCTTACGATACCTTTTGTTGCTATGTGGAAGAAGTATTTCCTGTCGAGCTAGTTGCATTATAATTCGTCTAAGTGTACTGAATATGTCCAGTATATGCGTTAATGTACCTTGACACCCATTTATTTTTAAATAGCTATTTTGCTGGTATTATTCATGCAGTATTCTTTGCTTAATGCAAACGACTCTGTGCAAAAGTACACACTGTCGCCTGTGAAGAAAGTCTCTTTTAAAATATGCTCGTGGAAATGACTATTTAACTTATGCATGTTGTTTAAATTTTACACCTTTTACTGTATGAATTTTCCAAAATTAGCACACAGAAATTGGAAAATTATGTTGCTTTACGTTGAAGTTGAATTTTGTATGAGCACTAATGACGGGTAACAGTGTTGTTGCAGTTGAAATATATTTTTGTATTTCTACTTATTGTTTTCAAATAATCCAATCTGAGAGATCCTTTGGAAAGTTATGCAAAAAGACTAATTTAGAAAAGTAGCGTGAATATAGTGCAGTTACTTACGTTTGCCGAAGAAAGTCGACAGGGTTATTTGAACGTCCAGTTGGTTGCACAAATCGTTCGTCTTCATATAGTTTATGACCCGTCGTAGTTAGAATTGCTTGGATTGAGTAGAAGTTCTGCTGTTTTCAGTGTATTATTTTTATATTTTTATGAAATAAGGGCACACGGGGAAGCGCAGTGGAACATTTGAACATTTGGTCGTGTGATGTCGATTTGATGCTTTTAGGCTGGTTAGTTAAAAATTTTTTTCTGACACTTTTGATTGGTCGGATTTGATAAAGATGGCGCTGTGTGCGATGAGTGCGCGTGCCACCGTCACCTCTTGACATAATATGCTTTGTTCAATGATTGTTAGCGACAGCATCTTGAATACTTGTGAATGTGAACGAACAGAATTCAAGAAGCGTATTTTATCAGTTGCTTATTAACATTTATCCTGCCAAATTATTAGCCGTTTATACGCGCTCGATATGAGATCGACTTTATTAATATTTATAGTTCGATCAATGAAATGAGCGTTACACTAGTGTCGATGCTGTCAAGTTGGTGTGAAAAGCAACGCTACGGCGATTCATTTTTAACGATCGACACAGTTCTATTACTTTTCATTTTGATGTTAATTTATGTTGTCAACAAGTTCATCTTTTGTTCAATTTTATAATCGCTTTTCAGTATTTTCACTATTGTCTATAAATATATATACATATATTTATATATAGTGAACAGTTGATTCATAAATAAGCAGTAGATAATATTGTGATTTAATTACAACAAAAAAATAGGCAAGTCATGTTGAGCTCAGCGGTGGTCGTTATCCCATTAGCGTTTGCCTTTCTGCGATTCCTAAGCCGAAAGTCCACCTCAGTTAACTTATGTTATTTTTGATTTTTCAAATTTTATGCTTTGTTGATTAGGCCTTAACCTGGATGTAATTTTTACAATTTTGCTGCGTCATTGGACAATGAACGCATGATGATTCAGATTGTGGGTACTCGCTTTCTTTGTTCGCATCAGCCCTCTAGACACTCGTTGACCATATGTGTAGCCTGAAATCACTCTGTGACTGTTCGAGAAACCATTCTTTAATGTTATTGAAAAAGCGGCGACTATTCCTCAAATAATGATCTCTAGAGACAGTAACGGCGTCACTTTTTCTCTTTCCGACAATTGTTTTCTGTCTGAAGTCAATTGTCTGTATTCTTTGTTGGGCACATTTTATGTTTCTTTGATTTTATGTACCTATTTTAAATGCTAGATGTGGTATTAAAAATTCAAGAAATCTATTTATTTATGTATTTTTATTAGGGCGGGCCATTTTATTTTGCGTGTTCATCGTACATACCAATTGTCAGGAGAGAACGCTTTGCTCCATGCTTTATTTATTCCATGTTTCATGTTTTTGATCCGCTTGCCAATGTGCATTATTGAATTGATTGATCGATTTTCACTTGTTTATTGCACCATAGCAATAATTATTTATTGTTATTGAATATGCTTCAGGGCGCATTTTAATAATTACTAGCTTAAATTTTTTTGAAATTGTGTTAAATTTCTTTTTCTCTGAAAATTATCTTTCAATTGATATTAAATATTGCTAGTTTCCCTGTTGAATTGTTTATAAAATGGAATTGTGAACATTTGATGTTTGAAATTAAATATGCAAAAAATGATTTAGATTATCCTTCATTATTGCTTCAGTCTGTAGCATAAGTTTTGTAATTATGGCCAATTAGATGTAGTATATGTTAAAAGTTTATATTTGAAATTGCCATGAAATGTGTTTCCCATTTTTTAAGCCCCAAATAAAATCGGCGAACTGTTCTTTTGTAAATTTTCATAAACGTCATTATTTTTCCAGAATACTAATTTGCTGCCTTTGTTTGTTACAAGAAAATATTAGCACGAGCATTTCTTTCCTATTTTTACTGATTATCTTTGTAGTAATTCTTTTTTTAGATGTACGAAATGTGAATTCTGTAATATTACTTATCATATCTTGATCGATTACTGACTGTCTTACTTTCTGTATGTAAAAATAAAAATAATGCAATGTAGTTTAAGGTCAGTAAAATTTTTTTAGTTTTAAATAATATAAGAAAGTAGCTGCACAACAAGTTGGAAATTGCACAAAACTGTTGTTTTAATTGTTAAAATATGGAATGGATTATTTCCCTGAAAATGTGTTTAAATAAAGTAATGTTAAATGCTATTAATTAAATAAAAAAATTTTTTACTGTTGTTTGCGTTCATTTATTGTATTCTTTGTTATAAGTTGCACATGCAACAAATTTATTTTTATTATGGACTTTTAATTCATATCAAAAATGGCTTCATGTGTTGAAAATGAATATGCAGTTTACTGCAGTGGGAATGTACGATCAAGAAATGGATATGATGTGACAGGTGTTCTTGTTGCTTATGTGGTTTAATGTTTAATGAAGTAGGATAATTTCATGGCGCTGCTTAGTTAGCTTGCTAGTCTTTCAACTGCTGTTGAAATATGTATTACACTGTGTT
This sequence comes from Trichinella spiralis, assembly GCF_000181795.1. Taxonomy (NCBI): domain Eukaryota; kingdom Metazoa; phylum Nematoda; class Enoplea; order Trichinellida; family Trichinellidae; genus Trichinella; species Trichinella spiralis. The sequence continues at coordinate 8,713 of NW_003526945.1, read as the reverse complement.
GTTTAAAAATGCAGTATGTGGTTATGATTCTTAAAAGCTGAGATTTTCATGGTGACCAACATTCATTTTCGAGAATATTATGTTTATTATGTAAATAATAAATATGGAATACTGAGCAATTTGAGCTGTTTATTGATATTGTTGTTGTTGCCGCTAGGACATATATTAGCTGTATTAATTGAAAAACATTTTTCGACGCAACATCTCTGTTGCTCTACTGTTTCTTCAGCCAGTGTGTTATAGAATGGGTTTGAAATTCTTTGTTTAAGACTTTTTATTAATCGCAGCAATTTGGATCAGCATCATTTAACATTTTTCTGTGTTCACAATCCTCATGATTGAAATGTGAAGCTGTTCTGAATTTTGTATTTGTTACAACTGGTGACTGTTGGCAATTAGCTGATAATATAAAATCAACATGTCCTGCAAAAGAGTGTACAATAAAAATCACAAGAGATATTTTTCAAGAGAGTAAACATTTCAACAGATCGCCGTTGAGTTTTCTTTCATACTGTAAAATTTAAATATTAAAACATTTTTAACATTATTGTTATCCCACGAATAAGTGTGGAATAAAATGCTGAAATGAGCAAAATTATGACGAGAAACTGTTTATTAAAATATTAAATTGATTATTGTGAATTGTTACAGGCAATATATACATATATCCATGTGCATATTTTATCAATTTATTTATTTTAAGGACATACTGTTTGATGCCACTTCTCATCGTGTGAAGAAATTTGTTCTTCATACCAACTATCCAGGGCATTATGATTTTGGAATGTAAGCTTTTATTAATGAATTATAGTTCATGCATGCTATTTAATAATGATGTTTAATTTTAGATATAACCGATGCAATTTTAATATCAAACTGTACGGAAACGCTGCATCTGAGCATGTTGAAGTCACTCCTTTTAAAAAGGTATGTGATTACACATTTATTTATTCATTCGTATGTGGTTTCTTTCAACAGAAGTATGTAATTAAAATCACTTGTTTCTTACTTATTAGGGCAAGTTCAATCAGATTTACAAATTTGTCTTCTAGCTCATTATTATATGAGGATGTAAACGATATTCAAAATCGTTGAAATTAAGAACGTGGTACATTTTGAAACATTTTTAGTGGGAAGAATTGGAAAGTAGTCTTTTTGGATCTACTCGTAATTGTGACTTGCCAGCTGCACTTGGTCAGCATCAGCCTGTTGTACTGAATCGCTCTTGTTCAAATAATGATAGCAATCCGTTTGGATCAACCTTCTGTTTTGGTTATCAGGATATAATTTTTGAGGTAAGTGATACAGTGTGAAATTTCGTATCATGTCTGAATTCATACGTAAAGTTTGTCATATTGTTAGAACTGTGATAAAGGGACAGGTTAATTTAAAGTATTGCAAAAGCATTAGTATGAACAATCCTCGAAGTTTAATGTTTTACTGAAAGTGTTGAGTATTTTTTTATGGCACAAATTGAAAATAATAGGATAATTGGCATATAAATTTATGTGAAAATGTCTATTTATTGCTCTTCACTTATATAAAAAATAAATGCAGAAAAGCTGCTTTTGCACTACGGCGAGTTGAAGCGATAGCTTTGAAGGCTTTATTCGCATAATAGTTTGATAAAATTTTTTGAAATATATTTTGTACTTTTCAGCTGTATTTTATGTTGAGTGATAATTAGTGAAATTCGTAGACTTTTATCATTCTAATGGAAATGCAATAATTTTTCATTGTGATAATTTAATAATTTGGCTTAATAAATTAGATTGTCCACTGCGTTGAACTGTATAAAAATGAAAAGTTTCAAAATATATTATAATCATAAAATTGATCATTTTTTCTAACTACTTAACAACAACTTTATAAATATAATTGAAATTAATTATAAGTTATGCATCAGGTTGACAGACTTCATGAATGACTTTTGCTATTGATTATATATAACTTTAATAGAATTAATATTCTATCTGTGTTGTAGGTGATGTCAAATAGTCACATTGCAACCGTAATGCTTTTTGATTACTCCAGTTCAATGGCTTTGGACTTTCTTGAATGAACAAGTGATGGTGCAGTTTTCAAAGTGTTTTATAAGGAAATTTATAACAGGAGCGCATCACAGATGTGTGATCATATTTATTTATATTACACACAGATATTTTCTACTTTCTGTATTAAATAAAGTAATCATAATTTTCTAGTTATCAAATGAATTTGAAGGTAACATTATGAAAAATCAACTGGTTTCATTTGTTTTCTTATGTATTTTAATTGTTTTTTAATGTAATATGTCATGAATAATGAATGATAAAAACTTGAAAACCATCCATAAAAGAAAGTAATTGTAAAAATTTCTAAAAGTGACAGTGCAGCTTTGTTGAAGTAGATAATACAGTTTCAGATGGAATTAAGCGTAACATTGTATTTAGTTGAAGTGTTTCAGTTGACTGCGGCTTCGCATCTATTTGCAGCTTTCATCTTCATGAATTCACTGCCAATAATCGCATTGTGGATTAGTTATATGGAATTGTAATTCTAGTCTATAAATATAAAGACTGTGCCGTATTTATGGGATGAATGTCAGCTTATGTTGATGGTCTTCATATTGAAAACCGATATCAACCTACTTCAGTTTGTCACTGAGGCAAAGCACCACCGAATTATTTATTTCCTGTCGTAATTGGTTATTTCCAAAGGCTTCTTAGTTTTAGTTCTGTCAATAAATGAGCAGATGTTTTCAAGGCATGTTGAAATGATTATGACCTGCAAGCCTGTATCTATTTTTGATGAATTTTCCCTATTTGATTTTTCAACAAATATACAATAAATGCATAGTCCAAGAAAAATAATAACTTTTAGAGAAAAAAGCATTTCGAATGAAATTTTATAGGGGATTTGCGATCAATTAATTGCAAAAGAAAAACCTTGAGCGATGGTTGAAAAAATGTGTGGAAAATGAGTTTTGGCGACATATAACTGGTTAATTAAAATGAAGCTTACGAAATATAGCAACCGGAAAGTGATTAGAAATGGTTTGTTGTTGATGAATTTATTGTCGTATGTTATTTGAAATTTTACAAAATGGATATCAGTAATAAATGAACAAATCTTGATTAATCAACGTTTAACAGAATTAACAAACTCTTGTAATTTAAAACTGTCAAAAAATTTAATTTTTGTGAAGAAACTTGAAAATGAATAATAATGTAGTTGACTGTTACTACTGACTATTAGCACCTCTAGCTATTGTTATATTACTATTAACACCTAAAACTGACAAGCAATATGCAATATCTTTGCTATTTGACTGCTGTACCTTTGGAAATTATGAAATGTTATCTTGTTTATTTAAGCACAATTAATCTTGAATTAAATTCTTTTTGAGCAGCATGTTACTTGCAGCTTAACTTGTTGACTGTAATCAGTATATATAAAAGTTGTTGTGGCACGTATTTCAAATAGCAGCACATCATAAAAAAAGCAATGACTGCTGTATTATGAAGATCGCATGGCTCCCACGCCAAGTGAACATAATGAATTTCAGCTGCAGCGCAGCAACGTGACATCTGCAAGTGAGTATTTGTTATCTGCAGTGCAATGTTGTAACTAGCCTGATTGTCATAAGTAATATTCTACACTAATCATGTGCACACTACGATGAACAACATTTGGCAAAATTGTTTTGAGAAACCTGTAATTTTCAATGTTTTTCATTTGACTATATCAATTGAATGTTATTGGATCATCATTAAAATAATACCAAGCAAAACTGATGCTAATTATGAATAAATTTGACAGTGGTCAGATCATAATACATTTGATCCGTAATCACAGGAAGCTGATAATCATAATTGTTGACTACCATATTTTTCACGGACCTAGAAATTACGTTACATTATGCAGGCGTTGCATACTTGAATGCGTGATGTTAAAACATGAATGCAATTACATTGCAGCATTTAGCTAATAAGGACAACGTTTAAAAATTGTCTAAAACATTTCACAGAATTGTCAAAACGTTCTTAAATTTAAAATTAAAAATTATACAATATTTTACAGCGTCGTAATTATTGTGAAGCGACCATAATCACTCAATAAAAAAGCAGTTTGCAGATCTACGGATAAAAATTCATTATAATAGTTGGTCAATATAGAAATGCTACGGACAAATGCTCAATTTGCTGAAATGTAAACAACTCTCCACTAAGCAATATCAATAAAAAAATTTGAATAATGTTGCGCCAGAGTACTAGAAGATAAGACTGCCGCTGACGCTATGCAAATAAACTGAGACTACTCAGTACAAATTGCTACGCTAGTAATAGTCAGTGAGCAGTTGGCAGTGCGCCAAGTTGTTGCTCTTTTCCGTTCGCAGGCCCTTTCATACAAGCATTTTGTACTCCTTAGCCAAAAGTTACCTTTCGTGGCAACTTGTCCAACAGCCAGTAAAAGTAACACGGTAAGTACAGCATTAATTAATTATTACAAAAATAAATGACCAACAAATTACGACAAAATTTTTTTTCTTGTCAGTTATGAAAAGTACTTAGTGATTTTCAAATCACAGCGCAAAAGACCCATTTCTGAGCATTGATATTCACGCTGAAAATGCATTAATTTTTAATATAATGTATTGTCGACAACTTTGGCTTGTGAAAAACAGAATCTACAATTGCAAGGTTCCATTTTTGCGCATTTCGGTTTTCTCATTTTCCTAAAGTACGCATAAATTAATTCACCAAAGCCGTAATTGTTAAACCAGGTCGAAGCTTTGTCACTTTCACTCATACACCAAAACATAAACATTAAATTGAGTTAACCTGAGAAACGTGACATTAAAATGCCAATATTCTAACTTTTCTAAAGTTATTAATTTACGAACATAAAAATGTTTACTGTTTAACACATTTTCTTTTTGAAGACTGTGTAATATTAAAAAGGCGCTGATGTTGTCAAGTACTTTGCGGTTACTACTCATTAATATGTTCAGTAAATTGTTTTTCTGTCTGAATACAAAAAACATTTTCGCTGCTGTGATACTGTGTTTTTAGCGTAAACTATAAAGCAGAAATCTATGGATGACGTCATCACGTTGCCTGGTAACAGATCACGTTATTGCATTGTCATTAATATGCAAAAATTGTTCAGCAAACAAACGAGCCTTATCATTAACATTGCGAGAGCGACTTATTTCACTATTACTTAAACATTTTCGTTTTCCAGCATTACTTATTTAATCAAAATGGTATTTCACGTAAAATTAATGAATAATTTCTGAAAAAAATGTTGGCATTCAGAAACTTAACCCCTATATTACGCGTTGGATCGAACTGACCATTTCTGATTTTTAAACTATTTTCATTTGCCCTAAATAGATAATTTTGCTATTTAAATTTTCCATCTTTGTACAATTTTCTCTTGAAGAATAATCTGAAACTCTTTGCTTTAATTTACTCATTACGATGGCGTTTTAAAAAATTCAATTGTTCCTTTTGTTCAGGGTCAGATCGACCCGAGTTAATTTTCTATATACTGCAATTTCATGTTTTCCCATTGTTTTCTTCTGTGATGATTCCTCTGTTAAAACCTTTATCTTCCCAATGCTCACTAAATGGAACAAAACTTTGAGAGCACATAACTCTACCAGTATTCCATTGTTTTGGTTTATATTTTGCAAATAAAATCTTGGCTGGGATATTTATATAAATATGGCATCACATTTACCTTTAGATATGCTGTTCTGTTTTTATTAATCAATGAATTCACAAAAAATTGACTTTTTAATTAAGTTCCAATTTTTTGTTAATTTTTTTACATGCACCGTGCCTAACTATTTAGAAGGCACATATTCTTGTAGCTGAGACATTACTCTATTTGCACATATATAATAGATGTTTGTACTCTTACGTTTAGATATCAATAATCGATCAAAACACTGATGTTCCATTTAGTGAACATTGGGCTGTTCTCGACATAAAATGGCAGGTTATGATATATTGTCTACAACAGTGACTAAGACTGTGTTTTTGTGTGTAAACTGCTTTCTATCTATGTTTTCTCACAGCCTGCCATTTGACATAATTAACCAAACTCAAAAATCAAAATCTGTGAACTCTGGCAATGGAATGCAATTGTTTTTTTGTTGTACAGAACAACTGATAACAACTGTTGCATTTATACCACATGCAAATCTCAAACATACAGACACTGACACTGGAATGCAATTGTTTTTCTGTTGTATAGAACAGTTGACAGGAGCTATATATTAGTGCGGTTAGGTTTGGTTACAAATTATGGTTGCTGTGTGGCAACCGTGGCTACCCATGTCATTTGATGTACAAGGTAAGGAAATCCACTCATCGAAAGTGCCATTCAGCACCAGAGTTATCAGTAATATAGTCGACATTATTCAAGAAAACTCCAATACCACAAGGCATACGTTGTATTTTGACAACTTTTTCAACAATTATGAGCCGCTGGTAAAGTCATCCGGTTTGAAAATGAGAGCTATTGGAACCATCCGACTATGCCGCAGCAATGGTGCTGATGCAGTGATGTTGCCGGACAAATAGCCAATGAAACAAAAGCGAGGTGCTTATGACTTTTGAAGTGATAGAAATGTCAATATAGTTATATGGCATGGTAATTCCATCGTCAGAATCGTCAGCAACTTCCTGACGCACAGGCCGTTGCACAATATGCAACGATGAGTGAAAGGCCAACGAATAGAAGTACAAATGCTGAACATTGTAAGATCGTAAAGCACTGGTATGGGGGAGGTTGACCTTCTTGATAGACTTGGTACTGCGAATCGTCCAACAAGAAGAAGCAAAAAATGGTCTTGGCCTTTGTTTATCAATGTGGTGAACGTTGCGACAGTGGGTGCTTGGCGGAATCACTGCTTCGTAGAAGAAAGATCACAGCCACTTAGAGCTCTGTCGACAAGTAGTCCTGAGCTTGCTGCAGTCAGAACGAACTGCATCACTAAGATGAGCATGTATATCACAATTGCCTGACACTTGTTTCGATGGTGTAAACCACATTATTGGTACAGGACCACAGGGGCGTTGCCAAAAATGCAACGTTCGACTACACGCGGAGCGAGGAAAGCAATGCTTTGAAATTTACCATCGGCAGAAATAAAATCAACCATAAATCGAAGTGTAGCTAGCTGTTTGTACCAAAATCTCCGTTCTCTGATCAGTAAAAGCAATATTTCTACGTGTCGAGCATTCTTGTTGAGAACTGCCCAATGTTCACTGAATGGAACATGCCATAATTCCAAAAGGAGTAGTGCCAGACATGTCTAGCTCTAATATTTTCTCAATTAGAACCTATGTATGTGTCATCAAGTTTTACAGCCCTTGCACATGCAGTGAAAGGGTTTAGGTAGATAAATGTTTATAATTAAATATCATTAAAATGACACCCGAGCCACAATCGAAGATCACACGGTTAATCAAACATCAAATACAGAAATGTCACATAATGCCGCGGTTTAGTGTCTTTGTATCCTCACGAAAATTGCATAGTGTAGATTCTGAGGTGACGATGAGAAACCAAACTATCCCTGCCCACAAACAATCAATTTTTCGCGTATATACATCAGAAATAGACAACAAAGAAGGCACAATGGGCAGATAATATAATAAGTCTACCAACTCGTGAAGTAACTGAGGAATAAAAGCTGAATTCATGCGCCTATTTAAAAATAACAGCAATAGATTAGGAAATGCAATGGCTGTAATTGATCTGAGTCTAATTAACATTAAGTTTCACAAAAGATGACAAAAACTTAAAAATTAATGAAAAGAATACTAAATTACATACACAAAAAAGCGAAAAACGCACACTGATAGTTTCAAAAAACAAAAAGCATAGCATGTAACCTGCGAATCACAAATTTTGCAACTTTGAAACATTTAAAAAAGTCACGCTAAAATAAGGTATACTGTGGCCTTAATATTTCAATTTCAAAAATGCCAATAGAGCGTGCACTGGTGGAATAAATTTTATGCAATGAATTTATGCTCGAACGTGGTTACATTCCTGTATCAAATGATCCTAAACCACACAGACATTACTAAGTTTGAAAAAATGCAGATTATAGTAAGAATTATCACACATATTAAATAAAAACTTGAATCCATTTTTCAGATTCCAAGCATAAGGTAATGATTGTTGAAAAAATCGAAAAAAAGAAGCGCAACGACTAAAAAAAATGAAAAAAGACATGAAAATGCATTTTTCATAAAAGTAAGTTTTTTCATGACTTCTTTTAAAAATGAATATTCAAATTCCACAAAGAAATAGAAAATCACTGAAAATGCAAAGTTGCAGCACATCAGTATATGAAATGAAAAGAAACAAAGAATTCAAATGTCCGTATTCGAAGAAGAATAGAAATCATAATGAAGCAATGGACTCGCAAAACGATCAAATAACACAACTGCATTTCAGAGGAATTACATTATACCAAAAGATATTCGAATGTGGTAAGTATGTTTTCCTTCCCTTAGATAAAAATTACCCGTCATCTTCACCGCGCTTAGTGCTACCCCCCGACTATATCCGTGCGCTTAGGTAGCCCGCTGGTGGTGTGGTGTGCGCTTAGTGCTACCCCCCGACTATATCCGTGCGCTTAGGTAGCCCGCTGGTGGTGTGGTGTGCTTTACGTGCTACCCCCCGAGTATATCCGTGCGCTTAGGTA